>NC_043003.1:73489461-73554461 GCF_006345805.1 Octopus sinensis | reverse complement strand
TTCTTGAGATTTTACACGGTGCAAATCAGTGACGGATGGTCGCATTAATTACAATATATCACTCTGGTGACCAGGTACTGACGACTGAGGATGATCTAACCAGTTCGAGTATGAGTCAGTCCCGCGATTCTGTTGTCTGATAGAGGATGGTAGGGGTTCGCTTCCCCTACTAGCAATATGTATTGTATGTAAGGGTGCAGCGCCGCACAGATAACCAACTGGTGGAATCTCTGCCTGGAGTTAAACTAGTAGTAACATGGAACAGCCACTTCATGTGGCGAATAACGTTACGTACACATACCCAATCACATATATATATATATATATATATATATATATATATATATATATATATATACTACAGACTTCTATTTTCCGTCTACTAAATCTACGCAGAATGTTTTAGTCGGTCGGGGCTATAAAAGAAGACGGTCAAGATTCCACGCAGTGGAACTGAACCCGGAACCATATAGTTGGGAATCGAACTTCATACCACACAGCAAGAACAGATCCATATATTTTGAAACTCATATGTTCTTGCAAAGCGGCATCCTTGGAGAGATGTTTCCCTGCTTTTTATTTAATTTAATTGAACCTTAATAATGTTCATTAAAACAAATACTCTCAAAATTGAAAAGAGACAAATTCAGCTTGATCTTGATGCCGACATAATAATGAACTCAAGGTAAATGCGTGATAAATAATATGGTGTCCAGGTGCCTTAAGAAATTATTTGTGTTAAGGTAAATAACATTTTTAGCAACGTTTATGAGAACATCAATGAGAGTATTTATCACATCTTCAGTGAACATATACTTTTAAAATTATTTTGAAATATTTGACATTTAATATTTGCAACTGAGCGAAACTCAATGCAGTGTTATGAATTTATTTTACAGAAATTGACTTTGAAGAATACAGCGTTATATAACTGACAACGTATTTAATTTACTTGTTACAGTGGCCAACTATATTTATCGTTCAATATTGTAGAGAGTTAGGCGACCAGCTGGCAGAATAGTTAGCTAGGACAATATGCCGTTATGCATTTTGTTCGTCTTTATGTTCTGAGTGAAAATTCCACCGAGGTCAACTTTCCTTTTGATTCTTTCGTGGTACATAAAATAAATACCAGCGGAGCACTGGAGGGTCCATTTAGTCGATATACTCACTTCCATGAAATTACTGGCCTTGCGTCAAAGTTTAAAACCAATTTTGCAGTGAGTTATACCCGCACTGGTAAAAATGCTTAGCGGCAATTCTTCCGAATTCATGTTCTGAGGTAAAATGCCACCGAGGTCGGCTTTGAATCTTTGAGTCGATAAAATAAGCACTTGTTGAGCATTGGCGTAGATGTATTCGACTTGCCCCTCCCCAAAAATTTTAAACATATATTGTCAGAAATTATTGCTAATATTTAGGTTTTATATGTAGTAATACGATGAAGTATTATTCTACCTATTTATATTAGGGATCATATACATCAGTTGGTAGTACCGGATGAGCAATTAAACCTATTTTGATGTTGAAAATGTGTCATTATATGTGTATATAGTGCTACGCTAGATATGGGTTTAATACCAAAGATGTTTTTATTGAAAGAAGTCTTTGAAGAGCTAATGCAAATGAAGTTGGACGAATTAGCTATTTGGTTTCGGTCTTTCAGGTATATTTGTGGATGTTAGAAATCACTATCTTTTTTCGGCAGCTGTATCTTGTAAAATAAGATATGTGATACTATGTTTCTAAAATTATCTTGGAATACATTTTGCTAAGTGAGAATATGTGCTATAAAACACCGAAGAATAGTTAGCAGTTAATGTGAAAACTTGCAGGTTGTAATGTGGAGTGAATGACATAATCTTCTTTTGTCTGCTTTTATTTTTCTTTGCATATGTTAATGTGCTTAGTGTACTCGTTTATTCAATATGACCAGCATTACGAATTTCAAAATGTCATTAAATACAGGCTGATTAGACTATAAAGTTCAGAGTCTTTCTGAAATATTCTAGAGTTTTAGGGGGCTATTTTTAAATAATACTTTTCGTATGGCTAAGTAATTGATTTATTTATTGTAATTTTCTTAATTTATGAGTGTTATGTCGATGAAATTTACTAAATTTAAGTTTCCACATAAAAAGCTAACCGCTCAAGGTACGTTTACAGTTATGGTTAGTCCTCCTCAGTTCCCTCTTTTCTTTTAAGAAGGAGATACGTATAATTTTGGAAATATCTGTTTTTGGATTTTAAAGGTGGTTCGGAACTTGAATTATCTGAGAACGTAACGTAATTCATATATCAATGCGTCCAATTAATAACAATTAGTAACATTAACAATGTTCGTTTTACAATTACTTGTTACATCAGAGGGTTAGAATACTCTTTCCAAATCCCATCACATCTCTAGTTAATACCATACGTAACCGATTTCAGGAAAATCCACTCCTCATTACGAAGGGGGAAAATTAATTCCAAAACTATCTTTCCAATTCTGTCTATATTCACAAATTCACACCTCAACATCTCCACTTCATCTACTATTTTTTATTCACACTTTTCATATTTTCTGTTTCTTATTATTTGTTTTATTTCCATATATCTTACTTTTTACGCCATCCAATTCATATTTGTCCAATATTTTTTCACTACCATTATTTCAGCTCAACTTGGTATACGAATTATTTCTCTTGTTATTTCACACACGTATTTCATTTAGAGACTTTTTCTACTTCTCAATCCAATATTGTTTTACTTCAAGAACCCTGCTTTATAAACAAAATCTGCATTATACTGACTATAATATTCAAGAGTTATGAATGACAAAAATTTTCTAAGACTAACAACTTATTTAGCTTGAGAAAGTCGATCTGCGGTGGAAAGTCGTAGTCTTAAAACTACTGTAATATATATTAAGCAGCAAATATCTGTCTGATTTTATATAATTGTACGTAAAAACATATCTATATTTATAAGCACACACACACGTTTGTGTGTATATATATATATATATATATATATGTACTGAAGGAGGTAGATAGACATACAAAAAATTGTGAGTTTATATCTGTATGGCTTTATATGTATATGATAATTTTGCTTATTTTTATCCAATGAAAAGTTTGCAGAGCCTTCAGTTAAATATGGCATAAATTATATCCCCAGACCATGAAGAAAGTTTTGCAAGTGCATCTGATAAATTCACATAAGACCTACAAGTAATTCATTTTTTTTTTGAAGTTTGCTACGAAAGAATTTTCACAAGTTGTAAAATACAGAATACTGCAGATATAAGTATTCGGAGCGAAAAGACATATTGAAGCCATCTACATGAAAGAATGTCTACGACAAAAAGGAAGGATCTATTGAGGTATACTTGTTGATGTACGAAAATCAAAGAACTAAATTATTGAAAATCATTGTCTTACACTTCAGTGACAACGAGAAATTTCTTATAAGTTCGGTCAATAAATATTTACTTGCATTGGTTCTTCTTTTCCTTAGCAATATATAGTTTTAAGTATTAATCTAGCCGCTTAGACTTAGAAGTCCATATACACAAACAAATGCATCTGTATATATTGATACAGATACACACGCACACACAAATACATTCAGACATTTTCGTATCCTATTCAAAAGTGTGTGAATATTGAACATAACTTTTATGTCATTGTCCTATTGAACTCATTGTCTCATATCAGCATAGAGGTACATTTTTTACATGATTTACATTTGACGGATATTTGTTCGCATCTAGTTTGTTGTTAACACAATGTTTCGGCTGATATACTCTCCAGCCTACACCAGATGTCTTGGAGAGATTTCGAACATGGGATATCATTCCCAACGTAATAATAATAATAATAATAATAATAATAATAATAATAATAACAATAACAACAACAACAGCATCCAAAAATACCTTGGGAATGAGAACACGCGTATATATCGCAAACACGCGTATATATCACAAACTACCACGCGCGCGCGCACATACATACATGCATACATAATACATACACACATATATGTATATGCATATATATTATATTATACGATATTTTATTATATATTATCTGGAACGATAGTTGTTACCTGAGAACAAGTATAATTGAGTATGGACCATGCATTGACAATTCATTTTTAGGTCGCGTGTACACATAGTTGTTATCTCAACCATTCCTTTCTCAAGGGTAAATTTCTACATAAGTTATCCAAGAAGGTCTTAATAAGGTCTTTAATACGTTAACCAGCGTTTATATAATGGTAATAGGTTTTTTTCGCTAACATCAACTTCTCAAATAATCTTACCAATCAGAATATAGGACTAAGGTACGAACTTCGATATTACAATTACTTATCGATAAATATACATGTGCATGTATATGTGTGTACTTGTATGTTTATATTTAGGTGTGGACGTAAATGTGGGCAAACGAATGTAGAAATAAGGCCTGAATGCTAGAACTGTAGAATGTTAGGAGTAAAGTTTGAATATTCTCTCATGTGTTTTATAACCCAAAACTATTTCACGTAAAACTTCACGACACTTAAGTTTGAATTAATTATTTTATATAGTTTGTGTTGCGTAATATTTTTCTATCTCTGTAACCGATCAGAGTTTATGATCAATAGATGAGGAAAATCATTATACGTGACCAATAGTTATTTTAGTTAAAAGACATTTATGTATAATCTGTTTCATATGTTTCAAGATTTCTTTGAATCACGATTTTCATTTGTGTTCTTTTATTTTTGAAAACAGACCGAAGTTTCGCTTGATGTCATGACTTCCTAATATCAGCATGAATAATTTTCATTCATAGCCACGAACCGCATCTTCTTTGCGAAGAATAATTGCTTTATATTATGTTAACAATTCTCTTCTCAGACTGCAGCTATAAATGTGACGGATACCAGAACGACATGACATTAAATCGTTATTGAAACTTTTTTTTAAATATAAAGACATGAATGTTTACGGGATAAGTGTGCACCTATGTATGTGTGTGTGTTTGTGAGTGAGTGTGTATATTTACATGTGTGTGTGTATGTGCATGTGTGGGGATTCGCAGAGAGAGAGAGAGAAAGGGAGAAAAAAAAGATGGGTATACACAGAAACATATTCATAAATATATGTGTGTATAAACACCTATATAGGTTAATGTTACGAGATACGAAACTAGGTAGAGAGACAGATGTACAACGAAGCTACTTACGTACAGACTTACATACATCCTTGTGTTTAAGAGGAAATGACTTAAAGGACTGAATACCCAAAGAAAGTATAAATTTGCCATAATTTATTTGTTAGTAATCGCAATGTTCTGTGACATATAGTAAGCAACGTTGGCTCGCTAAGAATGACAATAGAATATATATATATATATATATCCATATATATCCACACAGAGTAGGTATTCTTCTAGCCTAGAGCGAATGGTGCACAGACTAATTTTCTAGTTATAAGTGATGATTTGGTATTGTACTACCAATGTGATCGAGACGAAAATTTATTTAGCGCACCCTGTACATGTGTGTATGTATATATATATATAACGGGAAGCTTTATGAAAATAAACAAAAGACGAAGGCAGGTGGAAAACAAACGAACAATTGTATTAGTATGGCGCTCAGGAAATATAAATAAAACAAGTCTTTAACGTTTCGAGCCTACGCTCTTCAACAGAAAGATACACAGAGAGAGAAAAACACAGAAAGAAGGAGAGAAAAAAAATGCGTGCAGTAGCTAACGAATCAACATGGCGATCTGATTTCGGCCAGAGGTCAAAGATCAAACATGAGACGCGAGAGCGAAATAAGGGGAGATAATAGGGTTGATAAACGGGTTGAGGGACCAGCTAAAAGTGCGTGGGAGGGGTCTGGATGTGTGTATGTATAGGTTGGTGTATGTATTAGTATGTATAAGGGTGTGTGTGTGTGTGTGTGTGTATGAGAGAGTATTAGTGGCGTAAGATTGGTGGACGTGCGTATGTATGGGGTTGGTGTATGTATTAGTATGTATTAGTATGTATTAGTACGTATTGGTATGTATAGGTATGTGTGTGTGTGTGTGAGAGAGTATAAGTGCGTATGCGGGGTCTGGACGTGTGTATGTATAGGGTTGTTAAGTATTAGTATGTACTAGTAGTATTAGTACGTATTAGTATGTATTAGTTGGTGTGTGTATTAGTATGACACATCATATGTGATGTTGATGTGTAAAGTCATGTGGTGTAGTGAGGAGAAGAGGGGGAGGGGGAGAAGAGGGGGGAGAAGAGGGGGAGAATGGGAGGGGAAGAAGAGGGGGAGGAGAAGGGGAAGAGGAGATGATGGGGGAGAAGGAAGGGGAGAGGGGGATGAAGGAGGAAAGAGGGAGAGGGGGAGAGAGGGAGTGAGGGAGCAGAGGGAAGGGGAAGAGGGGGGAGAAAGAGGGAAGAAGGGAAGGGGAGTAGGGGTGAAAGGATGAAGGACTGAAGAAGTAGGGGTCGGGGGGGAGAAAGGATAGGTGAGGAGGGGGGAGAGAGGGGGGTTAGATGAGGAGGGGGGGAGAGTTGAGACCAAATGGCGTATAAGAGCGAAGAGAGAAGATTAATTCCTGTTCACGGCGCAAACGGGAATCCGGATGGCCTCTGTGTAAGGACAAACCGAACACAGATAGGTGTTGCAGGAGAGTGACCGGTGGAGCGGAAATGGCGTGAGACCGGTGTGTCGTTCGCAAGGTGGATGTCACGAAGGTGTTCCGCGAACCGGTCAGCCAAGCGGCGTCCCGTTTGTCCGATGTACAAGGAATTGCAGAGAGAGCAAGAGATGCAATAAGAATATTGCTGGAGGTGCAGGTGAAGGAGTGGATGATGGGATAGGGTCGATGGTGGGTGCTAGTGAGGCGGGTGGGTTGGAGAGGTAAGGGCAAGTGCGGCAACGTGGGCGGGAGCAGGGGAACGAGCGCCCGGGTTGGGAGGTAGGGTCAGGGAAGGAGCTATGGAACATATATATATATATATATATATATATATATATATATATATATATATATAGTATGCATATATTATGTATGCATGTATATATACATATATATTTATATATACATATATAGATAGATAGATTTTTATACCTATTATATACGTTTTCATTATTATTTTTGCAATTTACTTAATCTTTACATTTTATTGTTATTTTAATATTAACTTTTCTATTTTATGTAATGTTCTAGATGGTGTAATTTAATTTTTCATTTTGAATTGATAAAAGCTGGGTTTTTTTCTAATTTTATATATATATATATATAGGTGAGAAAGTTGGTGTGTGAAAGCACGTGGTTTGATGTATAAAAAATAGGATTACACCCCCCCCCCCCCACACTGACTGGAACTCTTCTTTGCACTTCATAACGAAGCCATGACACGATGTAGGTAAAGACATTTGAGAAATTTGAAAAGTTTACGCGAAAGCGGTTATTTCTATACACAAAATTGTTATAACACTTTTCTAACATAACGACTTAAACATATTCTTTAACCTTATAAAACAAGCCTCCTGTTGTTTTTTCATTCTTTTCTATTATATATATATATATATATATATAATATATATATATATATATGATTATAATAAAGGGTTTTGCAACAAGTTGCTTAAACCACATACCGAAAATATTAGAAATAGCAGTCAAAGGGCTACTATTACTATTACTACAAAAATAAGTCTTTGTAACGGTATTTGTAACTGATATATGGTAAAAGAAGAGAGGAAAACAACGAAACCACACAGTCTACTGGATTAATTATGGACGATCGTTTCTAGATTAGAATCGTTGAGTTCATTTCCTTATCAACATAATATTTCCCGTAAATCTAGAAATGCTAGGAAAAACTTACCTCTTATATATTCGATCAAGCGACATCGAAAGATATAAGACCACTAGCATATCCACATTTATATAGACAAGGGAATTCGTATCTCCCTGTATATACATACAGTGAACAGACAGATGAGATGCAGAGTTTGACTATATAAAAAACAGTCGCGCTCAAATGATTTGAACTTACAATTCGAAAATTTTACTGCGGACCAAGTCCGCAAGATAAGGAGCTGCTATAAGAGGAATTAAGTTGAGTAGATATGGAGACGGTGATGCAAATTAACAGCAAATAAAACCACTTGAGGTTGTATAAGATACAAGGTATATATATAATATATATATATATATACTTTATTTAAAGCAGCAGAAAATTCAACAAAACCTGTTACTCTGAGCTTCCCGTTGCCGTTCATCGGACAGTTTTTGCTATATATATATGTGTGTGTATTTGTGTGTGTGTGTGCGTGTGTGTGTGTGTATGTTTGTATGTATATGTATATATATATATATAATTACATTATATAATTAGGGCTTAGTAAAATAAATTACTTTGCCACATACTGGACATAGTAGAAATAGCAGCCAAAAAAATTTTTTTAGCCATTTCTACTACTTAAACAAAATTTCTCTCAGATAATGTTTACTCCAGACAGCTCACGAAGGTTTGGAGGTAAATACAGATAAATATCACAAGTACATAGATCGTTTGAGTACGTCAACGTTTCAAGATTAGCCAAATAAAATCAGCATTTCTTTCGTCAGCTCAAAATTTCTTAATTTGGATTTGGAAACACAAAAAAGAAGGAACTTTACCTCTTGGCGAACTTGTCGCTTCAAATGAACCAGCTCCAACTGTTAGTGCCAACAAATTCAAAATGCGCAGGCGTAAATTTCTGCAAACCTTTTCCACCCACGTGGTCTATCTAGCAAACATTATATTTTAACCGCGAGAACCAAGCCAGTATGACAGAGAGAAATGAATTATGATATCAACAATTGAGGGTAAAATTAATTAATCAATTTTATTTGGCTAATCTTGAAACGTTTACTAAGCACTAATTATATAATGTAATATTTTGAATTCGCCTTAAATGGTCCTTTTACATACTGAACACTTGGTGAAATTGATTATTAATTTTACCCTCAATTGTTGATAATATATAATATATATATATATATATAATATATATATATAATATATATATATATATATTTTATTTATTATATAGAAGGAGCTTCTACAGGACTAGAACTGTTTCATTCAAGAAATCTTCAGTCCTGAAGATTTCTCTTGAATGAAACAGTTCTAGTCCTGTAGAAGCTCCTTCTATATAATAAATTAATTTTACTCTGCTATGTATTGAGTACCTTATTTACTGTGGTTAACCCGAATCAACCGGGACCTACATATATATATATATATATATATTATATATATATATATAATATATATATATAATATTATATATATACATATACATGTAAAGATAGAAAAAGCAAAAACTGAACATTTTTTGAGACGATGTCTATTCTAGGATAAATAAAACATATTCATATTAACAGAGTAAATTTAAACAGAGTACAAAATCATAGAAAATTAAAGGGAGAAGTTATGGTGTTATACATCCGACAACAGTTTCAGGGGGCTTGGTGTCGCTTCATAATGTTGGCAGATGTTAATCACCGAAAGGCGGCAAGCTGGCAGAAAATTTTGCACGCTGGGCGAAATACTTAGCAGTATCTAGTATGTCTTTACTTTGTGAGTTCAAATTCCGCTGAGGTCGACTCTGCCATTGATCATTTCGCGGTCGATGAATTAAGTATCAATTGCATACTTGGGTCGAACTGATCGACTGGCCCTCTCCCCAAATATTTCGGGCTTTGTGCCTAGAATAGAAAAGATGTTGATCACCCGAAAATCCAACCAATTATTGGAGGGAAATAAACATTGGATATATTTGGCCTCCATCTTCAGAGTGAAGATAAATGATTCGTTTATAAAGTTATGTATATCATATTCTATATTGAACGGGATGGCATTTCACCTATTACACACAGACACGTGTGTATGTGTGCGATATATATATATGTGTGTGTCTGTGTGTGTGTGACCACATGTTTATCGTTGGCGATTTTTTCCTCCGTCTTCACTTCCTTGGGTCTTTCCCTTTACTATGTTTCGAAACGTTAAATCCTCCTTCTTTCTTTCCTTTCCTGAGCATCGAATAACTCTATACTTGTTCCACGTCCTTGCGTTGTGGTGTCTTCTCTTTGTGTTTTCATGTTTGAATCAACTTTTTGGCCTTGTTTATAAATTATTTATAAATTTAACCTTTAAAGGTATTTTTTAACGTAGGGGCCATTGATAGAATTTTTCGAAAAAAAGGTATCCTATAATATATATATATATATATATATATATATATATATAGTTAATCCAAACATGAAAACACAAAGAGAAAAACAACGCGAGGACGTGGAACAAGTATAGTATTATTGGACGCTCAGGTAAGAGGGAAAGAAGGAGGGTTTAACGTTTCGTATGGAGCTCTTCGTCAAAAACATAGGAAAAGGAAAGATCCAAAGAAGGGAAGACGGAGGAAAAAAATTGCCAACGGTACACATGCGGTCACATTTTGAATGACCGGAAGGGAATAGGTGAAGAAAAAGTTCTTTCAAAGACAGGAGAATGCAAGAAGAGGTATGAGTGTGTAAGTGTGGATATGTACGTGCGCGCAGGTCTGCGTGTGCGTGTGTGTGTATGTGTGCAATGATAACGCGCGTGTGTGTGTGTGTTTGTGGTTGTGGCTGTTAATTTATGTGTGTGGTAGGGCTTAGTATTGTTTAAGGTCCAGAAAGAATGAATTAGGAGTGGCTCTTGTGTCTAATCTTCCCATGTGGAAGAATGGTCAGTGAAAGGTACTGGTAGTTTGAAGTATGTGTGTATTTGCGTGTATGTATATGTATTGTGTGTGTGTTTTGTTTGTAGTGTGTGTGTGTATGTATGTGTGTTTTCTTGTGTGTAAGCGTAGAGTTTGTGTATGTGTACGTGTGTGCTTGTATGTGCGTATGTGTGTATACATGTAGTGTATAATTGTGTGCGTGTATGTATGAGTGTATGTTGTGTGTATGGGATGTACGTGTGGGTTCATTTGTGAGTGTGTGTGCGTGTGTGTGCGTGCGAGTCGTATTTGCGTGTAGTTGTGTGTGCGTATATGTGTGCGTCTGTATGTGTTTGTGTGTATGCGTATGTGGGTGTATATACGTGTGTCCGTGGGGTTGTGAGTGTTAGGTGTATGCATTCGTGTGCGTGTGTGCGTGCGTATATATATATAAGAAATTAAAAAATACGCACACTTACATAGCTTTAATATAATTTTTAATATATCGACCGGTTTCGCTATCGCTATTCATGATTTTATGTTTTACTTATTTGAATATATATATTTTGTTAAGAAGAAATTTGGTCCATGTTGTGTGTGATGAAATTCACGAGTGAATGACTTCACTAGTAGATAAATAAAGGGAGGTAATTGGTTGTCGTTATTATTGTTACTGTTGTGGGTAAAGGAGATAACTGTTCAGCTTTCGGTAATGAGTGGGGATTATATATGTCTACAGACAGCTGCTCACAGCAGCTAAGGCTATTTCCTTTTTCTGCTGTAGTTTGGCTAGCACTAAATTGGGCACAAAAGTTTTTCCAGTTCCTCCTGGTGTGTATAAAAATATAATCCTCCTCTCCCATGTGTCACTTTGTCAATGATTGTTGTATATGCAAGTTGTTAGTCTTGCAAAAGTTTCGGGACATTTACTTCAAGGAATATTGTTAATGAATCAACACATGAAGTTTCTCGCAAAACGTATCTTCTGTGATCAAATTATTCACCTCAGTTCGAACAGTTTCTGGTAAATCACACTTGTTGAGCTCCTTCCCTCCCATTGAGTTCCTCCCCTCACTCTTCAATATCAACAGAGCCAGAATTATATCTGTCATCGTTGGATGCTATTTCCCTCTCAGAGAATCTCAATTGTGCTTCATATTTGTAGTCTTCCGATAAATCATTCTTATACTTGTGCCACAACGCGAATGGATTACTTACTTCACAATTTAGTTGAAGAATTACAAAAAATCTCTCAAAGAAATAAATGTGCACGACGCTGAAGACTCCAATGTTTTATCCCACTGACGGTCATCTAAAAAATTTAAGGCTAAACAGGCTTCTCTATAAGTACGAACAGTTCGACCATCAATAGTTCTCAGGAAGGAGAAGGAAGTCGGTCCTCTTATTTCATGAAGAAACATTCATAGTGACTCGGATGCACAAAATAAACTCTTCCGATTGACGAGTCAAATAATTTTATACTCCTCTTTTTCTTCTATCAAGAAAAGTAATAGAGCTTATTACAGTTATACACACAAACACACACCCCTACACATACAGAACGGCACACATGCTGTCTCTATAGTTACATTATACATATGTCATACCTACAGAAGAGTGCCCCACCGAATTGGTTTCTAACTATATGTAGGGAAAATGGTGTCATTCTAGAAGCAATACAATGGTGTAAAACTGCGATATTTTCATTGCATTGCTTTACACCATTTTATTCCTTCTAGTATAACACCAATGTTGTCTTCGAAACATTTGTCGGAAATAAAAGAATTTGAATAACATCTGCGTTTAACTCCATTATTTATTTATCTATATTATACTAAACATTTCACCTAAACATGTAGTTTCTACCTTTATAAATAGGGTGTTACATCCTTGTTACTCGTGTGAAATTTTACTACCCTGGCAACATTTTATTTATTTTTTCCGTGTTATTTGTAAACACGGAAAACACACCACACACACACACACACAACACACACACCCCTACACATACAGAACGGCACACATGCTGTCTCTATAGTTACATTATACATATGTCATACCTACAGAAGAGTGCCCCACCGAATTGGTTTCTAACTATATGTAGGGAAAATGGTGTCATTCTAGAAGCAATACAATGGTGTAAAACTGCGATATTTTCATTGCATTGCTTTACACCATTTTATTCCTTCTAGTATAACACCAATGTTGTCTTCGAAACATTTGTCGGAAATAAAAGAATTTGAATAACATCTGCGTTTAACTCCATTTATTTATTTATCTATATTATACTAAACATTTCACCTAAACATGTAGTTTCTACCTTTATAAATAGGGTGTTACATCCTTGTTACTCGTGTGAAATTTTACTACCCTGGCAACATTTTATTTATTTTTTCCGTGTTATTTGTAAACACGGAAAACACACACACACACACACACACACACACACACACACCACACACACACACACATATATATATATATAGCTTAGCTGCTATTTCGTATAGGAGGAAAGCCATTGCAAGAAAGAATCCCTGAAATGAGTCATTGTTGATGCAATGTGAGGCCCTTGTACGACTCTTGAGCCCAGCGAATGATTTGCACATGTTATTGCAAAATGCACAGATGCTCTGGCTGGCAGAAGAAGTAGGTACTACAGTGCGAACTCTTTTGACATGCCTTTTCAATCCTCCAAATGAAAGGCGCCCTTTTCCACAGGTTGTACAAGTTCTGTTGTAAACAATAGCCATATCACAATTTACCATTTGACGATTCCTATGAGTTCTGTGATGGCTTACAAGTCCCACACGACTCAAGCACTTCTTCCCACAAATGACACACACGAAATATCAACTTTTCCTCACACACGGATTATATATATATATATATATATATATATATATTCACGCAGGTATATATATATGTATAAATATATGTATGCATGCAAGTATTTATGTAGAATATATTGGTAGGTTGGCTAAAACATAAGGTGTTTCCTCTTTAAGCACATCTGCTTATTCCATTATTACAATCCAGAATGTAGTTGCTGCCGTTACATGCACGTCTATCTATTAAGTAAAGTTCTGTCATTCCTATTAGTAAGTGAAGCATGTGTAATGGTGAATAAAGGATGCCTAAATATTTTCCAGCTTTCTTCTTTGTCATCTGTATGTATATGTATACATTCGAACTATCGAGAAATAACTCTTTCGGATCACTTAATGTTGTATATAAAGTAAAAGAAAGCACTACATTTTTAATATTCATTTTTTATGTATTCTATTTGATGTTAAAAGGATAAATATTTTCATTCATTAGAAATTAATTTTAACGAGACGTGTGAGAAAAAATTGTGACAGCTAAACAAAAATCTAAAATAGACTTGATGTTTTTAAATCTCGACCTCATCAAAATTTGCCGACTCATTGACATAGAGTGAACAAATGATTTGCCAAAATCATTTTTTACAGTGTTGACGAAAATTATTGCGTGTATGCTTGAATAAATATTGATTAAATATTTTCAAAACATTTTTTTTTATTTAAATAAGCGATCATATATTCAGTGAGATTGAGGTCTTAGTGTCAGATATGTTTTCATGAGTTAAATGTATTTTGATGATGTCATTTTCTGTTAAGCTTCAACTTAGCGTATGGAAAGTGAGAAGTCAATTGATATCTGCCACAACTGACTACTTGTTTTGCAATATGTTCTTTTTTCAATTTTCTTTTCGTTTTCATTAATACTATGTGTTGACGCAAGTTGAATAATTAATTAACCACCACAAAACTAATATTATTACTGGAACAGATCCATTTCAGTCGGTACAATATTTTCATGTTTAAAATATATGTATAAAAGACGTGATTAAAAGATCGATACAGCAGATCGTGTTTACAACTGAGTAATTTTCTAATTATTTTTAAAATTAGCATTTCATTTATCTACCACTCGTCGATGTGTTATGTCGGTGAATTTGATGGGTGTATTTTCTTTTCTCATCACTTACTGCGCCAAAAGATTTTGAATACAATTCTACTCGAAAATATAAACCGTTTATTTCTTGTGACAACACACCACTCATTTGTTTTTACAGAGATGGCAAAGCTTCCAAAATTATTCTCTTTATGCATATTCAGGAAAGTTACAGCATACAAGGTGATCCACCAATTCCCGTGTAATATTCTAATTCATTTTCATTTATAACTTCCCTGCTTTGAGTTTCACGAAACGTTCTTGTTATCGTTGCAAACATTTCTTCACTCTTTATGAAAATACTACACTCCAGTTAATTGACTTTACCCACTCTTTTATCAAATGGTTTTATTCAAATTATGTATAATAAACTTGTTTTTCTAATTTCAAATTCCTCAGATGTCAACATTGCATTTCCTCCATTCGGACTGATGAATTAAGTGTCAGTTGAACGCTGGAGGCGACGTTCCCCACCCCATACGTCATAAGTGGCACGAGGCCGCTTATCCCCTTCTTCACCATCTCAACGTAACATAGAAAAAAATTTTTAAAAAAAAGATAAATACTAGCAACCACTACGGCTATAAATTATTTTTTACAGTTAAGGGGAGACTACTGATAGGAGAGGAGAATACTAGTGGAAATTACCTTTGAAATATTATGCCAAATCTGACATCTTAAATAGGCAGCATACCTCCGAGTTGTGATAATACTAGACGAACAAGTAAATGTCTATACTTTCCTGAGGGCATTCTGCCTCTTAGACATACGAGAGGGCAAATGTACAAAGAAACCAAACAGTTAAACGATTACCAGTTAAATCAATTGCTAATTACTAACATGATTTCAAACTCCAGGTCCTACCACAGCTTACTAAATATCACTTAATATATATTATATTATAATTAAAATTAGATTATTCATATTATTAAACTTCTTGTTATATCAACCCTTACGTGGATGTAGCCATATTGGGTCTACCACAATATTTCACTTCCATTCACACACAATAAGCGTAAGGGAAGCGTCATGGGAAGTCATCTACTCCAGTGCCCAAATATAGACTTATACAATCTGGAGAGGAGGTCAGTTAATATTAAGTTATTACATTTAAGTTATGTTCAACAGGGGTGTTGTTTAAACCAGTATGCTGGTTGAAATGATTAAGCCCAGATTGAAGCTAGTTCAAACAAGCTCACCCATGCTATAAAAGGTACAGAAAAGTAAAATTAGTTGTCAGAGGGTTTTAACATTTGGGGTTTATTTTTATGCATTTGTATTCACTCTGATGAACCTCCATGTACTTGATCGAATGTGTTATAAAGATGGCGAATATTATTTTCAGAATATTCTTTGTAAGCACCGACTAACATTGGCAGCCGAAACGACCATGAAAATAAGTAATTTTGTTTTGTATTAACCGATGTTAGCCCATTTGTTTGTTGATCAAAAGTTTTCTCCATTCTCTGCTTATCTAAATTTGATTCCTGATAAAATTTTATTTTAGTTATTACCCTATGAGCATAGTGTGCTTGCATAGCCATGCCCACAACTTGTTTTATATCTCCGAGCGAGAGATATACAGTAACAATACCTAACAGTAATGTTTATATGCCAACAAAATGTGGCAGTCATATAAAGCACGATATTACTGCTGTTTTAGCCCAGGTAAACATCTTTTCCAGCTGACTATCGAAGAGTGATGACCTACATTGCAAACGCAATACGGCTACAAACTGTGTGTCGATAGACAGCTTGAAAAACTTTTGCAAATATTTGCAAGTAGAGAGAGCTTTCGTCACTAGCTTTTGGTCGTCACACACAAAGGACGGATTACCTCCAGAAATTTAGGTCTGTGAGTATCATGTTAGGCTAGATATGGGAGTAATGCTCTCCCTTACACATGCTATGCGAACTCAAAATGTGAGCCGATAGCCAGCTGGAAAAGAGTTTTTTCTGGAACTAAAACAACAGCCACATCGTCCTTTATAGGACAGCCACATTCTGTTGGCATATAAACATTACTACCCGGTACTGTTACTGTATATCGCCCGCTCAAAAGTTTTAAACGAGTTGTTTTCTCTATACGAGATCAGCAGCTGAGTGTCGCTTAAAAAATATATAGTATTTGCAAGTGGAGAGATCTTTCATCACTAGTTTGTGATTGTCTCATATTGACGACGGATAACATTCAGAAACCTAGGTCTGTGAGTATCTCGTAAGGCTAGAGATGAGAGCGATGACCTCCCATGCAAATGCTATACGAACACAAACTGTGTGTCGATAGCCAGCTAGAAAAGATGTTTTCCTGGGACTAAAACAACAGTAACATCGTCCTTTATAGGACTGCCACATTCAGTTGGCATATAAACTTTACTATATATATATAGTAAAGAGAGAGAGAGAGAGAGAGGGAGGGAGATAGATATACATATATGCATAGATACATAATATCCGTACATTTATATGTATGCGCGTACAGAGGTGTGTCTGTGCTTTCTTAAGCGTGTATATGATCTTGTATATTGGACTCTAAATGGCTTGTAGTATTAATCTACAACTCGATCTTCATGACTGAAACAATAAACTTGTAATAAATGCCCACTTTACGATATTCACTCACACATTGACATACGGCTTTTGAATAAACATCCAATTAGCAGCACTCTTAAATTTAATAAAAAAAAACATCCACACACTTACACGTAAAACATGCATATAGAAATCTCGACTGATCACACACAAATGCAGTGATTTTACCTTCTCCAGATACGCACACATACAGATAACTTACACACACAAATACTCATACAGAATCGATTTCAGGCACAAGTATATATTTGATTTTATAATACAAATAAAATCGTTAGTAATGATATAAAGTTTTAAAATTCGTTAAATGATATTTAATTAAATTTTCGCATGGAAATTCTGTTTCCATTTAATATTTATAATCATTAAGGCGGAGAGCTTAGCGGTATTTCATCCGTCTTTACGTCTTGAGCTCAGGTTCCGCCGAGGCTGACATTGTCTTTCATCTATGCCGAGGATCGGTGTAATCGACTTACCTTCTCGTTCCAACTTAGTGTCCTTGTGGCAACATTTGAAACCGAAATTAACCATTCTGTATTTTAAATTCAGATGAGTGCAGCTTGTTTTATATTCTTTTACAGTTTCAGTCATCGGACTGCGGCCATACTGGAGTACTGCCTTAAAGGATTTTAGTCGAAGAAATCGTTCCTATGAGTTATTCTTTGTAAGCCTAGTACTTATTCTATTGATCTCTCTTAAGTTTCGTGGGACATAAATAGTGGGGGTAAAAACGCAGACACAAAGACACGTACACTCCCCTCCTCCCTATATATATATATATATATATATATATATATATATATATATATAACAGAAGAAACAAAAGTGACGGAGGTTACTGACTAGCGACTCTTATGCTAAAATAAAAGTTAAATTAACTCCAAAGCCACTAAAGCCCTATACGTAATGACTGACAAAAGGAGGTAAGATCCTAGCGTATATAGCCGTATTGCGATTTCAAATTTTGGTTTAGACCACCTTAATTCTCATCAGCGGCTCTTAACGCCTTGGGTTAATCTCAATTTCCTTCGTTAATCTTATAAGAAAAACTGTTGAAAACATGTACTGATTTTCAAAATGGTAAAAGTTTAAACAACAACTGAAAAGGGTGGATCATTAGCAATTAGAACCTAGAGTCAAAATTAATAAAGATTACAAAAGTGACGAAGGGTGCTGATTAGAAACACTTATGCTTAAAGAAGAGTTAAATTAACTCCAAAGATGCTCAGCACGTTTTCAATGGATTTTCTTATAAGATTGAAAAAAGAAATTGAGTTTAATTCTCAAGTCAGCCTTTATTTGAACAATCCAGTTAAATTCAAATAATTGATTAAAATACGAATAGATTTGCTTATATTTCCTGAAATAGTTTACCGTGGGATCGAAGACTTTAATCCGATCTTGGCCGTTTATTTATTGTTTACGTTTAGCATTCGACTGCGCTAGATTTGATTTGAAGAATGAGAAAATAAAATCTCTGAAGATTGTAACTTATAAAACCATTACAATGAAGAAATAGCGAAAAAGAATAAACACAATGTCATTACATATGTAATATTTATTCTGTTGTAATATTTCTATCAGATTATTTCGCCTGACGATGGGTGATTATTATTAACATTATAGTATCAGTTACATAATTATTATCTCATTTTAATTTAACTTATTTATTAAGCTCATATTGGGAAGACTGTTTGAAAATATGAATTAAGTTTCTGTTATTCTGCTGTCATGTGATTGGAAATGTAATACTCTATTATCAATATTTATTTCTAGAAATTAATTTACTGTTTGTAGTAATTAATTAGAATATAATACAACCACTTAATTTTGAAATTCAAATGAATGCCAAAATTGTGTTTGTCTATTATCATGAAGCATACCATGTATTTCGAAGTGATGTTGTTTTGTACTTCTATAGTTTGTGATATGGAATATAGCAAGTATTCATAAAAAGAAAAAAAAACGCCATTTGAATTGTGTTCTTTTAAAGAGTAACGTGCTGGTAAAATGTGAGATCACAGAATAATTAAAGTGATTAATACGCAGAACTTCATGTCAGACATATGTTTTCATTTTTAAATTTATCATATTTCACGTTCACATCATATTGTCAGGATATCTACTTTAATTCCTGATATTGATTCAATTTATTGTTACTTTTGCGTAGAACAAAGTGACTTGCATTAAGAAAACTATTAACGTTTTCTACCTTTGTTATCACATCAGCTCACCTTTCTAATATCCTATCATAACCTTTATAATTTTTATCTTACATACACCATCGCACTATATTTTTTTCACTTACTCTATCCTTGAATTCCTTTAAATATAAATACCATTCAACACGCAGGTTTCACATATTTCTCCCTAAATATTAGGAAAACGTTTTTGTAATAAGTGTTATAGTTATGTTCCAGGCCATTCCAGAGTACACACACACACACACACACACACCTTTCTCACACACATGCGTTGTCCTTGTAATATGTATACGACCTACCAAAATTCCAAGCTATGGGTGCAATTTTCGGGGTAAAGTTATATGACTATCCAAACAACATGCAGTAAACGAATGTGAAAAAAAAAATACGCTCTTGTGAAAAGTGTGGTTGGGGGAGTGGACTCGGAAAATTCACATCGGAATGCTGTTTTAGACCTATTACACTATTTTTCCCACGTCAGAAACTGGAGTTTAACCGAACATTTTAGTACCAGTTTCAGTCTCTGCAACTTTTTCAACTTAGAGTAAAGCATGATAAATTAATTATTTTTCGTGTTTTACTCTAAGTTGAAAAAGTCGCGAAATCTGAAACCGGAACTAAAATGATAAAATTATTTTACCATTTTCTAGCTTGTCTTATTTTCCTTATGTTCAACTCGCGTGTCCTTTTCAACTTTCTACACATACACACACACACATACATATGCATATACATATATATATATATATAATATATATATATATATAGGAATAAAAAATGGAGTCAACGCAGGTTTAAACAAGTATTTTTTCTTTCTACATATGTTTCAAAAATTCCACTGATACTTATTCAAAAGAATAAAAGGTATAAACAATGCAATCTTCTCTTCGGGAAAGTGAAAAAACGAAACTTGTCAATACGACATTTTAGCAAAAAATGATGGATTCGTATAGCGATAGACAGAACGCTATTAATATTGTTTAAAAAAACGTTATATGATATAACGTCATAAGTAGCTAACAGAAAGAGTAGGGATATTAATAGTGAATGTTAAATATAAAGGAAATTAAAGTCTAAACTATATATAATGATAGAGACTACTTATATGCACTAAAAGTATGCTTTTGCCAATGCTTACATCTGTATGCTCGTTCTATAACCGTGTTTACTAGAATATGTTTAGAAAAAATAATGAAAAATAGCTCAGAATTGCAGAGAAGACAGAATTTCTTGCCTTTGTCATATGGTATCGAAATTGAGAGGATCAACCATTCCAAATGAAATTGTTCATTGTGGTCTTTTAAATTCCAAATCAGTTTGCTGAGACCGGTACTATTCCGTTTATTTCTATCTCTAAATGTTGAGTAATGGATAGAAATTCTCTTAGATAACTCTAACGATGTGCTTCCAATGTAAAATCGTACTTTATTACGAGTACTGATTATACACTGGTATATAGAATTTTTAATCTTAGAGTTACTTGACATAAATTTAATTCTATTGGGATTGACTTCAGATACAATAACCTTGTTATTAATATTTCTAGAGGGTTGGATGGTAGTAGCTAAATTAATGTTAGTATTAGTAAATGTATTAATATTTAACAGTTTGTTATTATGAGAAGATATAATTTGCAAGAGATTTTTTGTGTTTGAAAAACCTATCCTAACCTTATGTGAATTAATTATAGAGTAATATCTAGAATTATTTGGAAAATTCCTAGCAATAGCTTGACGAAACAGCAGTGGGAGATTAGATTTAATTTGTCTCCCGTAAGGAATTATTAACCAAATATTTTTACTAGTATTCATAGTGTAATTACTTTTGAAGGTGTTATATTTACTTTTAGATCGGTAATAGGGGAATAAATAAGGGTTATCTGCCTTCATTCGCTTTGTATCGGTGCGTAAGTTATGTTTGTTATCAATAATTCTTTTACGACTAGAAATCTTATCTACATTATTGAATTTACAATTAGACTGAGCAGAATCAATGTAGAAAATTTTTTTGTATAACCTGCTTTGATTAAGGCAGAGTTATAGAATTCAGCGTTATTATTGAAAATATCAACATTAGCAGATAATTTAGATAATCTAAATGAAATATTCTTAACTAAATTCTTAGTAATTGCTCCAGGATGATTACTAAATTTGCTAATGTACTTAAGATTGGTCAACGGTTTATGATATGGGAAGTACAAGGAGTTACAACATCTTTACTTGTGAGATTTTGCTGCCCTGGTAACTATTCATTCATTTATCCGTGTTAATTGTTAACAAGGTAAACTACACTCATCTATTATATATATATATATATATATATATTATATATATATATATATATATAATATATATATATATATATATATATATTATATATATTGAAGCTGAAGAGTTAGCCTCGCAGAAACACCCAAACTATCAATTTTAGTTACACCTGGTCGCTCTCAACGTGATTTTACATCTAAACTGTGGGGTTATTGGGTGATAAATACAGTTTGCAATGTGGGATATGAAATAGTCGCCATAGGTCAATCGTTGTGATTGCGTACTCAAAGCTGGTCACTTATCGTCGACTTTTGGTATTTAGCTGCCTTTTGTACGTTCTTTTTACAATTATGTCAACTTCCCAGGTTCCACGGAACGGTTTTACTGAACACTGCAATTTATAGTAGTAACATCAGTACTTGTAGGTGTGTCTGTTAGTGTTGTTGGTGGTATCAGCAGCAGTAGTATTGGTAGTCACAACGGTAGAAGTATTATCAGTAGCGGTAACTGAAACTGTTGTAGCAATACTGTTAGTAAAATAGTACTTATAGATAATAACCTTTTCTACTCTAGGCACAAGGCCCGAAATTTTGGGGGAGAGTTTCAGTCGATTAGATCGACCCCAGTACGCAACTGGTACATAATTTATCGACCACCGAAAAGATGAAAGGCAAAGTCGATCCCGGCGGAATTTGAACTCAGAACGTAAAACTTATAGATCATAATTATAATACTATTATAATAACGATTATAATAATACCAATAACAATGAATAATATAAGTAACAATAACATAATAATGCTAGAAAATATACTAATGATAAAAATTGAGATAAAGAACGAAGAGAAGAGGGAGAAAAGAAAGAAAAGAAGTGTTAATAAAGAAAAGGAGAAGTAGGATGACTAAAGATGGACGGGCTGGAGGTAAAAAAAAACAACTACAATAAATATATACATTATAATGTTTATGTGGTAAGATGCTTGCTTCGCAATCGTGTTTCCGAGTGCAGTCCCACTGCGTGGAAAATAGGCCAAGTATCTCCTCCAGTAGCCTCGAGGCGACTAAAAGCTTGTGAGTGGAGTTGGTAGACAGAAAATAAAGCCTGTTGTATATCTATATATATATATATATATACGGCAGGCTTCTTTCAGTGAGTGATAGAATAGGTACTAGGCTTAAAATAATAAATCTTGTGATCGATTTGTTCGATTAAAACTTTTCAATATGGTGCTGCGGTATGGCCGTAATCAAAAATACTAAAACAAGTATTGTTGCATTCCAAGATTAAATGTTACGACCCTTTAACGAAAATATGACGCATTCATTTTACTTCCTCTATGGTACATTTGCACCTAAGGTTTATATAAAATCTGAAATACCTGCTCAGATGCTTAGATCTTTTTTTTCTTCTAAGATTCTTAGATACCTCATAGATATTCCTACCTTGCACCACAATGGACAATATGAGGCACAATTCCATTATGCTTAATTCGAATCCTCAATGCGCTGTCTGTCTTCCACCTGCTGACTAACTAAGGAATCGTTTTGGTGACAGCTCTTCCCATTAGACTTTGCAGTCAAATACGCACCTCAAAATGAACCATAAATTATGAAAATGAATATACATATCATTCTAAGTATCTGAGCTGAAACTATGACGCGAATGTTAAGTCTCAAATAATTAACATCCCTTTCATAGATGTGCTCATTCAGAGCCCATTCGGCTAACTCAAAAAACAGCAATAATCTGTAGACTAGTGGATTCAGATTTCATAACTCACGTTTTATTATTTGAAACAAGGTGTTTGCTTATGGATTGTATCAGTATTCAGTCATAAGAAACTATTAAGGTGTGAAAGAAAATTATATCAGCTAACACATTTTCAAGGTTTGTGTTCATTGAAAAATGGAAATGCATACACGATCAAGTCGCAACATTTTTGTAAGTCTGGAATAGAAAAATTCTTAAATGCAGCATACCTGGAGACTAGACGAAAATTGAATTATCATGCGGGAGAAAGTTACTTTAGATGAATTTGTTGATACTTTCTGCACCTGTAATCATTGATTTGCACTTGATGGCAGTGCAAAAGTAGCGCGTTATTGATAGCGTTGATCAAAATAATTAACTGATAAATTTGCAACCTATCTGATATCTTCGAATATTCAGTGCCCAATACCATATGTAATTGCATTGCAACACGCTTTCAATCACAGATACTGACAGACAAGTACGAATAAACGCTTACACACACACACACTAATGCACATATACGCATATAAGACACCTGTCTATTTACATAAGCATACATGGTAATACATACATACTTATGTGTGTATATATATATATATATATATATATAATATATATATATATATATATATATAACAAAATGATGAAAACACATTAAAATTTCAAACAAATTTATTTTAATATGGGGTAGGCCCAACTTTGGCAGTAATTACAGCTTGAATTCTACAAAGTATGGACTCATACAAAGTGTAAACAGCTTCCAAAGGGATTTTCGTCCATTCTTCAGCTAAAACAGTCTCCAGTTCTTGTAGTGATGATGGTGGAAGATATCGACTCCTTACTTGTTTTTTTTTTTATTAAATGCACAATACGTTTTCAATAATATTGAGGTCTGGGGCCAGAGAAGATGTTCAACTCCGCTAGAATGTTTCTCGTTCCATTCAGTAACAATTTTGTTCCCTCCGCAACCATGGGATAAATGTTATCAGATAAAATGTTTACATAGACTTCACTATTAATTCTACAATAAAAGAAAACCATTGGGCCGGCGGATTTCCAAGATATACCCCCCACCAGATCATCACGGATCCTCCTCAATGTTTAACAACGGAAGAAGGCGGTCTGGGTCAAATGCTACTTTTGGCTGTCTCCACACGTATACTCGCCGGTGGTCGGAAATAAGGTAAAGGATGGCTCGTCCGAGAAAATAACAATCTTCCATTATTCTGTAGGTTTTTACTCCACTCTAAACGCTTTGCAACGTTTGCTTTTGAAAGTAATGTTTTTCTGATTGCAGCCCTCCTGTGAAATCCGGCTTTGTGCAGCTCTCTACGAACAGTTTTTGTGAAAACTGGGTTCTCTGCAGTAATTTTGGGAGCTGTACTTTTGTGATCCTTTCTAACAATTCACTTAAGAGTCCGATGGTCCTTATCTGAAAGTTTTCTTCCACACTTTTGCTTCGTCGAGAAGATGTTTCCCTCTTCCTCAAAGGCTGTCATTACTTTCGAGACAGTACTTCTTGATGCACCAAACATTTCGGCAGTTTTCGTTACGCTAGAGCCTGCCATACGAGATCATAGTTGTTTCCGTTATTTTGTCCAAACCCTTTATATATGATCGCATGTATGTGTGTGTGTATGTATATATGTATGTATAAAGGCGAATGCCGACACATGTGTTTATGAATGTGTTATCAGTATTTCATATTCTGCTTCTAATAAATTAGCTGGAGTTTTATTTTAGTTCTATCCAATATGCATCTTATTTATTCATTACTTCCCTTAAAGTCTCCCATAGCTTTGGACGTCAGACAGATTTTGTTTCCCAGAAATGTTGTTTACATAAAGCTACACTAGACGTTTGGGAAAGAAAATTGTTGTTTCAGCATTTTTTGCATTCGTATAATGATGATGTGTCTTTGGATGTAAAACTTTATTACATTAAGGTTACTAGTTGGGAGTGTTTCTGAAAAGTATGCTATAATTTAATATGTGTTATCAGGTGAGCATCAAACCTTCAATTGTACTAGAATACTACAATAAACAAGCTTCTGGTTAGTATTAAGCAGACAGGATCACATAATAGTATCGACTAAACGAAACTGAAGCACTTTATATATATATATATATATATATATATATATATATATATAAACACAAACTACATAAGAAACACAATCAACCCGTAAATGTCATTCTCCACAACTAGCAATTAGATATCTAGGCAATTGTAACCACCTAAAATGTTCAAAACAGGAGAACGAAAACCACATCAACTGCATCTTCAACTGCACTTCATCCTTCGCCAAAACAGATATTGTTCCACAAATAACTGTACATAAATGTAATCGGTAACCACAAACACTAAAAAAATCAGCTTCAAACACCTATATAGCATACCAATATAAAGGAGGAAGGAACCAACACAAAAATATATTTCGCAATAGGAAAAATGACACTTCACTATACAAACATATATTGGACATTAAAGTTTAAATATTTGCTATTTAATATTAATTAGAAAATATCGGCGCATACCAAGCAAGCAAAGACCTTACCAAATATGTACGCTAAATCCTACCAAACACCTTCTTGTTTAATTTCCAAATACCTTACCATATTTCGCAGACACTCTCCTGAGGCCAAAACAAACTATTCAAAACTAATATATTTCAAGCATATAATTTCTTTAACGGCTAAGAATGACAATATCTCTCTCTACCTGCTTGTTTTCTACTATTGCTTACTTATGAAACGAAAAAATATTATTTTACTCTTACCGTACGGTACGAGTTTCCACTCAAAACGTCAATTACAATTATCTAAGAGTAATATAACTAAATATGAAATCATATTATGAATCATAATTATGTGGAGGAAAATTCGTGTAAACGCAGTTGTACCGCTGCATCTATTTATATGGACTTATGAATTCACATACACTACGCCATATGGGTTAGTTTAAATTAGGTTGTAGATAAGGATAGGTAAAGGCGTGTAGATAGATAGATAGATAGAGATAGATAGATAGATAGATAGATAGATAGATAGATAGATAGATAGATAGATCTATTGATAGAGAGATAGAGAGATAGATAGATAGATAGATAGACAGACAGACAGATAGATAGATAGATAGATAGATAGATAGATAGATAGATAGATAGATAGATAGATAGATACACTAACAGACAGACAGACAGACAGATACATGATAGATAGATGTGCATGTATTTATATTTGTGTGTACAGGTATATGGGTCAGCGTGTGTATATTTGATCATTTAACGATATATGTGTTTATAAATTGTTAAGTTTCTGGGTTGAAACACCCAGTGGTCTATCAATATACTCTGATGATATAAACTTCTCTTGGTCAAAGTTATACTCAACAAAGGTGAATGAAAAGGTGGATTCTTTCTAATGAAAAAAAATGATTCTCTACTGACCGAAATTTAGCAAATAATGAACTGAGTTTATGATAGTTATATAAAGTTTCAGACATTTTGTTGAAGGATACAGTAGGTTGCTTTAACATGTGCGGTTACAAAGGAAGAAAGACCGCAAATTTCTCTCGTGTTTTACAGGTAATAGACTCATCAAAGTATTATTCTTACCTTCGGAAATATGTAAGCTAAGCTCGTAAGATAAGAGGTGCAATGTCAATTAGAATACATATGCATAAATCTATGTGTGCGTTTATGTGTCTATACATATACACACATATGCATGTACATTCACACACGCACATACACACACACATACATAAATACACACATACATATATACACACATACATACATACACACGCACACACCTATATACATGTATATGCATAAATTTGTGAATATGTATTCTCTAATTTACCAGAATCCTTTCTAACTTGAAAGATTTGCTTTCGAACGAGGATATGTATGTTTATCTCTTAATAAGTCTGCATGCATGTTTGTGTTTGTATGCATGTATGTATATCTGTGTTTGGTATGGGCGTTTGTTTCTCTGTGTGATTGAAGGTATGCATCTGTATAGGTTTTATAGATCGATAACATCATACGATTTTGGAAATACACAATGATTCGATTTTAATTTACATTAAATAATTGCTAAACAATGTTTTCTAAGTTGCGATAACAATTCCACGAAAATCTAGAACATTACTATAGTTTAGTTTAAAAGGTCCATACTTTCTTTTTCTCTGCTTAACTTTTTTATACTTTATTGCCAATTCTAATCATTCTTTTCACAATTTTCTTTCCGTTTCCATTTCATCTCAATATTATCAATTATAGATACTTTTAAAAGCATTTCATTTTTCTGGGTTTATTTTCATTATACTTTATAGCTTCTTATTTAATAAATCTTTTAGAAAAATTATTATTCTATTAATCTATTGTGAAGAATCCAATTATAGAGATTTGGTATTGAAATAAATATAATTTCCCATTCTGTTTTGACAAAACATCTAAAATATATTTCTTTAAATGAATAAATGTGCTGTGTTCTCCTAATAAATATTCACATATTCAATTAGCTAGAGAATAATCTTAAAATATACAGCAACTCAAGACACTCTGTTAACTAATTCCATTACAAGCACTTACTAAAGGAATTATAAAATGACTTTTTATGTTTTACATTTAACGTATGGAGGTATATTTACAAATTGATTAACAGGCTTCATTTTTATAAACGCATGCACACACACAAAAACGACGGAGGGAATTAGCTATCTATAGATAGAGAGATAGATAGATAAATAGATAGATAGACAGGCAGACAGACAGACAGACAGATAGATAGACATTTTATTAAATTGGACCGATATAACACCTGAATACTAACGTAAGCAAAACTCCACGACCATCCTTCCTCTTCGGTCTAAAATGTGTATAGTAACCTCTTAATTTCACTTCATCTATATATTCATAAAATTTCACTTTTAGTGTCTCTCGCGCAGGTTTCAACGTGGCTGTCATTTCATTTTCAGTACGTACAAGGAACATGAATTAGAGTAAATCAAAGAGATTTTATTTAAATGCTAATCCATTCCAATATTTTATGTTTACTATTCAATAATTTTGTATAGAATTCTTAGATGAGTAAAGTGAAATAAGGATAAAGACCCCCTTCGGTCATGAATGATGATAGAATTGCACCTAGAAAGGTCACCTCCGAGGCACAAGTCCGGGCAAGGTTATTTATGGAAGACCAGCGGTCGTCTATACAACCCTCTGTGTTGTTATCCAAGGGAATGGCAAAGGCCGATACAGCTTGGCACCAGTGACCTCGCAACTCAATTCTACAGTTGAGTGAACTAGAGCTTCGTGAAATAAAGTGTCTTCCTCAAGAACACAATACACAGCCCAGGCCGGAAAACAACCCACTACCTCATGATTGTCAGCCCGACGCTCTAACCACTGAGCCATGCGCCTTCAGAAAATGAGGATATGGGCTCTACGTATGACATCTTTCGGTTTTTAAATATACATTTTTTTCATAAATTTCTTTATCGAAAATCTTCATATAATAAATTTATTTCCTTTCGAAATAGATTATACATAAAAAGTAAACATTATGGTTAAAATACAAGTATAGAAATATATCAAGAAAGCATCTTGGCTTACTTGAAATGCTGAATGAAAACAAGTTTTTTTTTTTTTTTACAATCATTATAATTTAAAAGTGTAATATAAACAGAAAAGTAACTCTTAGTAACATTTAACTGTCCAATTAGAAGCAGAATGAAAAGAAGCAAAGTTGTATATCAGTTAACAATACTTTCATTTCAAAAGCTTGTGTAGTGAGGTAATTTAGAAGCATTTCATTGACAACATTTAAAACAAAAATTATAATTACATTGATGTATAAGAATCAGCAGAAAATAGAGACTCATGTCTGATACAGCTGCAATGCCACATCTGTTGTTTATCGTTATCTGAAAAATACAGCTTTATTTCTATACACTCTCTATTTCTTGGAAAAATTACCTTTGCTCAAAAATTCTTTTTCCACACATTTGATCCCCACCCAAACATATAAGTGAAACACCTCCACGCTTTTTTCTAATATTTAATATTCAGATGTTTCAAAAGAAAAAAGGAGATTGCCATTCTATTCAATATATACATGCATACATACATATATACATACACACACACGCACACACAACACGCACACACACAGACACACACACACACACATATATATATATATATACACACAGATTGCGTAAGATATTTGAGGACATCTATGTTTATAATTTTGAAACTTTCACACATACATACATACATACATACATACATATATAAATATATATATATGTGTGTGTATACATATATATATATATATATATATATATATGTATAGGTGCAAGATTGGCTGTGTGGTAAGACGCTTGCTTCCCAACCACATGCTTCCGGGTTTAGTCCCTCTGTGTGGCACCTTCGGCAAATGTCATCTACTATTGCCTCGGGCCGACCAAAGTAGACGGAAACTGAAATAAGCCCCTTGTATATATATATGTGTGTGTGTGTATGTGTCTGTGTGTGTATATATACATATGTATATATATGCATATACATATATGAAAATATTTGTATATATACGCATATATATATATATGTATACATATATATACATCTATATATTTATATGCACATATATACATGCACACACACATATATATATACATACACACATATATATACATATATACATATATACATATATATATGAATATATAAATATATATATATAAATACACACATACATCCATATATATATATATATATATATATATATACATATATATATATATATATATATATATATATAGAGAGAGAGAGAGAGAGAGAGAGAGAGAGGCTTCGAAGTTCACGCAGATCACAAATTTTTGTAATACAAAGTTGTTGATTGTAGAAGACGTATTTGATTCTATATTATAGTTGCAAAAGCAACAGCACCAGCAGCAATAGTTGTTGCATCAACAACTTCAACAGTAGCAACTGCAGAAAGTGTCGGACAACAGTACTCAAGAGTCGAGCAACAATACTCAAACTAGCGAAATCAACTAAGCAGTGAAAACAAACTAAGTGAAATGCGAAAACAATTAAGCAAAAGCAGCAATTAAGCAGCAATGAAAACAATACTGATATTCTGGTGTGAAACTTGAATCAAATCTCGATCTGTATCTAGTTCTTTCAATTGTTGCTATATTTAAATGACCTGAGAGACCGATGGATTATATAACAGGATATCAAAATATGACATAAACAAAAGCCTCCATTTATCAGTGTTGACCTGAATGTTTTGCATGAGTTCGAACACCAGGTAATACCATAATGTATGGCATCAAACTATCAAGCAAAATTAATCCATGGATATAGATCACAAATAAAAACCTATCTTGTCTTTTGACTACATAAATTGCTCTAAAGAGAAAAGCGTGGAGCAGCACTAAGTTCTAGAGATCAGGAACCCATAGAGAAGAGGTCCAAATAGTGATCCAAATAGTGTAAATGCCAAAAAGGGACAGACATAAGACAGAGGAAAACACGGGGTGATGTAAGAGATAATTAAACTCTCTCGTTGGTAAAGTAGTATCAAGAGCAGGCATATATGAAAGCAGAGGAAATAAAGAGAGAGGGGGAGATGTTCAGAGAGACGGCTAGAGGAAAAAGCAAAAAAAAAAATTTAAATAAAGTTGTAAAAATCAAAATCAGTTGAGGTTTTCGGAGATGCAAGAAACTGTGACAGTCCACAACAAGAAATACACGAAAAGTTATCATTAGGAAGAACAAGGAGACAAAGCGGGACATAAATTCGTAAAAAATATACTGGACAAAATCACAGAAGGAATATTGAATTGTAACGAAGTGAAACATGTAATGTAGATGAATTTCGACAATGGTTTTTAACTAAAGACAGGAAACAAACATACACCCCCAATAACAAAGCGTCTTTACAGAGCAGGACAGTACGACATTTATAATATAAATGTACTTAATCAAATAAACTTTCCCCGTCGTTTCGAATATTTACTGATGGGACCACAATGTTTAGCGGTTTTACCTATGGATCTGTTTGGGATCTTTTTTTTTTTCATCTGCAAAATATGCATTTTTTTAAAAGACAGTGAAAAATCAGAAAATCGGCTATAATAATAAAAGTTTCCAGTTTAATTGCCATAAAGTTATGATGTTGTGGAGAAAAAAATTGGAGGAAAATATTACAGAGTATAAGAATCGAAAAATCTCTATATTTATAGCCAATAGTAAGACAGAAATTTTCGCGTTTAGCGGAGCGATGTCGACTTTAATGTTGTACCCTGTGAAATTTATAGTTTAGCCTTCTGTGAAATGACCTCTTCGTTGTAAGTTTCTGTGTAAACAGAAATACCTAATAAAACCAACATGTATCATCTTACTATTTCTTTTGTTTTTTCAATTAATGTATATTTTTATCATAAGTTTTTAATTTGTAATATCAACATATTTGTCTGCATATGTTTGCTTTATGCGTATTATTAACTTTATGAGTATTATGATTACCTGTCATGTATTTCTGCACATCATTAATATATAAGTGCGTGTGTGTGTGCGTGCGTGTGTGCGTGCGTGTGAGCGTGAGTGTATGTGTGTGTGTGAAAAGGTATCTGTCTCAAAAAATTCAAAGTTGAGTAACGCTTTCGTGCTTGCATTTGAAAACTACGATAAGAATAACACTGGTCAGCAAAGAATTTGTCCGAAGAAAATGAATATGATATCTTATATGTTTTTGCATGCAGAATTGAAAATTAATGTCAAATTATATGTACTAAGTTCACATATTCCATTCACCATCCCAATGCTAAAAAACTGTATAATCATCGCAAAAAACTTGTGCTATATATGAAAAATATGTAAAATATTAAGACAATTGGCGAAAAATATTAATAATAAAATTCAAATTGACAAATATAATTTTTTTATAAAAGAAAACACGCGGGTGAAGTAAATCTCGTGGTATGAAGTGTGAAGAATCATCACAGCATACGGTAGGAACACAACACAATGTGCAGTTATCATGGCAACAAGATGTTACTCCCTCGCTGTCTGTTGAATGGCTAAAATTGCTTAAATTTCCCAACTTTAATTCCAAATAACATCAGATTCTTTAAGTTACGAGATAAAGTAATTGGTTGATCGTAATCAAAATTCAGTGTTGCGTTGATACACCAAAATTGAAAGCAATCTGCGCAAAATTAAAGAGGGGCTCGTGCGAATTAAAAAGACTAGTTCCTCTGTGTGTGTGCGTGTGTGTGTGTGTGTGTAGGTATGCGTGTGTGTGCGTGTGTGTGTGTGTGTGTGTGCGTGTGTGTGTGTGCGTATGTTTGTGTGCGTGTGTGCGTGTGTGTGTGTGTGTCTGTCTGTCTGTCTGCCCGTGTCTCTGTATGTCTGTGTTTTTGTATGCGCCTGCAATTGATGCCTGACAGGTTTATTTACGTCGAAATATTTGTTGAGAACTTTCGAAAATCTCGTGAACAACCGTTGTTGACAGTAACATCTTGTATGCTTCTATGTGTTTATGCATGCATGCTAATATGTATAATGCATAAACCTCCTAAACTGATTAATAACAATTCTTCTGTCATGCTTAACTTCAGAATAGATACTGTCATTCCTATTTATAAAGTAAACTCCACAATCAACCTTAAAGATTTTTTTATGTAATATTATTTCATTTTACAAATACCCTTATTGCATACAGTCTTCTATAGAATGCACTGAAGCGTTAAACACATGTAAATTATTTACAAAAAATCATTCAAACGTACGTGATTAAAATTTCTTAGAAAACAGCGCCATGATTCGAAAAAATAAATGGGCAAAAAATATTCTTACACATTACAAATGGCAATTTAGAGTCTCTACTTACACATCCATATCTATGCCCATCAGTTATATTATTCAAATTAATACAACAAACATGGAATAATTTGATCAGCATCTGTCCTGAAGCTAGCATTGCATCATTATGATTCCAATTAAAGTTATAAATTTACAGCTATCTTCATCACCATTACCATCAACGTGATTATCGCTATCATCGTGATAATTTTGCTATGTAATTCCATCCTTTCCTAACCATATCAACGTTATAACTTCTGTTGCAATTTACAGAAACCAAATACAAGACCTTGCTTTGCTTTAAAGATATACTATGGTAAATATGCGAACAAAACTAACACACAGTATCTGCCTCCACCATTCACTGCAACGGCATTGATAAAATGCACACAATGTTTCATTTTACAGTCATTAAACTATCAACACCTAACACATTACACATAGAAGACAGCAAGACTGCTTCGATAAATATTGTTTCTTTTAGTTGTCTCCTTTCTCACTTTCATTTATTCATTAACATTTGAAATTACTACATACACAAATTATCAATTCCTCTTTTAATACACTCAGACATTCTGTCTTTTTCATTTACTCTCTCGTTTTCTTCCCGTGTCTCATTCTGCATGCATATATTCATTCATACACAAACAAAAAAGGGCTGTGTGTGATTATACATATATATATATAGCGGGGTGCATGTGTTTATGTATGTTTATGTATGTTTGAATACAGTAACACGAATATTTTCAAAAATGAGTGGTTTCTTTGAATCCGGAATGAATTATGGAAATATATGCGAGTAAAAGAGAGAGAGAGACTGACATAAAATTATATCTTGCCCTATCATTCTAATTCTAAGTAGCTAGCTATATATCTTAACATATTTTTATGGAGTGTTCGTGCGATCAGGTTAATGCCAACAAGATGTAAAATGCGAAAACGGAGATAAAATATTGAGTAAAAAATGGAGTACTTTGGAAGCTGAAGGTCTTCGCAAACGGGTATCCGGATCTTTTAGAGATGAAAATGGGAATGAGATCCTCTCTCTTTCCTTCTCTTTTTCCTCTCTTTCCTTCCCTTTCTCTGCTCTCTGTATGTATGTTAGTCTGTATGTTCGACTGTCTGTCCCTTTGTCTGTTTCTTTTATCCTCTCTCTCTCTCTCTCTATTTCCTCCTCTATATGTGTGTGTATGCACGCACACAAAATGTTTAATGAGATATGCTTATTAAATAATAACAACAACAACAACAATAACAACAGCAATAATAATAATAATAATAGTAATTATAATAATAATAATAATAATAATAATATATAATAATAATAATAATAATAATAATAATAATAATAATCAACATCCTTAAACAACCCTTATTCAGGGACGTTTTGAGCTGGATGGGCTACTCAACCTGAAGAAAATTCTAACTGGGCCCCACCAGCAAGGTCATGTGCTGTTTATCTTGATATGAGATCACCATGTCGCGCACATATGGTTGTGATGCATGTGCCTGGTGTACCCTTATCAGATGGGTAGTCATGATGGGTATATTGGGCTTCGTATATTTTACCCCAGTGTCACTTTGATGGCATGAACTGCTCTCTCACTCAATAATAATAATAATAATAATAATAAATAATAATAATAATAATAATAATAATAATAATAATAATAATAATAATAATAATAATAATAATAAAGCGGTCAGCAAGGTTTAGCCAAAATAGGTAAAATATGTATATATAAAAATTAAGGTACCAAATGTACCAGCTTTACTAGAAATAGGAGTCAATACCCCAAAAGCCACAATTATTTGACTATAAATAAACACGCACGGTTAACTTAGAGAATATAAGAAAAAATTGCTCCTTACCTTCGCAAAAATCACAAAGTAAAGTACGGATATCTTAGTATCAATTGATTTTACTTTGTGTGCTAAAGGCACTGAAGATAATCAGATAAGCTTATTGTATAAACTATATTTCAAAATACATTCACTAAGTTTACAGTCTTGTTTATACACACTGAGACTTAGTTATGTTTGAATACACACACAAACACTTCCAACTGACACACACACACACACACATACACACACACACACACACACTAGATAGAGAGACAAGCAGATAGAGACATATATTCTGAATTGTGAGTAAGAATGTTCATATAAAAACGTTTTTTAAAACCGATGTTGTTTCTTCGGAACCACTCTTATTAAGAATGACTGGGAAAACAACACCCTACTAACGACCACAACTCAAACAAATGGTATATATACATGTGTTTGACATAAGGAGGCAGCATCATTAAAATGAAATTAATGTCAGATTTCTTTTTTTAAGTGACCAGCAAAATCTCATTTTAATAGTAAGCAGTTTTGATTTAATATTGTGTGTGTGTGTGTGTAAGAATGTGTTTGTATAACGCCGCTTGCTGGCAGTATCGTTAGCAGGGCGAGCAAAATTCTTAGCAGCATTCCTTCCGTCTGCATGTTCTGAGTTCAAGTCGCTCCGGTCGACTTTGCCTTTCATCCCATTCGGGACCGATAAACTGAATACCAATTAAACTCTGCGGTCGATGTAATTCATTTCCCACAACCCCGAAATTTCTGGCCTTGTGTCAAAATTTGAAATCAATACTGTGTGTGTGTGTGTGTGTGTGTGCGAAAGTGAAACTCGGCCAGTTGTACTAAGCACTGTGACTGAATCAACAAACAAGGAACATATCCTTTCTCTCTGGAAATGTTTATATGTAAATATCTGTATACCCATATACATATATGTGTGTGTGTGTACACACATGTGTTAATATGTTTGACATATAAAACAGACTAAAATTACCAATATTGTACTGGAAGTATTTATGGCTATACAATCAAATATTGAGATGCCAATGGCTACGAACCGTTTGCTGCGATTGATACAGCCGTAAGAAGACTTATAGAGGTTTTGAGAACATGTTATCTCTACTAAAGAATAATATGAAAATTGATTGTACGCTGAAGTATATCCTAGGTGAATCTTTGAGATGTAAAAGTGGAAATAAATCAATTTAACAACTGGAGATTTATTTACTCTTGATTTTCTCTTTCATATTGTGGAAGGTGATTTCATGAAAAACTCATATGAAATAGAAATAGATAAATAAAGAAGAGGAGTGGATTTATGTATATACGCAGAAATATATTAACAGATAATTAGCTTTAAGAATTGATAGAAAGAATGAGAGAGTATAAAATGGATATACACATTTTTTTTATCGTATCTCTCTTTCTTTTCTTTTATTACTTTCTATTGAAGAGCGTAGAGCCAAAACGTAAAACACATTCTAAAATCCTCGAGCATCAAACTAATATACCTGCTCGTTCTTCATACACCTGTCTTCGTCTTTTGTTTTTCTGTAAATTTCAACTATATATATACAAATTAATCAATATAAGGGTAGTAAAAAATTCAATAGACATTTTTTGCCACCAGCGGTCTAGTGAGAAAGAGAAAATAGTCACAGACTATGTATATAATTTCAACAACATTGAGGAACGTCCCCGATAGGCCATTCGACCCACTAGAAAGAACAGCCAAGACTCAAACAGCTAAATAGTAGTAATTCAGAAATTAAAGGAAAATTTAAAAACATTTACACTATTTATCATTAGACAATGCATCGTTTCGACGTTCTTTATGGCAAACCAGCCTAATTAAATTAAATTAAATTTAATCAAGTCAATCTACCGTCTCATCGGTAAAGAAGCCAGGAGGAATAGATATACACGAGGCAGCAGCGTTTGTGCCTCGGGAATATATACCCTACATTTTCAAAACCACCGTAATTCTATTGAATTTTTTACTAGCCTTGTATTGATTAATTAATGATTTTCTGACTAATTCTGAAATTGAATCAGCAGTTTATATTTGCTGCTGATAAGCTGGCGCGATTACGGTGGTTTTGAAAATTTAGGGTATATATTCCCGAGGCACAAATGCTGCTGCCTCTTGTATATCTATTCCTCCTAGCTTCTTTACCGATGAGACGGGCCTTTGGTAAATTGACTTCATTAAATTTAATTTAATTTAATTAGTCTGGTTTGCCATAAAGGACGTCGAAACAATGCATTGTCTAAAGATAAATATGGTAAATGTTTTTTAATTTTCCTTTAATTTCTGAATTACTACTATTTAGCGGTTTGAGCCTTGGCTGCTCTTGCTAGTGGGTCGAATGGCCTATCGGGGCCGTTCCTCAATGTTGTTGAAAAAATATATATGCAAACATATAAATAATGAAAGATGGATAAGCGTCACTTCATCACAGCGGTTTCCAGCGGATTCTTGAATAGATTAATGAGTACATTACATCATATATATATACAAATATGTATGTATTTATGTATGTATGTATGTATGTATGTATGTATGGCTCTCTGTCGGATACGACGGTGGTAAAGCTCCAGTTGCTACAATCACCGGAACAGCCTGCTCGTGAAATTGACGTGCAAGTGGCTGAGCACTCCACAGACACAACCCTGAACGCAGTTCTCAGGGAGATCGGTGTGACAAGGTAAGTCCTTTGGATTTCAGGTACAACTCATGTTTACCAGCACAGTGGAGGGGAGCATTGAGAAATAAAATGTCTTGCTCAAGGAAACAATGTGCGGACAGGAATCGAACACACTATCTTACTATCTAGATATAGATGGTAAGGTAGTGGCCACACAGAAGCACACAAACACGCATGCATATATAAAAGCCAATTCCCACAAGAAATTTATACATCTTTCTTCCAGTATTTCCTCTATGTACATTAATCTCCTGTTTATTTGATTTTTTTTTCCTTCAATCCAATGAATTTCACAGTCTGCTTGATATCGTTTGATATTAAGCCAATTGTTCGGTGTGTCTAGACTGCTACAGCTAATTCTGTTCTGTATCTATTTGTGTTAAATATATAGATTTAAGAATTTGTCATATATTTTTCTCCGTGCTACGGTATACTTCTTGTTCTGTCTCGCTTAATTTGTACCAACCCCGCTAATTTTCCTAATTATACTCCTGTGTTATCGTCCTTATTTACTGCACAACAAACTTGAAAATTGTATCTGTTTCTTTCGGGGTTCTATTCTTTTGCTGTTTTTTCCTCTACTTATGTTTTCTTCTCCCTATTATTTCGATCCAGACTTTGTGATAAGGTTGTTGTTTGTGTTGTGAACTTTCACCATTTTGACTCAATCTCTACAATATCTCTTAATGACTGTTCTTCCGTTTTCTATACCTTGTTTAACTCTTTTTCTCCCTTTCTGTTTTCTTTCCACTGTCTGTTTTTGTCTCCCAGACTCCCCACATCTCTCACAAACACACACTCTCTCTCTTTCTCTCCCTATCTCCTCTCTCTCCCAATCACTCTCCTCTTGTTGATTCTCTCCTTTCTCTTACTTCTGCACATCAGTAAGATAGAATATGTTTACTTTCTTTTTTAGCCCACTATGAAGCTACGTAACGTTTAAATTTATCACAACTCGGCTGGTATACGCATGTGTTATGCACCACAATGTGTGTGTGTGCGGGTAGGGGTCGTATATACATACAATTATATGTCTCTATGTACATCTATCCATCTATCTTGCTATATATGTGTGTGTGAGTAAATATGTGTGCGAGCGTTGTGTGTGTGTGTGTGTGTGTGTGTGTGTTTGTGTGTTTTGTGTGTGTGTGTGTGTGTGTGTGTGTGTGTGTGTGGTGTGTGTGTGTGTGTGTGTGTGTGTGTTGTGGAGGGACAGACGAAAGAAAGAGCGTTCAACACTTTATTGGATCTTACATGTATTATTCAAAACAGTTTAATTCGGATTCCGTGCTACTTCAAGTTTCGAAGCTTTTCCTCGGGCCAGTCAGAGTTTGAAGCAGATTCAAAATTCGAATTCAGATTCTGTCCGGTCTGAGGAGGGGCTCCATTATGGGCTTTGAAACTTGGAATAACACAGAATACGAATCAAGTGTTTTTCAGAAATATATCATTATATTATATATATATATTATATATAGAGAGAGAGAGAGAGAGAGAGAGAGAGAGAGTTAGATATAGATATAGATATATATATATACATGTATGTATGTGTGTATATGTATATGTCTCTCTCTCGCTCTGTATATATATATATATATATATATAATAGATATACCCGGAGTAAACACATAAATGTGAAACAAGGTGGAAAAAAGAGTACTCAATACCAGTGGTAGAGTAATATGCTTTATTTTAAGCAGCAGAAAATTCAACAAAATCTGTTACTCTGAGTTTCTCGTTGCCGTTCATCAGACAGTTCTTGCTAGAATGGAACATATATATTAATTCAATCTATACTCTTACAAACGCTACACCTTTAAAAAGAAATGGACTTGTTTGATTGGCCCTTTAGAAAAAACGGTCAATCTTCGAGCGATAAACAAAAAGTTCAAAAATATATGTATATATATAAAAAACTTATAAAAATTATAAAATCCGAGGAAAATACCGAGGAAAAAACCTGTTGCCGTTAATGAAGACAGTACAAATTAATGCATAGAAATTAAACCTGTTAAATACTGCAATACATATTTATATTAAAATCCACATATATATATCAACATACACAAAAGGATGCGCGTAAACGCCATACATACATATACAGACGTATGAATATGAATCTAAATTATACACATAAAAGCATGTGTACATATATTCACGCAAAACGTCTCGCACGCAAGCTAAAATTCATCTATGTAGCAATTCTCATATACTGAGCAAGGAGGGGAACGAAAGAAAGGGAAAGAGAGAAAAAGGAACGAAGGAGGGGTGGGGAAAAAAATTTGTAGCGATGTTATTTGGCATCTATAGAGGCCAGTATACATACACAAGTTGAATCGATACATATACATACCGTCGTGTGTATGCGTGCTTAGCACAAGCATACTTTCACTTACACATACACAGATACGTATGCTTACAAATACATATGCTTTGCTATACACAAACTTATATAAACATTCTAAATTTGACAACATTGCTTTTTTTATATAAAAAAAACATTGCTTTTAAAAATTCGGTGCATTAATAAAAATATATACGAAAGACCTATAAAATAAAATATAACATCCTATTTTGGGTCATTTATAAATAATCAAGGTAATATAAATAATCAAGGTAATCTTATGCAATACAATAACATGAAAACAAACGTACAAAAAAGACAACACGAATATATACAAAGAGGTGAACTTAGAAGCAAGAGGAATAGCTAACGATCTTAGATTAGCGATAGGATTGAATACCTTTCACCACGACCAGCTTTTATTACTCTGAAAGACCATAAAGACAATTTTAGTAGAAACCCCAAATGTAGATTGGTAAATCCGGCTAAAACTGAGATAGGAATTATTAGCAAAAATATTTTAGACCGTATTTTAGTTAAATTAGATAGTGAAGTAGACTTGAGAATTGGAAGAATAGTAAGTCAGTTATAGAGTGGTTTAAAGGTATTAGCTATAAGAATAATTGTAGTTCACACAATTCGACATTATTGACTTTTACCCGTCGATATCTAGGACGTTGCTCCTAAGGGCATTGGACTTCGCCAAGTAGTATGTCAACATCGATAGCTCGGAAATTGAAATTATTATGCATGCGAGGAAATCGCTTCTGTTTTTCGAGGATTCCACCTGGATTAAGAAGACTGAGGATTCTCTTTTCGATGTACCGATGGGGGCATACGACGGGGCTGAATTATGTATGCTCATAGGAGCCTTTATTCTCCATAATCTAAAAATAGAATTCCATTTATAGATGCAGGTCTATATAGGGATGACGGCCTTATAGCCACGCATAATCTAAACGGCCATGAATCAGATAGACTTAGGAAGGACCTTATAGCTTTCTTTCAAAGGATGGGCTTACGGATTACGATAGATACTAACCTGAATAGTGTAGATTTTTTAGACGTAAATTTTAATGTAAGATCGGATAGATTTAAACCTTTCCGTAAGCCCAATGAAAAGCTATCGTATATTAGCAAAGATTCGAACCATCCACCAGTTATCCTTAGCAACTTAGTCAGCAATGTAGGTAGAAGAATATCTTCAATTTCTTCGGACGAGGCAGCATTCCATAATGCTGCACCTATTACGATAGCGCATTAAAGAATAGTGGATTCTCGGAGAAGATCCAGTTCAACCAGCTTAATGCTAATAATAATGCTGCACGAAGAACTAGGACTAGGAAAGTTTTGTGGTTCAACCCGGCTTTCAATTTGCCGTAAAGACTAATATAGGTAAGGAATTTTTGAGATTAGTCTCTAAGCATTTTAGGCAGGGTCATAAATTCTACAGAATATTTAATAGAAGAACCCTGAAGGTTAGCTATTCTTGTTGCAGAGAAATTTCGCCTCTTACATTAGCCAACATAATAGGAAGCTAATTGAGATTAGACATGGTGCCGAGCCCATTAAGAAATGTAATTTCAAAAACGAAAGCTCCTGTCCGTTAGAAGGGAAATGTCTAGTGAAAGGAGTAGTTTATAGAGCCAAGGTGCAAGTGGAAGGCTCATCAGAATACAAGACATACACAGGGGCTTCAGAAAATTCATTTAAAACAGATTTTATTCTCATAAGAATTCTTTTAAATACCCAGAGAATAGAAAGAAAACCAGCCTAGCAAAATATGTCTGGGAACTAAAAGAAAAGGAAGCCCCACCTTTCAACGTGACATGGAGCATTCTGGACAGGGCGGCACCATACAGGCATGGAGCTTACAAATATAATTTCAAGTGCAAGCTTTGCTTATTAGAAAAAATGCATATATTATTCAAAGACAATAATTCTTTGAATCAAAGAAGTGAATTAATGAACTTATGTAGGCACAAGGCTAAATTTAAAATGTCGAATATAAAATACCATATGGATAGAGTATATATTTTGTATTTTGATTTTTTGATTTTGATTTTGATCTGAGCGCTGCAACGGACCTTATAGCAAAGTCTTATTGTTTCTACATATAATTAGGAAAAACCTACAAACTTTGTTTTCATGTTATTGTATTGCAAAATTACCTTGATTATTTATATTACCTTGATTATTTATAAATGACCCAAAATAGGATGTTATATTTTATTTTATAGGTCTTTCGTAATATTTTTTATTAATGCACACCGAATTTTTAAAAGCAATGTTTTTTTTTTTTTATATAAAAAAAGCAATGTTGTCAAATTTAGAATGTTTATATAAGTTTGTGTATAGCAAAGCATATGTATTTGTAAGCATACGTATCTGTGTATGTGTAAGTGAAAGTATGCTTGTGCTTAAGCACGCATACACACGACGGTATGTATATGTATCGATTCAAACTTGTGTATGTATACTGGCCTCTATAGATGCCAATAAACATCGCTACAAATTTTTTTCCCCACCCCTCCTTCGTTCCTTTTTCTCTCTTTCCCTTTCTTTCGTTCCCCCTCCTTGCTCAGTATATGAGAATTGCTACATAGATGAATTTTAGCTTGCGTGCGAGACGTTTTGCGTGAATATATGTACACATGCTTTTATGTGTATAATTTAGATTCATATTCATACGTCTGTATATGTATGTATGGCGTTTACGCGATCCTTTTGTGTATGTTGATATATATATGTGGATTTTAATATAAATATGTATTGCAGTATTTATAACAGGTTTTTCTATGCATTAATTTGTACTGTCTTCATTAACGGCAACAGGTTTTTTCCTCGGTATTTTCCTCGGATTTTATAATTTTTATAAGTTTTTATATATATATACATATATTTTTGAACTTTTTGTTTATCGCTCGAAGATTGACCGTTTTTTCTAAAGGGCCAATCAAACAAGTCCATTTCTTTTTAAAGGTGTAGCGTTTGTAAGAGTATAGATTGAATTAATATATATGTTCCATTCTAGCAAGAACTGTCTGATGAACGGCAACGAGAAACTCAGAGTAACAGATTTTGTTGAATTTTCTGCTGCTTAAAATAAAGTATATATATATATATATATATACGCTGTTATCTCGATGAAGGAGTGAAGAGCATTATCCACAAAGCTCAGTCCTGGTAATAATACAATAGGGATTGTACCAGACTGGAAAAATCTAATGTCATTCAAAGACCAGGCAGAAAAAAACTTTAAACCTTCTTTGGATCATATTAACAATCCTAAGCTATAAGTCTAAAATCACATGTACTAACTTCCGAATTACGCACCCAATACGTTTTCAGCCTGAATTCATGTAGATAAATGTAACTTACCACACAAATATGATAACCGAAGTTTATCCTTCCAGGATTAAATTTCTAGAATGCATAATGCCTCACAACTTGGTATTTCACACGACGGTCTGCTTCTTTCTCATACAAACTCTTATCACAAAAGTGTGTGTGTAATATTCTCTTAATTTAGGTGTAATATGAAAATCAAGACTAATGTTCAGGAACGGCGGTCTGGCTTGTAACAGCAAATGAATTATTATATTTTTATGTCACATTGTTGTTTGGAAAGGCATGAATAACATTATATCCTGTTTCCCCAATTCATGTATGAAAAGTATCTTGAAAGCCAGAAGAAGAAAATAAATTCACTCCAAGAAATACGAATTTCACTTTACAATATAAAAAGACCAGCTGCAGTGTACAAACGTGATTCACATATGCTTACATATAGTACTCACACATATGCATATATATATATATATATATATATATATATATATTATATATATATATATATACTCACACCCATACACAAGCATACATAAGTGTATGTACATATATACATATATATATAATATATATATATATATATATATATATATATATATATATATATATATATAATATACATATATACATATATACATATATATATGTGTGTGCGTGTTTGTCTTACAACGTCTATTCTTTACTATACACCATCACGTATCCATCGCTGAAATCATTCAGGAATTCATTAAATTTTCCATTAAATTTATGTTTGCGAAATGGTTCCGAAGTTTTGTAAGGTGTGTTATTTCTTGGTAACTGTTCAAATATCACGTGGTGTTTAATGATATTGATGGTCGAGGACAGGAGTAAATAGTGGTTGTTTGCGCACAGAGATCAATTTAACAACAACACAGGAATGGTGTTTTTGGGTTATTATATTTCAACAAGACCATCCTGTCAACATGATTCAGTTTGCCAAAAGATCGATAGACAAGGCAAATTCATGCTGTTATTTTCAATTAATACAGAACAGAAATAGGGAAAGGAAGGAGAAGAAAGAATATGTGTTGGTATAGAAGACATATATCCGCTTATACATTGTTATATATATGTATATATAGATAGATGGATACGTTTGTATGTATGTATGTAATTATGTATATGTATATATATTATATAATATATATATATATATATATATATATATACATATATATATATACATATATGTATATTTGTATATATATATATATATATACGTATGTGCGTGTGTGTACAAAGGTATAATGCTTATATATATATATATATATATATATATATATATATATATATTATATATATATATATGCACACACTCATATATATACGCTCCCTCTCTATCTCTCTTTTTCTCTTTCTCGCTCTTTCGCTCGCACGTGTGTGTTGAACGCAAGTAATTTCCCCTGATATAGTTTTAGCCATCATGCTACAATTTCTGGAAATTAGTGAAGAATAAGTTGGAATATTGAGAAGTATAAAATTGGAGTACATAATTTAAAATTAACATCAGGCAACTTATATGAAAACTAAGCTATTAGTCAATGGATCGGTTCTTGTATTGCAGTATGAACTCACGTCTTGCTTCCTTGTTTATCTTCTACAAAGATAGCTCTCAACCTTGAAACTACCTTACATATACACAAAATTAAAATATTTTATAGAGCAACGCTTCAAATGACTTGAATTACAAATCGGATGAAATGAACGTAACGTAATTTTAATCTTCCTCATTTGTAATTTCTTTTATATTTATGTCAAAATACAGACGGAGCGTAACTATGTAAAATAGATGCACACTATCATTTACTATAAGATTTAAATGTACATTTCTTTAAAAAAAAACACAAGCAAATACTTAAAACTATAGTAGCCCACAGAACTAGAAAAATAGTTAAATAGAATTGTGGCATTCATCAGCATAATGAATATTAATGAAATAAATTCAAACACTTGAAAACGTCGAAAAATATATACATAGATTGACAGATGAACTTACAGAAAGAGTGTCATAGAGATAGATACATAGAAATTATGCACATGAATATACAATAATAATATTATATATTATATAATATATATATATATATATATATATATATATATATATATATATATTATATATGTATAATGTATATATGTATGTATATATATATTATATATATAAGCAACACGTATTTGTTCGTCTCCCCGCGGCCATTAGGCACAACTTCACAAGCCAGCCCCATACTCAACTCGTCCTGTCGAAAGACCCTTGTCCTACGTCCTGGTTTTGTTTTGTTGTTATTTTTATTTACCGTTATTGTTTTTACGTTTTGTATTCTATTGGTGTCACGTATTCTGTATTTTTGTTCGTGTATTCGTTCGTTTTCCGTCCTCGTGTTGTATACATTCGAAGCTTTCTTCCAGGGGATCTAATGCGCTTGGCTTAGATTTCCCTTGGCGGGCTGGCATAGCGGAGCAATCTCAAGATTAATCAGCCGAAATTGCTAAGATGATCTGTTCTTGACTGATGACTGAGGGCTTCGAATGTCCCGTCCTGTGGTTATTGTGTCGTCTCTGTGTTGTTTCATGTTCTTGTCCATGTCTGTAATTATTTTTACTGTTTACCTATATATATAATATATATGTGTGTGTGTGTAACAGGACAATATTTTTTTTAATTTTTTTTTTACAAGTCAATATATAAGGTTATTGCTGCATAGCAGACCAGTTAAAATGCATATTCCTTTGTAGATATATTTATAGCTTTCTATAGAATAAATTTTCTACGATATTAGTAGTTTGCAACAGTTGAAGTAGCTTTTTAGAAATATTACAGATCTGTTTCGTTTGTGGATTTCTGTGAAGAGCACATGCTTGAATTTCTCATTCCTAATTTAAGCAGTATTAGTTCAGAATAGCATCTCGTATATATAATTAAAGGGGAATATAATATAAAAGCCAAACCACAAATCAACAATATTCCTTTTGAGAAACCATCTCGTATAAAATCGGAGTATGAAAATGAATGCTGTTGAGAACCAATCCGACTTCCATCGTCCATAAAGAATTTTCACCCTGCTCACCAATTATTTGTGAAACGAGTGATATATTTAACGCGGTTTCTTTTTCTCTATCATAGGAAACAAAATATATGTTACAGATAACGACAAATACGCAGAAATCCCGGGATTTATCAATTCTATTAGCACTACTGCAGTATTCTCCTCTGCTACTGATATACGTCTATATTTTTTTTAATATTGTATGTCTATAATTGTTGCCATCTCAAGATTAATACTGAAGTTTTGTAGTTTTCTCTAGTAAATACACGCTACATAAAATGGGCAGATTGATATTCGCAACAAATACATCTCCGTCCCTCGTAGCGAATATAAATATACACACAATAGTCCAACGGATGCCGGGTATTTCATTTCGGACACCACGGAATCTCTGTCCCTTGATCTGAACGAGTGTATATGCTAGGAGTATCTTCCCTTAAGGTCATTAAGGACAGCCCTTGAGAGACGAGATCCTTTTAGAGGGCACATGGTAGGGTTTTGGCAGTTGCAGGTTGGGGCTGGGTGGATTGGGCGCATTTTTACATCAATTGAAGCGTGCTATGTTAGATGCGATGCTGTCTAATCAGGAGTAGATTACTTTGACATTATGGGGATTGAAGAGTTTGTAACACTTATTGCCTGTGGGGAAGTGTTTCGTAATTAACAAAAGGAAGTGCCTAGCTATGTTGGTTGAAGCTTCTCGGTTAAAAAGAGGGTTATACCATATAATTTTCCTTCTCCTAATCCTTTTGGGGGTGAGGAGAGGGTGTTTGGGGGTTGTCTACATACGTGAGATTCTTAGCAAACCTGCTCCTAGCCAAAGCATTGTTGAGGTGGTAAGCGGCAGAGGGATTAGATAGGCGTTTTCTAATGCCTGGTACCAGGCTTCTAATTACAGCGGAGGTATTTTTGCGCTCTTGTGGATATATACTGTATCCAGATTAGGCTTGTTGTACGGGTAATAATTCCTAGTACCGAGGTCTAAGGTTACGTCCAAGAAATCGACAATAGTCAGGTTGGTGGTTACCATTATGCACACGCCGAACTCCTTAAATACTTTTGTCAAGTCTTCCCAGAACCTGTCCAGAGTGTGACCGTTCATATGACTTGAGTTAGCCAGGCCGTCGTCCCTATAGAGGGCGACCTATGTAGGTGGGTACGTACCTTAGGGTATCCAAGATGCATAACCCTACGAGGTCGGTGATGCAAAGCTCCCCATAGAGACGTCGGACAATGGGTCGCCTTCTTTTTTTCCCCAAAAGGAATCGTCGTAGGCCAAAATTAAGGCGGCGAGCTGGCAGAAACGTTAGCACGCTGGGAGAAATGCTTAGTGGTATTTCGCCTGCCATTAAGTTCTGAGTTAAAATTTCGCCGAGGTTGACTTTGCCTTTCATCCCTTGGAGGTCGATAAATTAAGTACCAGTTACGCACTGGGATCGATATAATCGACTTAACCCATTTGTCTGTCCTTGTTTGTCTCCTCTATGTTTATCTCCTTGTGGGCAATAAAGAAATAAGAATTGACTTCCTGGCATTCATGATAATTCTGATGTCAAGGTCACTAATGCTGGTGTGTTAGGGCCTTCAGAAGGAGGGGCTTATATATGGAAGCATAGAAACATACAATGCGTCCTCAGGTCGAGTTTGACCCTAAACCCCAGCTTTGAGTGCGGGGTTATGATAACTGTCTAAATGAAAATTGCTTATTGACAACGTGTCATTGAAGATGGCATATGTTTAACAGAGGAAGCGTGTAAACAGGCAATCAACAGGTTTCAGGTCAGTTTATAATGTATTTATGCTTACATATCATACTGGTCTGAAATACAATTATGAATAAAGGAATGGTCGGGAATGTAAAATGTTCGTTATAGTTCAAATGTAGATTAGTGCATTCCAGGACCAAGTGAAGTAGAAATCCTTAGTTTTGCGGAAGCATAGTAAGCAGATCAATGATGCCCTGGGTAAAATCTTGGAATTGATGGGGGGAAATGAGAGCAAGTTGTCCTTTAAAACTGCTTCCGGAACGTTTGACAAAATGGCGCCGTTCTAGGCATGTTGACTGCACTAATGTTATTTACTGGTAAATTATTCCATCATCAGAAGGATAATCGTTAGAGTTACAGTGGTAGGAAAACGTATCAAAAATAGAGGCAAATGTATTAAAGGTCCAATCCTAAAGAGGAAGATATATAGATGAAATATACTCAGGACTTAGGGGTGAGATGATTGTAAAACCGAGGTGGAAACATAGGTTGGAGGGTTTAGTATTGCCTCACTGCCGGGAAAAGGTGAGAGGTAATAAACGTGTGAGGGTCAGGAAAATAAGTAGGCATATGTGTGTTTCATAAATACTTTCTGAGGGATTAATCTCGACACTAGATTCTAGAGAAATGGTCTGTACTCGATGGGTGAGAAACGTTGGGGAGAAGCAGAGGAGAAGAATAGAAGACAAGAAAAATAGAAGAACTGCTGAGATTTGATATAAAGATTTGAAAGATTAGTAGTCATATTATCCACATAAAATAGCATGCCATCATATTGTGTCTGATATTCTTTTTATCTATCTTGCTGGTTACCCATCCATCAATCCATCCATCCAAACATCCATTCATCCACCCATCCAGCCAGCCAGCCGGTCAGACATCTATCTATCTAGCTAGCTATATATATATATATATATATATATATATATATATGCACAGAGAGAGAGAGAAAGGTAAATATATATAGATAGATAGATAAATAGATAGATAGATAGATAGATAGATAGATAGATAGATAGATAGATAAATAGATAGATAGACAGACAGATATGTGTATATCATTATCATTTATATATTCGTACATGGATTTATATATATATATATATATATATATGTATCCATACAGAGAGAGAGAGAGAGAGAGAGAGAGAGAGAGAGAGAGTATAATAGTATACCATGCACAATTAGTTTATCCTTAGAAATAGATGCTATAAAGAAATGTCCGAATCCATATACATACCAAGAGTGACGTGTCAGCATTTGCGTTTATCGTACTATCTATCTCTGTGTCTAGCAATAAATCTTTCGCCCACTCTAAATCATATGAACTGACAGGTATCGATTTAATCACACATTGTTTTCAACCTAGTCCGTCCATTAAGCTTTGATTTCATCAATGTACTGGAATGTTTAGTAAACATAAATATTTGTCAGCCTGGCGACCGTATACAATAAATATAGTTTTATCTGTATTTTTATCTGCTATTCTCTCGAAACCATCTCATGTACTTTCTTCATATTGATTATATATGTTATATAATGGATCCTGCGTAGGTGTCTGCGATGGGCAAACAGTTGACTGATCGATTGAACTCTATACGTTAATGTCTAAATGAATAATGACTGCGCAGACTCGTGTAAAATTAACGCAATTTTAGAAGTCAAATCAGCGTCACAGTACAACCGATAAAGCCGGTGATAGATATTAGAAATACAATCCATGTTAAGGTCTTCCATTATTTCATAGGGGCCCAACTTCATTGATAAGGATTCATTTTTGATATATGCATACAAATACATATATTCGTATACATACATATGGTACATGTGCGTGTATGTGTGTATGCATGGGTAAATATATATATATTATATATATATATATATATATATATATATATTTACACATGTACTCATATATACATATATCAAAGTGCAATGTACTGAATGCCATACATAATAAACTCTAATACAAATAAATATATCGTGGATGCTTGTGACGACGTAGCGGCAAATAAATCTCCTATTCGGTGGAGACATAAATAATTTCCGATTTTGTTAAATACCGTTACTCATGAAACGATATCTACAATAAATTATCTGCAAGTATAAGTATATTTGTCATTATTTTAAATGACCTCTGCCATTTACCAGGTAGTTTTTTTATTCCTCTCGAGGAAAATTCTGCTGGCCTAATAATAATATTTCTCCTATTGATGAGTGTAGGGCAGTTTCTTAAACGGTTTTGATGCGCATGTTGCACCTTTTGGGAGTATATGTCAGCTTTAGTGTTTGATTACATTTTAAAAACTAAAAATGGATAATACTGTTGAGATTCTACCATACACAAAGCATAACTTCTCTTCCATAGAGCTCAGCCTGTGACATAAGTTGTGGAGATTTATCCTTGGCAGTCCACTGCATTTTGCATTGAGCATTGTCATAAAAGACCCATTTTCCATCACCTGTGATGATATTATTGAGAAACGGGTCACTTTTCTATCTTGAAAGAAGACTTGTCCCTATGGACATGAGATCGTCGCTCTTCTTCTCGCTAAGTTTATGTGGAATCCAAACATCCAGATTGCTGACTTTTCCTATCTTTTCTAAGTGGCGGCAGATGGTAGACTGGGATATGCTTAGGTTAACTGCTAATTCCCTAGTACTTTCACAAGGATTGAATTCCACTAATTCTCTTAAAAAATATCTTGGTAAGCATCGTGATGTGAAGTCAGATGAGCGTCATCTCAAGGACAAATCTCTGGAGTGAAACTTTGAAAGCCAATTTCGCACTTGCTGGTCAGTAGTGACATTTTGGCCATAAATACTGCATATTTTCTGAGCTGTTTTTCTTGGTGTGTTTTTCCATTCTTCAACTCTCACATCACATTTTGAATATGCACTTCCAGTTCATCCATTTTAGGGGAGTGAAATTTAGTATTAAACTGGTGTGCACACTTCCACTGCTTAAATACGAATGGCAGATTAGGTTCTTTTAGAAACGGTAGCTTCCATTTCAATTTTAAACGTTTCTAGTTCGAAATGTGTCATTACAATTTACTTCCAAAAAGCGGGAATTATTTATAGATCAACCCAATATATGTAACATATCGACTTTTCCGTCGTTTTTTGTAGTGAGGTCACTTATCCGGGAATAAGTTGTCTTCTTTCCTTTTCCTTTCTTTTCTTTGATCTTTTCAAAACACTACAGACTACTGAAACCTGCAGATAAATGTTGCACGCGCGTTCACACACAAACGCAAGAACACAGTCATACACGTATATACGAGAGTATATTTTGAATACATAAATATACACGAATACAAACACATGTTTGTATAAATATCTGTGTATGGATGTGTGCGTACGTGCATGTGTATGTATATATGTATGCATGCATGTCATCATTCAGTTTTATTTCAAGATTTGTTGAATATAAAGAAGGGGTCGGTTTCTAACAATATGCAAGGCTCCTTCATTGGAATTTCAACATCAACAGGTATTTTTGTAAGTATTTATAATTGGTGATTTGTATGTTTTGTTTTATATGTATATTCTCACGCATATAGTTGCATATCTAGACATACATACTCATTTATACTTAAATAGTAAACTTCTGGAAAGTTTTACAGCTTGTTTCAGTTCCAGTGATGGCTTGGATCTGTAGTCTTCGAACCAACTTCCTCCTTTCTGGCTTTGAGAAGCCTAATTTCTCAAGATTGGGAGTTAGACAATGTGTTACATATCCCAGTACTCCAATAATTATAGGTAGAAACTTAAACTTGTAATCTGGATAGAATAACTGCAAATTTCTCAATAGTTCAGCATTGTTCTCTTTTTTCACAGCTTTATGTTAACATTCATGGGGCAGCTGATGTCCACAACTCTACACAATGTCTCTTTTCTATCCCAAATCATTATATCAGGTTTATTGCGTTTACATTTTATTGAGGTTTTCGCAGGGACATTCCACCAGTACTCTTTTTTAATATGAGTGGCGATGGCTTCTACCATACTGTGGGTTCTTACATGTATATATGTATGTATTTATGTATGTATGTATAATGTATGTATATATGTATATGTGTGTGTGTCCGTGTGTGTGTGTGTCCTATTTATATCTGTAGAAGTATATGTGAAAGAGCTTTTTTTTATTTTCATACCTATTATAATGGAGACGAAACTTTCTCATGAAATTGTCATAGCTTCATTGAAAAGCAATCCCTTGCTTTCCTAAATACTTAGGATGTTTTCTCGGTTTATCATATATAGCAAAACGGACGAAACATATCATTATTTAGTAAAAAGCACAAAGTCAACTTGATAGAAAACGAGTTAATGGCTCTACTCTCTTATATAGAACATTACAAAAGAACTAAAAGATTGGCATTGAAATTATTACTGATAGTGGTATTCAAAGCAAACATGAACACAATGATATACATCATTGTCAGAAAGTATGAAATTAATCAGAATTTACCACTTAATATTTTATCCGGTGATGATATTTACATTATCTACATCACTTTTATTATTCTCGCTTTTTACCTAAGACAAAACGTGACAACAAAGCGCTATTCACAATGTTTGAAGCAGTAGGGGTGGTCGAGGAAGTCACAAATACGTCTAGTCTGGGAAAATTATAATTCGAAACTCAGCAAAGTATACAATTAAACCAATACAAAAAATATAACTCGGTGATTATCTCGTATTCAATAACAAACACACACACACGCACACACAACACACACACACACACACACACACACACACACACACACACACACACACATCTGTTATAGTAGTTAAGGCTATTCAGTACTATCAATACTACTTACATCTCATAATTGTCTGTGGTAAGAGTTCGTGGATGCATGGATTTCTGAGCGTTCTTCACTGAATCAGATTCCTTGAATTTGTCACTATTTCCAGTAATTCTTCAGGCTGTATGTTCGTGTTACGTTAAGATAACTACCATTTCGTTTCACAACGCTAAAAAAGGAAACATTAGACAGTTCAAATTACTGTTTTCATCACTCTCTACCTCAAAGCTACGTGAAACGAAACCGCTACAGAAGTGAGCATGAGAGCGGCAGATAAAATATTTGCCCCTCTCGTGACCGCTTCGGAAATGATTTTGTTTCGCTTAGTCTTGAATGAACTATATAATGCTCTTTTAACATAATTCGTCTTTAAGGGGAATGCTTCCGGACGAAAACCGACATATTCTGGCGTTTAAACAACACGCATGCGTTAAGTACATGGTGTTGGCAATATTTACATTATATACTTGATTCTGTTGCACAATTTGACTTTGTGTATGTGTGTGTGTTTGCACAGAAGTGTGTATGTATATACGTACGTAATAGAGAGAGAGAAAGTAAACACATAGTAATTTAGAGTTAATGGAACAGGCATGATATAAATGAAATCTTTTTTTAAGAAACAGCTCCTACTTGTTGGGTTAAGCAGCTAAATGAAGAAACTATTGAAACAAAGAAACTGTGTCTAGATTCTGAAAGAATTAAGAAAGATATAATATGAGAATGAGAAATCGAAAACTTGTTTTACGTGAAAAAGCATACCAAAACAGCACTAGCAAAAATACGGAGACAGAAAATACTCAGTGATGCTGCGAAACGCTAATCTTCATCCGGTTCGATCTCCATTCATTCACTTATTTATTTTTTCTAAAATTTTCGTAACTTCTTGCAACATCTTCAATAGTCGTTGCCTCTGTCCGTTATTGGAGCTGGTTTCATTTTGATTGTTTGTTTGTTTGTGCTCATGTGTGTGCGTCAGTGTGCATGTGTATACACATATGTATGTATGTGTGTTTGTATGTATGTGTGTATGCATGTATGTCTTTATGTATGCATGTATGTATGCATATGTGTACGTTTGCAAGTATGAATTCTGCTTAATCATATGTTTCTGTTCACGTTTGTGTTTTCGCACGCGTGTATGTGTGAATTCTGTGTGTGTACCACTGTTTCCTTGTGTGCGGATGTTTAAATGTGTCAATGTGTCAATGGGTTTGTGTGACTATGTACGTGCGTCTGTTATGTATCGATGTGCGTCTCCATATGTGTCCTTGTGTTTGTGTGATGTATGCGTGTATGTATATGGTTATGTTTCAGTCTTCGTTTGTGTACGCATGAGGGTATGTGTGTATATGCGTGTGTGTGTGCTTTTATGTCTGTATTACCTATGTAGTAATCTATCTACTTATATATCTGTTTACTTACATGCCCATTTACCTACTAACATATATATATATATATATATATATATATGTGTGTGTGTGTGTGTGTGTGTGTGTGTGTGTGTGTGTGTATGTATATATATATATATACGTCTAAATAACAGCCTACTAACAAATATACCTGTGAATGTATAAACTGTGGGTATTGGGGTATCACTACCTTCTATGTATATCTCCTATTTAGCACTAGAGATATTTCATTTATGAGGACGTACTCTTGTATTTTTCTGAGTGCTAGGTCCTTCGAGTGCTTGAATAAAATGCAAATGTCAAGTCGACCCAGTATGTCTCCATGCTGGTTATTGGCATTGGTAGAGTATGGAGGACTGTTTTTTGTCGTCACATTGCCTCAAATGCCATGCTTCTAGATATCTCACCAATGTACGTCCTCTTCTTGTCTTTAAAAGCACCCTCTATATCTCCTTATGCTGTAGACTACATTTCTAGTTCAACAGTTAATGTCAGGATTAATCTTACATGCCATGCAGTTCTCGTTGGTGCATGTGGTATTCTCAAAGGGGTACGTCCTACATAGTTGTGATCTGCTGGAGGTTCTTGGCTTTTCAACAACAGTAATGTTGAATGTGGCCTCAGAGCTTCTAAACCTTAGGTCTAGTTTTCCATGGGCTGTGGCCTCTACAAGCATCACCCTTTGTTATTTGTCGGCCTTGAGCCATATGTTCACCCTATTTGTTTCGTCACAAACTCCGTGTTTCCTATTCCAGTCTTTACTTCAGTATCAAGAGGAGGTACCACTGATTTCATTACATATCACGCTATCTAACTTCTTTGTAGCTCTCCTTTATACCCGAACTCTATATTTCTGGTCATATTCAGAAAATCGCATGCAGTGCATAAAGTTATGTACATGTTTCTTTGTTTCAAAGGGTTCGCATTGAGGGACACGTTGTTCATTATCCTAACTAAGTCTGCTCTATAAGTATGTTGATTTTCATGTTGTGTGACAAAGCTGGGTGTAATAGGAGTGAAGGAGCCTCACCCTGTTGATCAGAGTCTCTAACCGAAGTCCAGTATCAAGAACAGACAGTCTATTGTTAGGGTGCCTAGTTTTGTAATTTATAGTTACCTTGATATTTTGGTGGATGGAGGTAGCTATGTGCTGGATGTTCTCTATTATGCGCTTCTCGGTTTCTACACAACAGTTAGCAGAGTTTGTCCTACCTAGAACATTAATGTTAACTACAGTAAAGCAAAACAGTTGTGGACTGTTCTGCTGAGGATTGTTTAAGTTTTGTGTCCCTCCAGGACATGAAGAGACCAGCCACATCTCCAGCCACACCAACACCAATAGATGCACCTTGAACCTGCATGTATAGTCTCCAGTTAAACATTACGGTGTGATTCTTCAAGATAATTCATATGGCAGGCTCTACTGCATATGCAATCATTATTTTCACCTAACCACTCCAGCGCTCTACGGTGCTTTTCTTAACTGCCAAGTTGATGGTGGGTGGCCTTCCCTTTGTGATCTGGTGAGGCAGAATCTGCTAAGGTGATGAGTGTCTAGGTAGTTAATATGTATAGGCGAAGGAGTGGGTGTGTGGTAAGAAGCGTGCTTCACAGCCACGCGGTTTCGAGTTCAGTCTCACTGCGTGGCCCCTTTCGCAACTGTCGTGTTCTATAGCCTCTGTGATTTAATCGGAAAGACGGAAATGAAAGACGGCATATATGTATATATGCATCTGTGTTTCTTTGTTTTGTCTATCTCCACCTTCATCGTTTGACAACCAATTTTGGTGTGTTTCCATTCCCGTAATTTAGCGGTTCGACAAAATATATAGAATAACTACCACGCTTACAAAGAATAGTCGACAAAAATGCAGTGCTCCATCATGGACCCAATCAAACGACTGAAACAAGTAACAGGATACAAAGAAAATAATATATATGCATATATATATATACATACATACATGCATACATACATACATACATGAGAAGATCCAGTATATACAAAGTAATTGTAACAATATTAGACCAGGTATAACTAGAACTAGGAAAGGTTTGTGGTTTAGCCCCGCATTTAATATTCCCATAAAAACTAATATAGGTAAGGAATTCTTAAAATTAGCTTCTAAAAAATTTTCATACTTGACATGATTCTATAGAAATTTTAATAAGAGAACACTGCAAACTAGCTATCCTTGTTGCAAAAAATTCGCCTCTTTTATTAATCAGCAACGAAGTATCTAACTTTCCTTAGATACTTCCAGGAACCCTACTCATTTCATACCCTCTACCTCTATCTATTTTCCCCTTTCTCTAATTTTCTGTTTCTTTTCATCTTCTTTTCCCCCTTTTCGTTCTCCTTCCTCTTGTTATTCGCTGATTATTTTTTTCATTTTCTTCCTTTCACCTGTAACAACTAAGTTATATAAGCATATAACAGGAGGTTTTATGCGCGTTTACGTGTTTGTGCGTGCATTCATATATACGTATTTGTATATATTTATGCTTTGCCTATATATAATGTATATGTATGTAACCATATATCTGCGCCTGTAAGTTTAATGTATATACGTATATTATAGATTGTTTGGTATGTGTATGTATTGCTAATTGTATATATTTTTTAATGCAAAAACATTTTTAAATGGGTATTTCTTTTAATTTATTATTATTTTTACAACTGATTATTTACCCTGGGTATTCAGGTCATTTTCCTTCTACATAAGATACTTTTGATTTTAGGTTTTGTTTGATTCTTATAATAATATGGTTTTAAACAGCAATTGTTATTTCATGCAACCGGTTATTGTAAAGAACGTTAGCTGAAAGAACCAACGAAACAAAACTATTTTCAAATGTGTAGCTATGAAAGTAATTGCATTTCTGCATATAATTTAATCTTCCTAAGCAAAACTGCCCGACGAACATGAACGTGAAACTCTGAATAACAATATTTGTGATAATTTCGCTGCTTTTTAATAAAGGATGTATGTGTGCGTGTGTGTGTGTATGTATATGTATGTATATAGCGTCAGAGGAGCAAGAGAAATGTTGAAGAAACTACATTTCCTGAAGAATTTTATGGGAAAATTAAAACAATTTGAATTACGTAATGATGAATGTGAGGGCTGAATTCAACATATTTGTTGATGTAAGTTAAAATTCTTGTATACTAACCCTAAGTCGAACTTAAGAGTATCTGTAGTAGTAGTAGTAGTAGTAGTAGTAGTAGTAGTAGTAGTAGTAGTAGTAGTAGTAGTATTAGAAAGAAATGAGTTAAGAATATGAAAATGCTTTAAAATATTTAAAGTGCCTGCCTAAACATTAATCTTGAACAAAATCTTAATTTTATGCATCTGAAGACACATCAGTAAACATGCATTCACGCGTATCATCAATAACCGTGCTCTCTCAACAAAATGATTTTAAAACATTGAAACACGCGTCGCTAGCGCCATCGAAATACGCATACATCAGCATACATAATACTGAGACCTTCACATCCAGTCTTTACATCCTTGTAATAAACATATTCCTATACAAACTTCACACTCAATGCACATACACTCGTACTCTAAACATTTGCTCTCTAAAAGCTATATGAAAATGTAACTGAAATTTAAAATACTACAATAACCATATAATGTCCTGTATGGGAAATATTACACTCAGTCACGAAAGTTTAATCAGATACCCAGGCAGAACCACCTATGAATGCACTAATGTTTGTTAAGGGAAGCCGTTATTTTAAATTTAGACAGGAACATACACGCATGATTATGTATGACATGTAAATGTATACGCACACATACATACATACATACATACATACATACATACATACATACATACATACATACATACAACATACATACATACATACATACATACATACATACATATATATGTATATATATATATATTTATATTTATAAGAAAGTAAATTAACTATACAATTGTGTGACTTTTGTATTGGAGAGAATCAACCAATTTAAGTGTTCAAACATTTAAAAATGGAGCAGTAAAAGGCCATAAAGATTATTTTTTAAATATTTTTAAATAATTTTAAATCATTTTAAAATTATGCAAAATGTGTAGATGAATATATCTGTTCCTTAACCGGAAAATCAATACGCTTTTAAAATTTCCTATTTTTAATTATGTGTTGAAGAATTTTTATTTCACATTTTGAACTTTTGCTGAAGAAACAACTTACACGGCTTAATGTTGCAAGGGTATGATTTGGACTGAAATAACATTTTCCATGAAACGTTGATTTGTGTGATTTTGTATGTGATGTTTCAAGTGTGTTGATGAAATCTAGATTCCAGGAAGTTCATTCATAATCCAATATCCGGTGTACAAGTTCTTTGCTTAGACGGCGTTCTTGAATCAGAAAATTGTAAAGCATGATAGTTAAAATTGAAGGTACGTATGAGTTACCTGGTGCATACATATGTTTTTATTAATTCAGTCCAGGTTAGAGTTTACTAGAATATGTTTTTTTAAGTTGTATGTAGATATTAGATATATTTTGTGAGATAGCAAATATGCTGACTACAAGAAAAATTACAAGATTGTTGGTTGGAAGAGTGTACCAGTAGAACACGTCTTTCAACTTTGAAGTCTACCCTAATTCGACGCTCTCTTTATATCCATTATTCCTAAGTAACACATAGTTATAAAATACACAACCCTTGAAATCGTGAGAAGAACAAATGGAAGATATTCTCAGTGATATATTTTTATCAGGTTTTACAAAATATGTTTATATGCTTGGCAATCTATTAATATAAAATGTATATTATGATATTTTTTATATGAAATTTGAAAGTAACATGTACGAAAACTTCAATATAATTGTTTGTAGTAATGTTGAAATCCCATGTTATATTATTTTCTGCGAAAATGGTCTGTGCTTAAAGGCTAAACTGTCTAATTAAAATGAAGACTTTATCTGTTATAACACGCCTAAGGCAAAAGAAATTTGTTTGAGGCTTGTGTGTGTTGTTTATACCAGCTATTTTGCAACAGATATTTGAGCTCTTATATATATCATGCCCACGTTTGTTATCTTTATTTGTACAGACAGAATGGTTAATGAAGAGCAAAATTTGGCGGTAAAACTATATTAAGCCCATGTGTATACGTTTGATCTGCGTAACAGATGTGGCGTAATCTCTGGCATCATAAGAAACCATTTGTATATATATGAATAGTAATTAAAAATATAAAATAAAAAGTTATAAGACTGCTTTCTAACGATTACCAATTGAATCCAGTGATTACTAAATTGTTAAGCAACTTCGTGTAAAGTCGTATCAAACATACTGAAGGTGAAATATGGAATAGTTAATTAATCTAATTATAAGCTGTTTGTAAAATTTATGTACATGAACTTTCAGTGATCTTTACGTCTATTTAGCTTTAAAAACGTGAATTATTCTAAGTTCAACCATGCAGTCACATCTGTTGCAGCAACATTAATCTTATTAAGATCAGCGTGTCAAATCTACCTATAAGTGTTAGAGCTTATGTAGGTTTTCTGGATGTGTCTGAGAATTATGCTGGCATTCTGCTTATTTAAAAGCTTCTATGATCGTTTATGGTTGTAGTTGTATTTGTTGAGTGTAACTGTTTATGTATATACGTGCTAAGTATTTTAATGCATTCACATATTTTCGTGCAATCAGGGTTAAGTTTTGCTTTCTATACCACCATATAAGTTTTCTTTTGCTCTCTTATCTCTCATCTTCCGTTTTCATAATCTCCTCGTCTTTATTTCAATAATTCATTCTGACCTAGAAAATAAATTATTTTAATTAAAAATTGTTTCAGTTTGATTCAACAATAATAACATCGAAATCGTTACTATTATAGACATACCTCGTTAATATTCTTGTTTTATATTTTAACTACCTCTCGCATGACGTATGATTGTAGCCAGATGACACAGTAAAACCATTGTGAGTGAGGGACACCTAACTATTTTCGCTCATCTTTCTAGAATAGGGACACCCTGAGGTTTCCCTTGATCAGTGATAATCTTACTTTGGTCTATCAGTATGTACTGATCTAGGCGACGCAGAGAATGTTACACGTGTTGTACAAGCATTTATTACTATAATCCAGTAACGTACAAATGCCTCCTTATGTTGACTGAAAGTCCTATGGTGATGGAGGAATGAGGATTTGTGCAGAACTAACCAGGTTAAATCGTACAGTAAGGTACAACTTTCCTGTGTCACCTATGCTTCAAACCATTGCAGATCAGCAACAGGATGGAACAGTCATCTGACCAGTCATAGATGGAAATTCAGAAATGCCATTGTCAACAGGAATGCACGAGGAGACGGCAATTAACTGTGAAGATGAAGCTATGACCATCAATGTATATGTATACTTCTATGTGTGTATACACTACCCAAAACAAAATGCTAGTTGGGATTTCAAGCCCTTCCTTTCCGAGTTCATATTTCGGGAAGGTTGAATTCTGCCTTTTGATCCTCTGGGTGTCGATGATACAAGTACCAGTGTAACACTTGAGTCAATGTAATCGACTTTCCCCTCCCCCCAAAGTTTCAGGTCTTGTGCCTATAGTAGAAAGGATTATATTTTTTATTGATAATAATAATGATAATGTGATGGACACTCCTGTCGAAAACGATGTATGAGTGGTCAGCTTTTGATAAGCTGTTTTTACAAATGATTTGTTTATAACGATCAAATGTATATGTTGTACATTGGCTCACACCCTCCATCAAATCGACATTCCCTGTACAGGGGCCACGTCAGATGTCGAAATGATCGCTGAGCGACGTGAAGTGAAATGTTTTGCTCAAGAACACAACACGATGCTCTGTCCGGGATTTGAACCCACGATCAAGCTATCGTGATTTCACCAACTGAACCACTGCGTCATGAGCAAAACAACAACAACAACAACAATAATAATAATATTAGTAAGAAGTAGAAAAAGAAAAAGAAGAGGAGGAGGAAGGGGAAGAAGAAGACGAAGAAGATGGAGGAGAAGAGAAGAAGAAGAAGAAGAAGGAGGAGGAGGAGGAGAAGAGGGAGGAGGAGGAGGAGGAGAAGAAGAAGAACCCTTTCAACTATCGGCAGGAGACCTGAAATTTTGGGGAAGGAGGATAGTCGATTACATTGACACCAGCGTTTCACGGGTACTTATTTATCGATACAGAAAAATGAAAGGCGAAGTCGACCACAGTGGAATTTGAACTCAGAACGTAAAGACAGACGAAATGCTGCAAAGCATTTTACCCGGCGTGCTAACGATTCTGCCAGATTACAAACTTAATAATACCAATAATAATAATAATTATTATAATAATCACCACGCAGTGGCTCTCATGGCTTTTCATCTTAACTGATTGGAAGTTTTATGTACATAGTTTTGTCTTGGTATAAAAGATGGGCTACAGCAATGTTCTGCTTAATGCCACTGATTTGCTTGTCAGTTGCAGGACCTTAACCAGTTGAACATGTCGATTAGTGGCTAACAATATGTGCATTTCTGAAGACGAGCAGAAGTAGTGGGAAAGCATTATAGCCATGTGTTGAGAAGAATTCTTTGGAGTTTGTGTAATTCACCTCTGGAAACGTGTTTTGTTCATCATCCTTAAACAACACTTATTCAGGGACCTTTTGAGCGGGATGGGCTAATCAACCTGAAGACAATTCTAACTGGACCCTACCTGCGAGGTTATGAGTTGTTTATCGTAATATGAGATACCCAAGTCGCTAGCATATGGCCGTGATGCATGCGTCTGGAGTACCTTTATCAGACGGGTAGTCATGATGGGTATATTGGGATTCGTATATTTGTACTTCAGTGTCACTTTGATGGCACGCTCTGCTCTCTCAGTAATGATAATAAGAAGAATAATGAGAATGATGATGATGATGAGGAGGAGGAGGAAGAGGAGGAGGTAGAGGAGGAAGATAGTAATAATATTGATTATATCTAAAACATTCACGAAGACTAAGCGTAAAATCCATAATGAAGTCAACGATAAAATATAAAATTATAGGTATAACATTATATTAGACGGTTGTATATAACACCTATACTGTAATACTGAAGTACCACATAGTATAATTCCCTTATATCACTATATGTAACTTTTATACCTGAAGTAATTGAGCTAGCCTTTGTCAGCTGACATATTAAATCTCATTTACTTTGATCAGTTACGAATTTATAGTGTTATAAATATAATATTACAACAATTAAGTAACTTAACTGTATCAAAGTTAAATCTAACGGCGGTTTCACCAGGTTCGGCAGTAGAGTTTAACTCGTCAATTTTCGGCATTTTGGATGTTATGATTATGGCACGAAGTTTCTCAGCATATGAAACTCATATTAACTTTATCATGATCGCTTGGATATAGCTGTTATTTTCCGATGGTTACGGTGTTTCACACCATGGTGACGTAACTATCGGGAAATTTAATTGTGCAGGTTTGGTAGATCACGAAGGCTTGTTTATATATCGTGCTGACACCCAGAAATGAAGTAGAGCACATTAGTAAGAACGCTGGACTACCAAAAGGTATACAATATGGATATTATATGCTATTCGAATGAGAATAAAGTTGCTAGATATTTAACCAATTAATATTTTGTGACCAAATGCTTAAGAAGCTGGCCTTCTTAGCCGGAGTTTGCAGGTTTGGGGTTCGTTAATAGTCAGATACCCATAAAATCATTACAAATACTAAACAACCATAGACATTAAAGGAGACCTTTACAAATACTAAATTATACTCAAGAATATTGGTCGCAAGAGTAAACAATGTGGTCGTCTAACTGCGGAATATGTCCCAATATTTGAAAGGATCAGAATTCCATTTTAGACAAGAGCAAAATTTCAAAATTATATCCAACTTCACTTGCGCCTCTGAAAATTTCATTTATGTAATCAGATGCTCGGGCTGCCATAAAAAAACTATATGGGGTCGACAGGAATTTTCTCAGACGGACATGTACAGTCCATACACAACATATATCTTCCCCACAATATCACCAGATATATCTCAGTGAACACTTTGACAGATGTGCCAAACAACTGCAACCACAATTCCTAATCTTCGCATTGTATCAATTTGCTCTTTGGACCTCAACACAGGTACGACTAAATAAAGAGGCCTCATTTATCGAAAATTAGAAGCCAGAAGTAAATACAAATCCATATTGAGAATTAAAGATTTTTCCACATCTATCGAAGGATATAAGCCAGAACCAAATGCAAACCAATAGTATGAATTACAGATTTACACCACCCCGCTTTATTGAAAAATACCTTGGTTACCAATTATTCCCAGTAGCAAACATAATCTCTAATTCAGAATTGCATCCAAAACTCAAAATTTGAAAAGCGATAACAAAACTGGTTAATATGTTGGAAGAAAAACTTATGTTGTACAATATTGTATAACACTTTTTATATAATGATTCTAATATATTCTTTAGTTTTGTAAAACAAATATTCTGTGCTTTTTTAATTCAACCACGGACAAACATTAACCATACTTTCTATTTCATATATTTATATACAGAAATGCTGTATATAATGCAAAATCCAAAGATGATGCTAGGGAGATAATAATGAATGTATTCCTATAAGTTATCTCCAGTTACCTGTGTATCTATTGCAAAATATCGGCCAGTCTTATGAAAACACCTGTAATCTGAACCAAAATGGTGAAGGGTAACTAGACTTACGCTTGTGTGGCTTGAGGAATTGTGATGATGTCTTCACATAAAATTATATTTAGTCTTGTTATCCGAGAAATAAAGAATATTTAACCACTAATATGGTTTAGAGCACTCGCTCCCACTTTTCGATTTTAACGTATATATATATGTGTGTTTGTTTGTGTGTTTGTGTGTGTGAGTGTGGAAGTGTGGAGGTGAGTGTGCGTGTGTGTTACGATTCTTGACTCATTTGACTTCGCTATATTTCTAGTTGGCTAATTACATTACACTTGTACACAGTTTCCTTTTTTCTTCTTTACGTTTTGAATTTGTTCTGACAGATCCGTTTAGCCATCTACACATATAATATTAATTTCAAATTATATCTTACAAATAAGAACATTCTTCAAAATGGCAATAATAATCATTGGCATCTCGCAACTCTTTCCAATCTTATAACCGCTTCATTGGCAATGTTCTTCACTCGCTTTATTTCGCTTTGTTTTCACTTTTCTTTCTTTGATTTACTTCGTTATTAGGTGTCT
>NC_043003.1:73444461-73486961 GCF_006345805.1 Octopus sinensis | reverse complement strand
TTCAACTACTAGAATTAACACCCAAATCTTCGGTCTTATAAAACAAGGATATAACGGATATTATAGGACTGAATAAAATATGTCTGATACAGTAATATTCTCAGCTGGACCACGTACGATCTCTCTTAGCTCCTTTGCGCCACGTGGGCTCAACTCTCCTCCATTCTTCATCTGATACCTACTTCTTCTCTTCACATCTACCCACCTCTTTTCATTGATAACGCACCACCCTAAACACACACTCCACTCCACCCCACACCCTCACAATCACACCCCACTAAACCACCCCACACCAGATCACACACTACTACTGACCACTTCCCAGTAGCCACACAGCTACACACAATCTTCAATAGCGTCACGACATATACCACTATGTATCTATGTGTGTATGTTCTCATATACACACATAGGCACGCGCACATTCATGTGGGCTCATCATCACTTTATTGTCTGCCTTTCGTCCAACTTCTTTCAAAATTTTTTTGTAATAAGTCGCCATGCTTAACCACTAAATCTACAGTTTTGTTTCATTTTCTCTGTTTATTTTCTCTTATTGATTTCTTTTTAAGAGTGTAAGCTCGAAACATATACCACTTTTTGACTGACCTTTTTAGCATTTCAGAAGACCAAATAGTGGTCTTCTCTCCGTCAATAGATTTTATACACTCATATATATATATATATGTATATACGTATATATATATATATATATATATATATATATATATACATATATAAATTACCAATGATAATAAAGGGTAAAATTAATTAATTAATTAATAATTAATAATTTTACCAAGTAACCTTATACAAAAATTCTATAATTATAAGCATAATTATAATTAGGGTTCAGCAAAAATTGCTTCAGCGCATACCGAAATTTAGAAATAGCAGTTAAATACTATTCCACTAACATGAGATATCAGTAATACTCTCAAGTCACGCAGGTAAATAGAAAAAAATAACGAATTCACCCAGGTGAAATAGTATATAACTGCTATTTATAAATTTAGGTATGTGGTGAAGCAATTTTTGCTGAACCCTAATTATGATTATCGTTATAATTATAGAATTTTTGTACATATATATTCATATATATATGTATATATGCATGTATAACGTAAAAGAGTTTTTCTATTCCTGAGCGTTATACTAATACATCTGCTTGTTTTGTACACCACCTGTCTTCGTCTTACGTTTTTTCGTAAACTCTCCCTATACATGCATGTATATATATACATACACACACACATATACATACATATATAAATGTATATATGCATGTATATATATGTGCATACATACATACGTAGCCACAACACACCCTTTTTCTCTCCTTGTTTCTGTGTTCTTTCTGTAGCAGAGCGTAGACTCGAAACGTAAAGGACTTTTTCAATTCCTGAGCGTTATACTAATACACCTGTTTGTTTTCTACACCTGTCTTCGCCTTTTGTTTTCTTTTTTCGTGAATTATGCCCCCCCCCTATATATATATATATATATATATATATATAATGTAAAAGTAAGAATCAAATTTAGGAAAATCCAGTTCACATATACATTTATATTTATTCAGCTCTAGACCCAAAATGCATGAATTTTTCCAAAAGTATATTCAGTACATCAAGCATATTAAAAATATATAAATATATAAAAATATATGGAGTAATCAATACATTAGAAGTAGATATATAAAATATATAAATACATAGATACATACATTAAATATACATTCTTTCCTACTCTAGACACACGGCCCGAAATTTTATGGGAGGGAGCCGATCGATTAGATCGACCCCTGTGCGCGACCGGTACTTAAATTATCAAACCCGAAAGGATGAAACGCAAAGTCGATCTCGGCGGAATTTGAACTCAGAACGTAAAGACAAGCGAAATACAGCTATGCATTAGGCCGGCGTAGAAATTAAATACACTTCAAAACTTCCATGCTTTCTGAGATTCGCCAACACTGCACCTGATTTTATCCCCTCCATACACACACAGGCATGTATCTGACTCATACACTGTTCACTTCCCAGACATTTTTACATTACTGCATGTACTTTATATGCACTTTCTGACAAGTTGTGGTGCACCTGAGCACAGGTCGTCTTGCAGATTATAGAACGAAGTCATAAAAAAGTTAAGATTTTTGTAAGATAGAAAGTTTGGGTGTTACTAATGTAGTTAATAATCCTACGGTGGCTTCTGGGGGTCTGGTTGTCCAGTCATAAAAACGATACATTCAGTTTTGGTCACTAACTCCTTCATTAGGGAAAATAAATTTCTAAAATGACTCATGTGACAGACCTCCGCTTCAGTCGTTGTATATATGCAGGTATATATATGTGCATACATACATACATACGTAGCCACAACACACTTTTTTCTCTCCTTGTTTCTGTGTTCTTTCTGTAGCAGAGCATAGACTCGAAACGTAAAGGACTTTTTCAATTCCTGAGCGTTATACTAATACAAAGAATGTATATTACAAGTTGATATGGTCGTCTCAGATTATTGTTAATTAAAAGCGTACGTAGTATATTAAAATTATTGCAGATATGTAGAGTTTGAATATTTTTAAATATGAACTCCTGAGATGAAGACGAATAACAAGGACTGTCATCTAAATCTAAAAAGACTTGGAGTGGGATTCAGGTTTTAATTTAAACAACACAAAATGTACTGATCGATAATGATGCTAAACCACGTGATGGAATATGTCTTGCCTTTAAGAACTGCTTTCCGTTAACCTCTCTCTTATTTGTCTATCTATCAACATCAGTATCTGAATTTGTATATCCCGTCTCGCATGTGCACATGCGAGTATGTAAGTGTGCGTGTGTATGTGTGTGTGTGTGTGTGGTGAATGTCTGTGCATAGTTGTAATTAAGTGTTTGCGTGTGTATACACATATTTGTAAGTATTCATATATTTATAAATGAAACTATATGTCTATAAGAATACAGAGTATGATTTTGATTATATACTGTATTTCAGTTGTGAATAAATCAACTTTAATGTCGATGTAATCATGCAAGCCTTTATCTATATGCACGCTAAAACATGCACATTCCTACACACATATGTATCAATACTTCCTTCGCTACACATCAACACGTGGGTGTGCATACATACACACATACACACACACACACATATAAATATAGATAGATAGATAGATAGATAGATAGATAGATAGATAGATAGATAGATAGATAGATAGATAGGCATAGATAGGTAGATAGATAGATATACACATATATATACGCTTGCGTGTATTTGAAGATATGTTTATGTGTCTCACTGTCTATGAAAATGCTATAAACATACTATCAGTATGCGGCAGTAAAACACACACAGATTTATAATCAGTCTTTTAGATTTATTGCTTGAACGTTCGAATTTTACTAATTTAGCCAGCCATCAGACCCTGTGTTCTTTTTCTTTGATGCCACTATAGAATAGATTTGCAATAATGTGGTATTTAACTCGATTACGAACTGCACAATCTTGTTATAGGAGATTTCTCTAGAGAATTTATCAACTCAAATTCAACTGCTGAGCAGTCATTTTGAAGATCACTCGTCTACATTTTTCACCACCCTCTGTTTCTCTACTTCTCTCTTTCTGTCTCCCTCACTCTCTATATCCTTCCCTCTCCCTTTCATGCACATATACATACGCTCTTCCTCTCACTTCCACACATACCTGCAGGTTTTTCCTTTCTTTCTCTCCCACTCTCTCTTTGTTTCTAACACGCTTTGTGTATATGTTTTATTACACCACTCCCTGTCTTTCACTTTCTAGTTCACAATTTTTATGTATATTTAATGTGCTACGGTTCTCCCTGTGTTTCTCTCTCTTTTTCTCTCTTTCTTTCTCTCTCTCTCTCCCTCTATCACTCTCCATCTATCTCTCTCACCAGCTCTCGCCCCCTTCCTTTCCTTTTCTTTTAACCTCTTGCTATTTATATGTTTATTTATCAATATGATAGTTTGATGAATTTCTATATATACGTTCCTGGACCAATTTAAATATAATTCTGTGGCTATATCTGTATCTAACTTCTATCTATTTGCATGTTATCAATCAAACAATCTATCAATCAATATATATATATATATATATATGCGTGTGTCTGTGTGTTAGTATTGTGGTGTGTGCATAAGTGCGTTCGTGTGAATGTCCCTATATATGTATATATTTCAATAACTTTTATCTACAGGCCTATTTTATCTATTAAGTTAAATATATTTCTTCAGTTTTATATCTTTCCACCCTTTAGTCTGTTTGCCTGCTTGTGATATAGCTCTCTATATATGTACAATAATTGATTCCTGACAGTGCTTAACCACTTTACGTAACAAATGAAATAGAAAGTAGAGAGAGGACAAAAAAGGCGAGGGAGTAAGTGAATAAAATGAATTAGACAAAAATGTTGTAGGGCTCTCTTGCTTTATTAATGACTACCAATATATGACAAGCATTTCTAACGTAACGTCAATGTCTCGGGTTTGATCACTGTGTTCAAGGTCTGAGGTTTTATACGATCGATGAGCTTATACTAAATAGCAACCAAACCTCACAAACATTTCGCTCTACCTTCTTGAATATATTGTGAAATGTAGTATTGATATAAGACAGGCGGCTTAATAACTACCGAATGTCTTCAAGGCTGCTCTGGAACTAAACAATGCAATCAAGTTTACGGCAAGTCAAAAATAAAGGTATCTGCGCTATCGTTTAACAGAAAGATCATCACGTTTATTTTCTCTGAAATAACAAACATTTATATAGACGCCAAGATCACGTTCGTTCCTTTTAATATGAACATATCAAATGGTGAGGTAGCTATGGATTCCAAAGAAAGTTAATTGCCACCAAATGAAGATATAAAAATCATTCTTAAAAACAATTTCTTCACTTCAAAGAACCTGTTGTTGGAAAGTTGCCATTTGTTTGGAGACTGCCGTATCGCTAGTTAACAGTGGAGGTAAAAACCTGCCGCCAAAGATAACAGTTGTTTGCCTTTATTTGATGAAAAACCCAGGTAAAATTGAACATTTCCTTTAAAATTATTGAAACAGAAGCATGTTAACGTCTCTTCTATGTAAAATAGTTCATCTGGAGCACCTTTAAAGGCAGATATATAAAACACTAGCAGTAATGCTTGTTTTTGATTGCGCAATTACTTTTACTGTTTCTCGAGAAACATATTCGAAGTATTATGATATATATCATTGATTCCTCCTGTATGTGTGTATTTTTATGAGAGAAATATATGTAATAACTGAAGTAGAAAAAACATCAATTTTATACAAGAACTTGTGTTTGTTTATGATATGCAATAATGAGTTGTATGTGTTATTTTATATATCAATACGGTAATGGCAATTATATAATACAATTCATTTAAATAGGTAATCTACTCTTTCTTGAATGTAATGATAGTAATGGTAAATTAAGTTATTAAAGGATTCATGTTGCATTAAGAGTTAATATTTCTTTATAAACAATGATTTTGTTTTATTTCCGAGTGCGTAAGCAAAAGGATTTGCTTTTTTCTCCCACACATGATGCTTCTAAATAAAGTTGGTCATGTGAAAAGCATGGTTTTTCAAGTTGCAGTCCAGCAACTTTTAGTGTTTGGCCTTGACTTTTAAAATTGCTCATGGCAAAAGAGTCACGGATTGGAAACTGCAACCGCTTAAATAAATATAAATGCGACGTTAGATGACATAACTGGTAAGCGAGGAAAGAAGACAGTCTTACGTTTACTACAACCAGTGAGAATATTTGCTTCATGAATTTGTGCACAATTAATATTTTACAATTACATAATTGTGGTTGAGACAAATTATGTAATAGCATAATAGGAAACACTTTTATCAGCTGAATACAATGAGGAGCTGCACCTGGTGGTTCTATTCGACGCGGTATAACAAGATACTGATCATCAACAACTTGGTCAATTTAGTTATAAGTGCATATTTCTTCCAGAAGTTTATTCAGTAGCAACATTTTATTTGGAGTCGGCGTTGCTCGCTGATAGATCCAATTTGTATTGTTGTCATGAAGAAGATTAGGAAAGATTTCATCCACCAAATCAGCGATGGAATCAGTTAAATTACATATTGGCTCGCGAGTAAGAAACTGTTCTTCATCATTTGGAACTCAAATTTCACCGAGTTTCAAAAGCTGCTCTGAAAATTACTTTATCTCGTGAAAGCCTCGATCTCATATAATAATTGGACACAAAGATTTGCTTTTACCTCCACGCGTGATACTCCTACGTAAAGTTGGCCTTGGGAAAAGCGTGGTTATTCAAGTTGTAATCCATCAACTTTTAGTGCTTGGTCCTGAGTTTTATTAATGCTATGCTCATGGCAAAGGAAAGAGGAATAGGAAACTGTAATGGCTTAAATTGGAATGGTACTATAGATGGTATAACTTGTATGCGAGGAATGAGGACGGTCTTATATTTACCATAACCAGTGAGAATATCTGTCTCAATGCAGTACCTCTTAAGTTTGTGCACAATTATTGTTGTAACATTGCATAATTTTTGCTGAGAGAAATTACGTAGCTCCCACACATGATACTCCTACATAAACTTCGCCATTTGAAAGCATGGTTCTTCAAGTAGCAAACAAGCAACTTTTACTGTTTGTTCCTGAGTTTTATTAATGCTCATGGCAAAAGAAACACGGATTGGAAACTATAACGGCTTAAATTGGAATGGGGCGTTAGATAGTATAACTGGTGTGCGAGGAATGAAGACGGTGTCACCATTACCACAAATAGGGAAAAATCTTTGCCTCAATGCAGTTCGTTATAAGTTTGTGCACAATGAATCTTGTACCATTACATAAGATTGGCTGAGTCAAATTATGCAATCGCATAATAGGTGTCCCTTTTTTCAGCTGAAGACAATGAGGAGCTGTACTTGGTGGTTCTAGCGAGTTCAAAAATTCGATGGGTAGAAGTAGGATTGGAAACTGTAACCACTTAAGTTGGAATGTGACATTAGATGGTATAACTTGTGTGCATGGAATGAAGACGGTCTTACCTTTACCATAACCAGTGAGAGTATTTGCCTCAAAGCAGTACCTCATCCGTTTGTGCACAATTATTTTTGTACCATTGCATAATCTTTGTTGAGACAAATTACGCAGCTCCCACACGTGATGCTCCTACATACAGTTGGCCATATGAAAAGCATGGTACTTCCAGTTGCAAACAAGCAACTTTTAATGTTTGGCCCTGGGTTTTATCAATGCTCATGGCAAAAGAAACATGGATTGGAAACTATAACGGCTTAAATTGGAATGGGACGTCAGATAGTATAACTGGTGTGCGAGGAATGAAGACGGTGTCACCTTTACCACAACCAGTGAGAATATTTACCACAATGTAGTTACTCATAAGTTTGTGCACAATTAGTGTTTTACCATTGCATAATTTTTGTTGAGACAAATAATGCAATAGCATAATAGCTTCTACTGAACCAAGTACTTTCATTTTGCTGAAGAAAGAAAGCGACAGAATTTTGATTTTATATTTATAGAAAAAGGATAATAGCTTCCGCTGAACCATTTAGTTTCTGTTTGCTGCACAAACAAACAAATGGAGAGAATTCTTTTTATATATGTATATATATATATATATATATATATATATATATATATATATATATATATATAGTTAATCCAAACAAGAAAACACAAAAAAAAACACAACAACGCGAGGACAGGGAACAATTATAGTATTATTGGACGGTCAGGAAAGAAGGGAAGACAGAGGGAAAAAAATCGCCAACGGTACACACGAGACAGATAGATAGATAGATAGATAGATAGATAGATAGATAGATAGATAGATAGATAGATAGATAGATAGATAGATAGATAGATAGATAGATAGAGGTTTGTTTTTCAGGAGTGTAGAAAGGTTTGGTACTACATGCTGGCACTCTTATATGTAACTATAGCAAAAAACGAGTGAACATAAGGTTGTCCCAACGGAGATTATAACTGTTATAAAGAGCAACAGTTTCCCTGTTTCCTAGTCCCTCTGATAAAATGTTTAACCACAGACTACGTGTATGTGCTGCTGCTGATCTTTCCCTTCTACCATTGGCTGTCATTTCGGTTCATTTACTAGAGACACCATCGTAAGAAATGTGTATCGTCTTCAAAAGTACTACCATCGAAACCCATAATTATTTCAGCTGATAGCTGCAATGACCCCGGTATGTAACAATTGGTGCATGGCAACGGAGACTATTACCTACTGTAGCTTTGGGATCTTGAAAACAATGTTTTCTACACAAATTTCAGAAGGTGGCAAAAATAGTGGAATTTATGTTACGAACGTAATGTGTAATTAGACGTGGTGATATTGATGTTTACGCAGAGCAAATGACTAAATCACATAATTTTATTGTTTTTTACCACCTTCGTGCTTGCGGATCCTCCACGTACATTAACCTATCGTAAAATCTATTCCATTATGCGACTTATTAATTTCATTTGGTAATCATAGTTGGGATGAATGATATTTCGTTGCATATTCACTATAAATTTGCCTCTACTTTCAGTATAGATTGACGCTAATATTAAATGTTTACTGGTTATTCTTAAAAGAGATCGAAACTAATCACATTATTTAACACACGCATGCACACGCGCGTGCAATTTTAACCATAGGTATGTAGGTATACATACATAAATACACATATATATATATACATACATATATATATATATGCATGTGGGGGCGTATATTACAATCTATAAATTTACTTAACGCTAATATTAAATGCTTAGTTGTTATTCTTAAAAGAGATCGAAAGTAATCACATTATTTAATACACGCGCGTGCAATTTTAACCGTATGTATGTAGGAATATGTATATATATAATATATATATAATATATATATATATATATATATATATTATATATATATATATATATATATATATATATATATGTATATATAAATATGCATATATGTATATATATATATATATATATATTATATATATATATATATATATATATATATATATATATATATTATATATATATATATATGTATATATATATGCATATATGTGTATATATATATATATATATATATATATATATATATAATATATATATATATATATATATATGCATGTGGGGTGTGTATTACAATCTATAAATTTACTTGACGAAGCTTCTTCAAATAAAATTACTTGTGATTTATTGAAAATCTAACATTTACTACAATCATTTATTCATTGGGGTGTTTATCTATAGTAGTAGACATGCCCAGTTCATATTTCTGAACATCCACGTTGTCATCTTTGTATCTATTTGTTTGAAATCATATATGCAACCTAACATTAGGCACAACCACTGTGAATGGTGTAGAACTTATCACAAGAAATTCAATATTCGGGCTTTAAATTTATACGTTATTATCTAGATGCTATTTCCAGTTGTTATTACGATACGTCGCTTATATATTTCTATTTATACTGATTTCACTTATGAATATGAAATCTATTATTGTCAATAGATCAACACCAATCCAGCTGTTAAGGTACCAAAAATCCAGCAGTAATGCATTGACCATTATGTACTCTTATTTAAGAGTCAAATTTCCATTATTTATTTATTTATTTACTTATTTATTTATATGCTACTGTTTAGCGTCAGAGCAGCTATTGCATATACATTATATAGCTAAAGACAATATCTGAACTTGCTGTATTGTATTAGTGTTCTTACGTTCCATTATAGCAAAATTTTTCAATCAAATCCAGATGAACAGAGGGGAACAACCAATCAGCCACTACCAACAAAATATATATTAATCGACACCACTTACAAATTAGCGATCTTGCGTTCGACTACCATTGTAATAGAGATCATATTCACTGACACATCATTAAAAGATATACATTTGCCATCTGAAAAGGAATATTTAAAACTTCTTACTGATAAAGCAACCTCTTTTACACGATGTGTACAGAGGTGAGCCTATCAGTTCCAAAGTGTTAAAGATAATGATGAACAAGTTAGCAATGAGACTGCCCTAAGGCATGGATTTATATCTCGCGATAACTAACCGTGGAGACAACACTGGCAGATTTCGTAAAACTGTGGAACTTTAAATTTCACCGATTCTCTATCAGAAGCAATGAACATCTAAGGAAACTCCACCTCTTGACTAAGAAACTTAAGAAATCAGGAATTCTTGTCCACGCAGATAAGACTGGACACCTTTATAATGTTGACCTTAGTACATATAAATCTCTTATTAGGAAGGTTCTTTTAAAGGACAATAAAATTACTTCTAAGAATGTTTATTCGATACTAACATGGTAGGAAAATATATTTTATGGATTTGAACGATATTTCGACATCTCGCCTGTATTTGTGGAGTTCAAAATGAAAATGATACACAGACATCCCAAATTATTCAAATTCAAATTCAAAAATTTGAACGAGGGCAACGTACGTTCCCAGTCTTTAATTTTCAATTTTGCAGCTGGTATAAAGAAAGAATGTAGAGAAAAATATAAAAGAAAAAGAAGAATACTTAAGCAAACAGTTTTGCGTGAATATGATTAAGTTCTCCTGTCACCTTGTTCATCATTTCAGGGCGGGATGATAATAACTCACTAACATATTTCTCCTCCTGCATTTTGAGAACTGAAAGTGTAGCAAATTCTGAATGTCTTCTGAGAATATGCACTTTCAGCTCATTTTCAAAATTGCAGCTGTTCCTTGAAATAGAAATTGGTAAAATATGAAACCTCAAAGCTAAAACAATACCTATTGTCATAGGCGCCCTGAGTAGGTGCCAGAGGTACTGAGAGCAGGGGAAAAAAGGGAAAAGAAAAGAAGTACAAAAAGGACATGAAGAATTACGCAAGCAGGGACTACACTATCAATTCCATGTAGCGATGACAGAAGTTGCTGGAGAAAATAGGTGGAATTGGTTGAAGAAAGGAATCCTAAAAAAAAGAGACCGAGAACAGTATACTGGCAGCGCAGGACCAAGCTCTGGCCAAGAACTGGAGGGTCTATCCGAGGAATGAGCAAGTGTCTCCGTTGTGCCACATCTGCAATACAGTGGATGAAACCATTGTCCATATCACGAAAGAATGCCCTAGACTTGAGACAAAACACTACAAGTTGTGGCGACATGACCAGGTAGCGAAAGTGCTACAATGGAAACTGTGCGAAAAGTGGGGGCTAGAGAGAGTCAAGACATAATATGAGCACAAACCGCAGAAAGTGGCAGACTCGGAGACTAGCAAAATCTTCTGGGATTTCCCAATCCAAACAGATCAGGTGTTAGAGCACACCGGAAATTATGGTGGTGGACACGCTGTTCCATATACGCTATATAGTTGATATTGTATGCCCCTTTGACCCACGAATAATGAAGAAGGAAGACGGAAAGGTAGATAGATACAACACTTCTGCGTACGAAATTCACAGACCATGGAAAATGAAGTAGGTGAAAATATTGACAATTATTGTTGGGTCTTTGTGGACAGTATTTGAAGGCATCAAGAGGAATATAAAGGAAACCGGAATAGAGTGCCCAGCGGAACTGTCAGAAAAGTTTTGCCTCCTTGGCATGGGCAGAATAATCAGTGAAGTATTACATAGCCGAAAAAAACGAATAGCATGCTACCGTAGCCTGCAGGTAGGAAGTCCGCTACGCATGCAAGACTCCAGGAATTCCAACAAAACTTCTAAGGAGATCATAATAATAATAATAATAATAATAATAATAATAATAATAATAATAATAGTAATAATAATAATGGGCTACATCAAATATTCTGCTCAATACCACAGATTTACTTGTCAGTTGTTTGACCTTAACCAGTTGACCATGTCACTTAGTGGCTGACGACATGTGTATCTCCGATAACGAGCAGAAGTAGTGGGGGGAAATCATAGCCATGTGCTGAGAGGGATTCTTTGGAGTTTGAATAATTCACCTCTGGAAACATGGGTATTTCGTTCAACATCCTTAAACAACCTTTATTCAGGGACAATACTGTAAGTACATAAATTGAGTAATTACGCATACATTTGAAAGTCTACACAATCATATATATATTTTTTGATACCCATAGGACTACACATACATTTCAATGTTTACACAACTACGTGAATTTACAGGACACACATACACGCATATGAAAACATGTGTCACAAACGAAGCAAAAACCAAAAATAAAACTTGGTTTGCTTTTTTATTTTTCGAATTAACACTGAGTGAAGCATCCATAAGTTTAAAAGCACCACAAAAAAACTATGCTCGGAGATAAACCTATCAACAAAATAATACAGACGAATACGGATCTGCTAATGTTAGGAAGCTACGGTACGAGCAATGTTTACATGGAGAGAACTCGGAGACGGTGTTGTCTCAAAAAATTAACCTTAAACAGATAGATCCGTCCCCTAATGTCAACGTCGAATCTTGTCATGCCTCACTATCAAGAAAGCAAAATACAAACCGAAATGGTCACCGACCGTATTACAAAAGGACACGTACTCGAATGAGGAACCAAATTCGGTACGAAAAATCAGCTACTGGTTCAAATCTTCCCGACACACAGGCGCTGGAAGTACCCCACGACTGAAATATTCCAACAGATGATCATCCATTCTCATCATCAAAAAAACAAAAGAAAAAGAATGAATAGTGGTCTAGGGAAGATAATAAAGAAGTTCTTAGGGCCTTCTAACATGCCATATATTTCCCCACAAATAAATCTAATACTTAAACTGGAGTCAGAAACGTCTTGATTTAAGACCCTACATAGTAACAAACTTGCCAGTACCAAACATTATGAAAAAAAAATTTCTAACTGAAGTAGAGATTGACCAAATTAAACAACCAGTAAGGAATAAAAAGAACGAAGCTGCAGCTAAAGAAGATACGACAGAGAAAATAATTACATAGCATTCCAGGGCTAGTGAAAATGCACTAATAATTGAAAGAGTTAATATAACTAATAAGCAAAGTGAAATACTCTCTGAACTAACCATAAACACTAAGACAGATTAAAATCAAATAGATGAAGAACGTCATAGAAATTACCCCAACAGAACTGCATGATCTAAAAGATCACATCATGATTGAATGGCTGAAAATTAAAGAAACCAGTGTGAATGTACGCAATACTCTCCCAAAAATTCGCAATTCTAGCCAAAGCCTGAAAATAATTGGTAAAATTCGCCTTGCACTTAAGGATATAATTTCAGCTAATGTTCTTGATATTACAGATCTCAACCACCTGTACTATGCATCCGCGAAAATCTCAACGATTCTATGTAGTGAAAAGTTTAGAAAATGACAACGTTCCCACAAAAAGCCTTGTTGGCAAGAGCGTATTCAGCACCAAATTAAGCTACTTAGGTCTGACACAGAATGTTTGAAAAACCTTAAGTTTAACAGGAATATAGGGAATATACCAGTTACAGTAAAATCAGTCCCATCAAAAGAAGTGCAGGAATTTTGGAATAAAATTTGGGCAGAAGAAAAAACACACAATGAAAAGGCCCTTGGATTGATACAATATCTACACACTTATACTCTTAAGAGAAGAAAAATTGGAAGGGTGTCAAGGTAGAAGATATAAGATCTGCTCTCAGGAGGTCAAGTAAATGGAAGTCTCCAGGAAAGGATGAAATTCCTAACTTCTTGTTGAATGCCTTCCTAGAGAGCCATGAACAACTAACAAAACTTTACAACGAAGTTTTGCAACATCCTTGTATGATACCCTCTTGGATAGTTAATGGTTTAAATTCCTAAATGAACCAAAAAATTATCGACCCATAAACTGCTTAGCAACAATGTATAAAACGCTAACAACTTTCCTGACTGAATATACCTACAGTTTTTTAATAGAAAGTAGAATATTCCCTAATGAGCAAAAAAAGATGTAAACGTGGGTCCTACGGTTGTAAAGATCAGCTACGCATCAATACCCTGGATAGACTATAAAAAAGATTTTGATAGCCTACTACATAGCTGGATTAAGAAATGTCTGGAAATGTATAAAATAGCTCCTACTCTAGGAAACTTTTTGTCTGTAACTATGAGATCATGGAGAAATACACTGATTTTGAACAATGACATTGAATCTCTAAAAGCTGGTGATGTAAGAATTTCATGTGGCATTTTCCAGGGTGATTTACTATCACCACTTCTCTTTTGTCTAGACTTAATACCTCTCCTAAAATTGCTCAATGATGCACAGTAGGGTTATAAAATGTTTGATAGAAGTATAAATCACCACATTTACATGGATGACTTAAAGCTCTTTGCAAAAAATGACCAACAACTAGCGATTGTTAAACAATTCAGTAATGAGATCAGGATGCTCTTTGGCCTCGATATATGTGCAAAGGAAAATTGACAGAAACATCTAACGTTAACATTGACCTGCAGAATGTCATGAAAGTGTTAGAACTAGCGGAAGCTACAAATACCTAGGGGTAATTGAAGGGGACGGAATCAAACATGCAATGATGAGGGAAAGGATCAGAAGAGAATGTTATCGCAGGGTGAGAGCACTACTGAAGATCGAGCTGAATGCAAGAAACAGGATCGAAGCGATCAATGCTTTAGCCATACTAGTCGTGACTTACATTTTCAATATCTTTAACTGGTCAATTATTGAAATATGTAATCTTGACAGAAAATAGGAAACATATTGACAATACATAGAATGCACCACCCTAAGGCAGATATAGACCGATTTTGTCTGCCAAGAAAAGAGGGAATCCGTGGACATTTGCAACTAGCATTAACAATGAAAATTTCCACAACGGGCCTCAACACCTGTCTGAAAACTCTGAGGACTGAATGTTAAAACTTCTCTCAAAACATGAAAACAAGAAAGCATCATACTCAGTAACAAAACAGGCAAAAGAATATCTAAGTGAATTCCACTGATTTTGAACAATGACATTGAATCTCTAAAAGCTGGTGATGTAAGAATTTCATGTGGCACTTTCCAGGGTGACTCACTATCACCACTTCTCTTTTGTCTAGCCCTAATACCTCTCCCAAAATTTGCCCCATGATAAAAACTGGTGGGAACACAAACCACCCCCTGTACTTGAAAATGGCCACATCTCACTCCTCTGGAACCTCACCATTCAAACTAACAGAAAGATAGATGTAACTAGGCCAGACATCATATTGAAAGACTTCAGACAAAAATCATCCCTCTTCATTGATATGACTGTCCCAATCTATATAAACGTATCTGTCAAGACCTAACAAAAACTGAGCAGGTATAAAGATCTTGAAATAGAAATTGGCAAAATGTGGAACTTCAAGACTAAAACAATACCTGTTGTCATAGATGCCCTAGGAATGATAGCAAAAGGGGCTGATTGCTACCTGCCTCAGATAGCAGGAAATCCCAAAATGGCACAAATTCAAATGATAATGCTCATGAGAACAAATTTATAATTTTCTTATGGTTTCTTAAACATTCTCTATGGAAAACCAAATATATGACACCCTAGGAATAACACAAATATGAACTTTTAAGTTGTCGTCTCTTGAGGTCTCAGGTCGAAACTTGGAGTCAACTTGTACGAATACAAAGCAAAAGTCAAGTATTTAATAATAATAATAATAATAATAACATCAATATTAATAATATCAATAATAATAATAATAATAATAATAATAATAATAATAATAATAATAATAATATAATAATAATAATAATAATAATAATAATAACATGTGAAGAAATCCGGGCTCATCAAAATTGATAGTTGCCTAAAGAACGAAAAAGAACACTCGCACACATACACACACAGAAACCGCATGGAAGGGGAAACTTGTACAGTCAGTTTGCAAGAGATACAAACGCAAAGACAGATACAGAACAGCGGTGGCTCTAAATGAGGAGGATTGACCTGAAGACAGATATAAAGCACTTATATGCGCAGCACAAGAACAAGCGTTAAGGACTACCTATATGAAGTGCAGAATCGACAACACTACTGAGAGCTACAAATGCAGAATGTGTGGTAAAAGGGGTGAATCAGTATGGGATGCTCGAATTTGACACAACATGATTACATAAGATGATATGACAATGTGGCAGGATTGATCCATTGGAAGCTCTGTGGAAATCGTGGCCTAACAAGAACAAAGACATGATATGTGCAAACCTAGGAGGAGTTAACCGAGATTGAAGACTGCAAAATCCTCTGGGATGCAAGGATTCAGGGCGATCAAGTAACTAAACATCGAGTACTGGAGATTGTTGTAGTGAGTAAAGAAGATATTGCATGATAATCAACATAGATTAAAGACAAAGAAGAAAAAACTGGACAATTGACACAATTTGAAGAAGGAAATACGAATGTTGTGGTCAATGAGGAGACTAGAGGTGATACCATTAGTAATTGGTGCTCTAGGAAGAATCAGCACTCAGCTATCATTCGTTATGACTCAAAACGATTAGTACAAATGGAAAGATAGAATACTTACAAAAAATCAGCATTGCTTGGGTCTGGAAGAATACTTCGCAGGGGTCTTGAAGCACGACCAATAAACAACTGTCCTTAGTTTTCTGGCTTTTGAGAGCAGACACTTTCCATCATACCCAGTAAAATAGGCTGAGAGTTTTCATGAAATAACAACAAAAACAACGACAATAGTAATAATAGCTATTGAAATAAAAATAAGAATATTAATGAGGGTGGAAGGAATAATAACAATAATAATCGTATTAATAATGATGTCAGCTATATTAATAAAAAATCAACTGACAAACCTAGCTGTGTATAATAAATCTATTATATCTTTATACAGAAGTTATTTATAGATCACCACCATAATAGATGGAATGTGATATTTTCAGACGGAAAAATGTCAATACTAGATTGAACTGGTTAAATAATATCCATTAGATCGCCAAAGGCCTGAAAAGAACTGAATTTATAAATGTTTAGTTAAGGGAGAATGTACTTAGTATTGTACAGTTAGATGCACCACAGGAAAATAGAATCATGCATTTGCCTTTAAATATGGAAACGAAAGAGAACTTATCTTCTTTAAGTACGTTCATCTGAAACACCAAAAAGAAGAATGTTAAGTACGATATTAAATTTTCTATAAGTCGTGCACTGCAGTCTAATGGAGGGAAACTAAAATGCAATTTATGTTTCAAGGAGACACTGTATAGCCATTCCTCTCAATATAACATCGTAAATGAAGTAAATGAATTAGTGTTACGGTTAAAATATTTATTTGGAAACCAGAATCTTCCCGATTAGTGAAACCTGTTATAAAAGGTTTAGGTCTGTCTTTCTCAGTCGAGTATAATTAGAATTATTTAGCAGATACGCTAATATCTATTTTACCTAATTATCCAAGTTATTTTATTTTTCTAATTAGCGTTTATTATTATTTTAATTGTTGTTATTATTATTTTTATAATTATTATTTATGTTTTTTCTGTAATTATGTTTTAATATTTATTTAACTTTGTAATTTATGTTAAGTTTATATTTTGTCATCTTAAGTTTAGTCATAATTTATCTTTATCATATTACAATTACTTTGAATGTTAAATATTTATTCTGTAAAGAAAAGTAATATTTATGAAATGCAATATTAGAATAATAGATTGATTATATTCCTTTAGAATTCTCAGAAACGCCTCCTGTCTTCCTGTACTTATAGTTTACATTTTCAATTAACACTAATCTAATTAAATTTGTGTCGTGTCCTGAATAGCTCAGTTCTACTTATCCTCCTCTCCATATTCGATTGATCAGTAATAGCTTAAATGAGGAATAATTTTTGCCAACATAATAGCGGATACTAAGTACCATATTAGAAATCTATCATGGTCCGATAAATGTAATTCCTGAGTAGGTTGTTTCATGAAAGAGCACTCCACCTCTTATACTGGCCACATATAGTTAGAAACATGTATATCCTTTAAAATGTTATTTATTCAAAGCTTTCCTAAGGATAGGATGGTGTTACGTTTCTCTATCTCTATCTCTATAGAATCTGTGTTCATCAAATACAGGATAGATTGTTATTCATTATAGTTATACATCGCAATGTTCGAATTTGACATTGAACACGAAACGTGCGTTAGTTGATTAAATAATATGTCTCAATTCCTTTGGGTTTTGTATAATTCTCTGTGATCTTATAATAAAGATGTTTCTACTTCGGGCTTACAAACTGGAGACGCATAAGAAGGTTTACTTACGACCCCTGTAAATTACAATGGCTTTCACTAGGCAACTTAGCTATGTGTGTTCCTAACAAAGTGCTTCTCAACTCAACATCTACATTTTTAATTCCTCTTTCCTATTATGATCAGAATCCATATATGTGCGTGTGTGTACGTGTGTGTGTGTGTTTATGTAAGTATGCATGTAAGTATGCATATATGAACATATATTTATATCTTTATGTACGAATACTTATATATATATATATATATATATATATATATATATATATATATATATATATATTTTATATAAGTAAGTATGTATGTATGTTATATATCTATCAACTCTCTCTCTCTCTCTCTCTCTATCTATATATAGATATATATATATATATTATATATGTATAAAATTATATATATAGATAGATAGACAGATAGATAGACAGATAGAAATATAGATATGTTTCTTTATTAGCCACACAGGGCTGCACACAGATAGAACAAATTACAAGGTAGAGGTTTTCTTTTGAAGGTAAAAACAAAAAAAAAAAAATAATAATAATAAAATAAAAAATAAAATAAAATAAAAAAGGGGGGGCGATCAAAAGGGATCGTAAAAGGAGAGAAAGAGGACAAAAAAAGGGGGGGTTAAAAAAAAAGGGGGAGAGGAAAAAAAATTGATCAATAGGGATCGTTATCACAGAAATGTCAATATGAAGTGTAAAGGGGAGGACAGGTGAGGTTTACCCGTGGAAAGAAAAGCCTACGGAAAAGACCACGGTAACCTCGGTCAATGAAGTCACATGTTATATTTCTTTTTTTTTTTTTGCAAATAAGCAACTCTCTGTATTAATTTTTACGGTTCATAGAATCATAGTCAAGGTGGCTTCGTCATTCATACGTGCCATCCTTGCTACATTCACCCATCTTTTTTTTAAAACATTCACTAGACAAAACTTGCCTCTCTACTCTCACTTTTTCTTCAAGTGATACTTGAAGAAGTTGATGAGAGATTGACCAGAGAGGAAAGTGTTTGTCTCTAATCCTTTCAGACGCGTCCACCAGATACATTCTTTCGCCATAGCCACAAGTATGATAAAAATAGCTCTTCCTTCCCGTTTGAAGGAAGGAGGCGTGACGATATTAACAATAGACTCGGCTGATAAACCGACACGTCCCACACGTGACAGCAGTCGTTCGACATAAGCCCACAGGTGGGAAATTGCTGGACACTGCACGATTGCGTGCAGAGCGGTTTCGTCGCTCTGCCCGCATCTCGGGCAGGTCGGCCCCGTGTTTCTCGAGCCATGCCTATAGAGCTTATCCCGAACGGGTAGCGCTTCTCGGTAGCACCGCCAGGCCAGGGATCTCTGGAAGTTGTCCATAGGTCCCGGGCCGAAAGTCGTTTGAAACAGGCGGGTCAGGTATTCCTCGTCGACGCCCAGGTTTGCCCCGAGCTCGTCGTCGTACCTCCCCTCCACTAATCCCCTATAGAATGCTTTGGTAGTGTTGAAGTCACTCAAGGTCGACCCGGGACGGCAGAGTTGCTTGAGAGCAATGCGACACTCGCGGTGTGCATTCGCCCTTCGGCCTCTTTTTGATCCACGACTGTAGATCGGTCATGGAGACGAGTTGCGGGAATGCGTGCCTCACAAACGGCGACCACACCTGTTCACCGTCGTCTACATAGAGCCGGAGATGTCGCAGTCTCAGCGCGTGTCTGCGCATCATCAACCACGGCATGCCCAGCCCTCCTTTTAACGGGTGTTGACAGCAAATGGATCGCCTGACCATCGGGACGCATCCTTTCCACAAGAAGCGGAAGAGGATGCGTTCTAGTTTGGTGATGGTAGGGTCGGGACAAGGTACGACGGTCAGGCGGTAGTAGATGATGGACGCGATGTACGCGTTCACCACCTCCGCCCGACCTTTTAGGGACAGTTTCCTCTCGGCCCATTGCTGGGCGAGAGTGACCACCCTACTCGTTATCTCGTTCCAGTTCTTCTCCATTTGGAGGTCCGGACCGAACCAGACCCCGAGCAACTCAACCGGGCCGTCTGTCCAGCGTCCCACGACGGAGGTACTGGTGGACGGCATGGGCTTGCTTCTCCAGGTGCCGAGCCGCAAGCCCACTGACTTTTCCCGGTTGATTTTTGCTCCTGTCACCGCTTCGTAGTCTTTCAGTGTCTCGCCGACCCGCTCGATGTGCTCGTGGCTTGACACTATGACGGTGACGTCGTCCGCTTATGCAGACACGCTCGTCCCGCATCCTAATTCTCGCGGGATGCCCCTCAGAGTCGCCAGCTTCCGCAGTAGTGGCTCAAGAGTCAATACGTATAGAAGCGCCGAGAGGGGGCATCCCTGACGGACCGAACGTGCAATGTCGAAGGGTCTCGATAGATGTCCATTTACGCGAATTACCGAACGGATGCCTCTGTACAAAGCAGCTATCCAGCCGCGGAAGACGGGACCGAAACCAGCCGCTCTCAGGACTGCCTCCAAGTATCGATGGTCTACCCTATCAAAGGCTTTCGATTGATCCAAGTTGATCAGGGCCCCACCCATGCCAGGTTCGTTAACTACCCTGTCTATGATGTAGCGCATCAGATGGAGGTTGTCATGGATGCTCCGGCCCGGCACGGCGCACGTTTGTGCGTTGTCGACCAGTTTCTCCATGACAAGCGCCAACCTCTTGGCTAACACCTTTGTCAAAATTTTCAGGTCTGCATTGAGCAGAGTGATTGGCCTAAAGTTATCTATAATGTTTCCCTTGTTTGGATCTTTCTTCAGCAGAGTTACAGCTCCTCGACTCACAAAACCGGGTATGCTCCGTTTTGCTGCCAGTTGCAGTATACCGCTGCCAAGACGTCTCCAAACAAGTCTGGCATACAATAGTAAAATTCGTAGGGTAGACCATCCAAACCCGGTGATTTGTCTCTCGAGCATTCTGCCATCGCTTCCCGCACTTCCGCCGCCGTGATGGCACCTTCGCAGCACCCTGCCTTTCTTGTCGAGAGTCGTGGCAGGCTATGTAGGTAGGCACTGAAGTCTACCCTACGTTCTTGCCCTCCACTCGTCCCGAACAGTCGGGCAAAATGCTGCTGAAAGGCCTCACACATTTTACTTGGCTCGAGCAATTCGCGCCCCTGTTCATCTACCAGTGACCGAATGGTGGCTTTGTTGCCCTGTTGCGCCTCTGCCACCCGGGCCTCTCTCGCGGCTCCAACACCTTCGTTCCTTAGAGCACGCATCCTAGCTCTGACAGCACATCCTTCGTGTTTGGCGTTGAAGTGTTGGTCGAGGGCCAACCTCGCCGCCAAAACGTCGGATGCGATGCCGCTTCTAATTGCCTCTTCTAGCTTCTTAACTAGCTCACCCTCTACTCTATTTCTATCTATGGCTAGTGCTTTGCTGTACCTAATCGCTTCTGCTTTTACTGCTCTCTTGAGGGCAAACCACCATTTGTTGTTGATGATGGCTCCCGTCAAAGCCCTCTTTACTAGTGTGCTAATCCGGTCTCTGAAAACTTGTCTGGACGGGAATGATGCGTTCAGTTTCCAGTACCCAGGACCCTGTCTATGTGCCTTATCTAAGTCTAGCGTACACGTCACCAATTTGTGATCCGTGTAGCTGACTGTGTGGAATTGTGGACATCCTAAGTTATCCTTGTCTACTGTCCTACACAGTATCCTATCTAGATACGATCTCGACGACCCACTGCGGTTGCTCCATGTCCACGTTGGTGCATTTGGGTGGTCGAGTCGGTACCTGTCAGACAGTTGGAATCGTCTGAGCAGGTCTCTGAGGCATTTGCATCCCCTTCTGTTTCTGTCTCTACCCACGTAGTCTACATGCGTGTCCAAGGTAGCATTCCAATCCCCCACTAAGAGTAAAGGACGAGACGTTCCCAAGAATACTTCTAGACGTCGAAAGAAATCCGCCCGACCTGTTAAGGGCGGTGCGTAGACTGATACGAGTCGAAAAGCGCACCCATTGCTGCTGTCAACATCCAGAACGATCAGTCTACCCTCCGGGTCTACGAATATCGTCTTGACTTCGAGATCCAGGCTCTTGTGAAAAAGTACCGCGGTGCCACTACCGCCCATCCTCGGCAGACAGGGAGCGAAATAAATGTTAAACTGTCCGCCAAACATGGACTTTAGGGCCCGTGGCTCGTGGAGTCTGGTCTCATTTATGGCTATGATTCCCAAATCATGTGACTTGATGTCATTTAGGAGGTATCCTTGTTTCCAAGGAGACCCCAAGCCACGCGCATTCACACAACCAATCTTGACCATGATTCTATTGGGGTGAGTGCTTTAAAACACACAAATGAAAGTACAGAGAGTTACTTACTTGTGTCGAAAGTTTTGGCTTCCTCGTTCTTTGATGTGTCTTCGAGGAGGTTTCTATATAGTTTTTGGGACAGATATTTCTGGAAACCCCCTACAGCATTTGGAAGAGGGCTTTGAGTTTGTGGTGTTGTGTTTGTGTGATGTGTAGTATTTTGATGTGTTTGGGTGGTGTAGTGCGTGGATGATTGCTATTTTTAAAGTCATCTTCACAAATGTTTGTGTATCCTGTGATGTACTTCCATTAGTTTGGAGTCTTTTGTGTCTATCGCTGATAGCATTGTTTTTGTGGTGTTGGTGCTTGTTTTGTTGTGTATGGAGTTTTCAGGGTTCAGGTATCTCCCTGCTTTGGTTGCGATTTCTTGTTTGGTTTTTCTTGATCTTTTTCTTTTACCCCCTGTGGCTATTTGCCATTCTGTCGAACTTTCATCGTTAGATGAAAAGTCTGACGAATCAGCAGGGGGCAAGGGTAAAGCGTCTGGGTGTGTTTGTGCGGTTGTAGATATTGTTGTGGTGCGCGGGGAGGGTGTTGCTGGGGGGTTGTTGTGGTTATTGTCTCTCCTACATCCTTGGTGCTTGTCTTCTTCGTTGTTATTCTTGGTGTTGGAATTGGTTTATTTGTTGTTGGTGGTGATGATTCTGTTCTTGGCGCTGGTGTTGGTGTTGTTTGGTTGGGTTGGCTTGTTCTTTGTTGTTTTTCCTGCATTTCCGCATACAGCTTCTTGACTAGCTGTCCATATTGTGGTGTGGGCAATAATCCTGGCTTTTGTGATTTTTCCTGTGGCTGTTGTTGTTGTTGTAATTTTGCGGCAGATTTGCACTCCTTTTTGAGGTGTGCCTCACTGCCACATGTATAGCATCGTGGCCTTCTCTGCCCTCGACTACTACGTATAACTTGCGGCCATCCTCAAGATGTACGTGGGTGGGGATTTTATTTATGTCCTCTTGACTTATGTGGAAGAGGAACTCTATTCTCTTTCCCAGCCAGTCCTTGTTTTCCGAAACACCGATATCTAGGATGTTTATGTCCTCCATTTCGGATGTTAAGGCGGATGTAATCCACAGTGTTGTAGTCACTTGGGGGACACCACTGATAATGACTTCGTCACCTTCTGGCCGAGGTAACTCGGTGTCAACGTTAGTTCATCAGAATGAAGGGTTATCGTTGAGATTTCTTCGCCAACTCTTCATTCTGAAAAACCACCTGTACGTGTGCGAACTTGTTCGCCCAAGTCACACAATCCTTGTATCCCCAGATGGGGCGTAAGCACTTTTCGACTTTGTCTGTGCTTGCCTTTTCTGGACTTTTTGTTTTTTTATTTGTGATTTTATATACAATTGTCTTTTTTTTCTCCTCATTCAGTATGTGCTGAGGTATGTGTAAGAGTATTTTTCCGTTTTGATTTGTAATAAGGTTTCTGCAATATTTAATCTGTTGTGTAGTAAACGAAACTTTTGTTACCTTTTCTTTTATCGCCTCGGCGAAGTTTGTTGTTGTTTGTTATTGTTGTTACTTGCCGGTGGTGTTGGTGTTGATGGCAGGGGTGGGGTCGTAGGTTTGTGGTTGCTGATTATGCAACTAGCAAGGGGTGGAAATTGCCTGCGTAATTTAGTCCTGCATTAGCGCAAATTTCGGCATTTCGTTTGCTTGTCGTCGTTATTTTTTCACTTGTTGGTGATGGAGTGAGCAGTGGTTGAAGGGAATTGTTGTTGTCGTTGTTGTTGTTGTTGTTGTTGTTGTTGTTGTTGTTGTTGTTGTTGTTGTCGTCGTTCTTGGTGACGGCGGTGGTGTTAGTAGTATTAGTAGCATTGACGGCACGGTCTTTGGTGGCGGTGATGTTGGTATTGTTATTGGTGGCGACGTCTTTAGTAGGGATAGCAGTTTTAGTAGCAGATTCTGCCATGGTGTTGTTGTCGGTGTTGGTGGTGGTGGTGGACTCACTGATGGTGTTGACGGTGCTTGGCCTTGCGACCTTTGTTTTGTATTTGTTGCTGTTGTCGATGTTGATGGTGGCGGAGTTGTTAGGTTCAGCGTAAGGTAACAGAGCATCCTGTTTTTCTGCCTCTGCGTCACGCTTGACTTGCACCTCAGCCTCGTGGTGACCAGTGGCCATTTTGGAAATAAAATGGCTAAATGAAACCACGAAGGCTATGAGAATTTTTTCTTTTAAATTTTGCCCACAAGGGGCAAAATTTTGTGTAGATATTAATCAAGGTTTGCAGTGGATGCTGTTGCACAACTTTTAAACACAAAATATTTCACAATAAACAATTTTCAACGTACAAAATGACCAACTTACGTGGAGCCCATTTGACTAGCGTCCGTCCATGTCGAGAGAGAGATAGAAATATAGATAGATAGATAGATAGATAGATAGATAGATAGATAGATAGATAGATAGATAGATAGATAGATAGATAGATAGGTAGATAGATAGATAGATAGATACATACATACATACATACATACATACATACATACATACATACATACATACATACATACATACATACATACATACATACATACATACATACATACATACATACATATTTGTATGCTGCGAATACACAGAGATAGAAATTGGTATATGTGAATGTATAAACATAATCTAATATGTAATCTACGTTTGTCTATGAACAGATAAAGCTAACGATTTCTGTGTCCTCATATCGAACTACCTATCTTTCTCCGTACCAATCTGTCTCCTTATATATAATGTAGCACTCCACCTAGTTTACTTCAGTTTAATATAGACATCAATCGATTGATGAAAAACTACATATAATTGGTCAAAGGGATGTTTACTTAGTTTGCTATCAAACCTCAGGGAATATACGTTGATTCTTTTGATTGAATATTTACATCATTTTATGTCTGGTTTGAAGTATTAATAGCATATGCTTTAATATGAGCGGTGAGCATATGTGTGGGTTTTACGAGTGTTAGTTTGATAATGTGTCAAAAGGAAACCAAAGTTTTCAACACATATATGTATGTAAGCATCATTGTATGAATATATGTATAAATACGTATAATTATATGTATGTATATATATATATATATATAATATATATATATATAATATATATATATACAGATGTATATATATACAGATGTATATATATAAAATACACACACAAACACACACGCAGACGCACAAACAGACACACACACACACACACGAACACACACACACACACACACACACACACACATATATATATATATATGTACAATTATAATAAGGGCAAAATAATTTTTTCTGTCACAATATGCTAAAAAATAGACGCTAAATCGTCTAGCCACATACAATATTTTCACTATTATTATTACATCAAGTGTCGAAATGAGGAAAGGTAGCTAACAGAAATTCTTAAAAATTTAGTCATGTGAAAAATACCTTTTAAGGTGAAAATTATAAATACAATTATAAATAAGGGCAAGCGAAAAACTTTTCTCTGCCAGTATGCAAGGGTACTACATCACCACCTGAATTGCTAAAAATAGAAATAAAAAATACTTGTATGCCAAAGAAATTGCAGACATGGTGACGGCACATTTTAAGAGTCGTTGGCTGGCAGATTTGGCTTAAGTGAATCAGGCACAGTTTGGTGCTAAATTGAAAATCATGATATCAAATTAACCAGCATTTCTTTTACTGACCTAGCAGAGGTAAGACGATATTATTGTTCCCTGAAATTTCCTATCTGGCCTGTATAAATTGTTTGGACTATTCCGTGGCTTAGAAGTATCTTTGACTTCTATTTTTTAGCGAAGCAGGTACTCAGGTATATATGTGTACATATACATACATTCATACATACATATATATATATATATATATATATATATATATATATATATATATATATATATATATATATATATATATATATATATATTATATATATATATATATATATAGGTATATATGTATAAGTTAGAGGTGTTTAAAACCTCTAAGGAATGGTTAAATCCAAAGTCGCTCCTGGTGATTAACTGCGTAAGTACAGTCCTTGGTAAAGGTATACGGTAGCAGGTAATTCAGCGGGTAAACGTAGTTTAAATTATATGCAATAAGTAAATGGAAGAAAAAAACAGGAAGAATTTAGTCGTTTGTGCTAGTAAGCCATTAACTTAATTAATTAATAAAGAACAGTGGTACATTTACGATCGTTTCTGTTTACCTGTTTTAGTGGTAGATATTATCAGAATGCGTAGTCATATGTAGAGGTGAGCAGAGCGAAAGACATAGGGATACATTGGTAGCGAGAGTAAAAGCAAAGAATAGTGAGTCTTACATTATAGTAGATTTCTTATTTGATAATTTGTCTGCGAAGTGGATGTAGGGTGGAGATTATTTTGATAATAATTTCATGTGACTAAGTAATACGTATCAACTGACGTATCTATTTCGCCAATGACCATTTTTCGACTTGTCTGTTGATCCTGTAAAAATCTTGTTCCCACTATTGTACTTTTTTGTCTCTACCACAACTGAAATTTTTTAAAGGAGTTGCACTTGCAACAGAAGATGTCAAGTAAATCTTTTGTTGCATTGTTTTTAAACACATTACACTTTGTTGGAAACGATGGTACGTTTGATTTATATTTTTCACACATTTTAGTAATGCTTCGTACTTTAGATAAAAGATTTTCGGTTTAACTGACTCAATTGTAACGCAAAGGATGGATGCCTTTTATCAAAGAAGAATTATCTTTTCTGCTACAATCTTGACAATTTGCTTAATTGGGGGATCTTTTTTGACTATGTTATTTATTTTTCTCTTTCAAACATAACACATTTTAGTACGTCCTTTTAAGTTAGAAAAACTCGCTCGTGTGATCATATAGAGTACCAAATATTAGGCATTCATATCATGACGCGTTATTGGCTTTTGAGTCGTCACTAAATGTAAACAACACTAAGTTTAACACGATCATTTTAATACAATGACCTAACGTTAAGGCATAAAACAGAAAAATTCACACACGCACGACGTAATCCACATGCAACGACATTTGTAGCGGCACTGGAGAAGCATTCAAACTCGCGTTATATTTATAGTCGATGCGAACCTCAAAATAATAGTCAATTTTATTGAAACTTGGTGTGCAACTTATTAAGCAGAATATATTTACTGTTTTGCAGTCTGCTATGTAGAATTATGTATTCGTTAGGAAATCAGTGACCAATGGTTGCTTTGTTGTCTATATATAGCGGTAGTGTGTTCACGACTGAAGTTTGGCATAAGTAGCCCAAAACCGATTCGATCTCGTGATCTCATCTGCAGCTGGAAGATGGTAGAGGTTCACTTCCCTGCTTGCAATATAAAGAGAGTGCAGGCTGCACCTATAACCAGCTGGTGGAGGATTCGCCTGGGATTAAAATGGTAGTAACATTCAATAGCATATTGATGTGGCAATAAACATTACTTTTCACCATAGTTACTACTTTCACCTCTTATTGAGATTTTCAAGTAGTTCTTTGCTTATATAACTACACGCATTTTTCTCTCCTTGTTTTTTTTTCTGTGTATCTTTCTGACGAAGAGCGTAGGCTCGAAACGTAAAAGACTCTTTCTATTCCTGAGCGCTATAGTAATACATTTGTTTGTTTGTACTCCACCTGCCTTCGTCTTTTGTTTATTTTCGTAAACTTTCCCTTTATATATATATGTATATATATGTGTGTGTGTGTGAGTGTGTGTATGTATGTATGTATGTATGTATGTATGTATGTATGTATGCATGTATGTATTTATACTAACATGGGTAGTATATGATTCGCTTTGTGGATGTGGATTCAGTGACCGTGAGGTGTCATATAATGCTCCTGTTACACATTCGGCTCTCAGTACACATAGTAATCAGTTATAAAAAGAAGTGTGATACAGAGTGTCCATGTAATTGAAAACTCGGAAAATCGGATAGAAGCAATTATTTCGTGCGAAATTTATTAAACTATAAGCTCAGAAGGTATGGGATATGAATATATATTTCTTTAACCGGTGTCCCCTATACGGCTACCACTCTTTTGCAACTTTATTCATGCAGCATTAATTTTAGTATGGAAGAAATACTTTGTGTCTGTTTGCATTAATATGCATGCTCAGCATTATACAATACAATTGTATATTCACATATTAATTCAAATAAAGACGTCTTGCACTTGCTCAAAGTTTCCCGTAACTGATAAACAGACAGAAATAAAAAAAAATAAGTAAAAATGCAATGGCCGTTGAATGGGCTAAGGGTGGTAATGAGCAGTGGCTGCCACACTATGATATAAGCATTTAAAGGTGGAAAAAAAACAACGTAAACATTAATCATTATTGAAATAAATATGAATAAAATGAGGAGCTATATACTGGTGTAGGAAATCGTTATAATATTTGTAATCAATTAAAATTTCTCTCGAGATCCGTTTTAGAATTCATGATATGCTATAAGACAACAATGAAACTTGAAGGAAAACATTCAGAATTAAAAAAACAAGCGAATATCACAAATTAGAAATACATGAATAGATAGGCTTGGTATGGAGAAAACAAAAAGAACAGATATCTTATGTAAGGAAATGAAGCGGTAATGATTTGCAAAGCAATTCAAAAAGGTACAGAGAGGAAGAAATAGTTTTAAAATTGAGTTGTTCCAAGACTTTGCTAGACATAGATAATTTACATAAGTTTGAGAATGCATGTGTGTGTGTGTGTATACACACGTGCACATACGCACGCACACTCACACACTCACATATGCACACACACACAAACACACACATATATATACATATATATAAAAATATATATATACACACATATACATATATACACACATATATATATATATATATATATATATATATATATATAATATATATATGGAGAGAGAGAGAGAGAGAGAGAGAGAGAGAGAAAGAAATAGGTGACTGGAAGGCATAGTTTTAATCGGTAAATTAGATGGAGTGTGATATCATGTGGTGTGTACTCTGTAAAATATTGTTGATTTTTAGTTTGCCATACGTTGTTAGAAGCGAATGTATCTCTGCAAATAGATGTCCAGATTTAACGGATGAAATACTGTTTATATTGATGAGGGAATAAGAAAAACTACAAAAAGTGTGTATACACAGATTGGAAGTAATTTGAAGCATAAACAATTATTTAAAATCTTTAAAGGTATTTAGTAAAATTATTCGTAACAGATAAAAGTCATGTAAAATTGATACAAAAATCGCATAAAGATCAAATACAATGCTCAGAAGGAATCAAGAAGTGAAGAGAAAACAATATTTGTTTACTAAGTCTCTTTCTCTCTTTCACCGAGTGAATGTCATGTGTAGCTATGTTTTTCTACGAGAAATGTTTAATGCTGTCATCATTTTTGGGAAAACGTTATACCTTTTTTTTTTGTTTTCTCCTGAATGTCTTGATTCCTTCCGACCATCGTATTTGATTTTCTGAATTTGGTTTACTTTTACTGTAAGCGTTAAGGTAAGTGGGATGGATCAAGTATTCCATATTATTAACTAAATTATTTATTGAGGTGCACATGAATTTACCCGTAAAGATTTAGAGAACTCAATGATATTTGGTAGACACAAGATTATAGTATAAGACACTTCCCCAAGGTGTAGCAGAAAGGAATTGGTCCTGAAGCTACGTGGCTGTAAAGCCTCTTGTAAATTATTTTTTACGTTGTGTGTATGTGGTCGATTATACCCGAATGTATCGCTTTTTCACATTTTAATTTTGGGGGTTTTACGAACACTATTTTCTTGTAAGGCATCAATTCTCGGAATATACGGAGGTCCCAGCCTATATTCATTAAAAATATGTCTAAAAGAAGGTACAATAAAAACGTCAGCGTCTTTCTTAGATATCGTGTTCTAAGTTTTTATGCTATTGTAATTTCTGCTATAATCACAATTGCAATTTTAACAAATGGTAGTGTCAGAATCCCTGTTAGTAGTACTATTTATGTATCGGCCTACCTGTGCGTTCATTTTGTGAATGATTGGCATACTTGATCGTCCTATTGCTACAGATTTCAAAGATATAATTTTTCATTGTTTCCTTATATTAGAAATGATAAATTGTTGTTGAGTTATTAATATTATGTTATTTAAGATTTATGTATCATTTACTACTTGTGAATATTGGTGAGTTGGAAATATTATTATTTAGTTTCTGACATATGTTTGTCTCAGAGAATGGTTTGGTCCTTTACATTTTTTATCAAAGCAATAGATCTTTGGTGCTGTGCTATAATAGTCAGCATTATTCTTGAAACTTTGTTTGCTAGCATACACTTTTGCGATTCAGTTAGAGATATTTCTGACTAAGTAATTGATATTAGACTTTTGGGTGATTTGAATGTTTGTGATATGGATATTGTCGACTAATGTTATCCCTCGAGTTTAATTCAGAATGTTGATATTTTAGTGTATATTTCATACAAAATATGAATGGAGTGGCTGTGTGGTAGGTAGCTTGTTTACCAACCACATAGTTCTGGGTTCAGTCCCACTGCGTGGCACCTTGGGCAAGTGTCTTCTACTATAGCCTCGGGCCGACCAAAGCCTTGTGAGTGGATCTGGTAGACGGAAACTGAAAGAAGCCCGTCGTATATATGTATATATATATATATATATGCGTGTGTGTGTTTGTGTGTCTGTGTTTGTCTCCCTAGCATTGCTTGACAACCGATGCTGGTATGTTTATGTCCCCGTTACTTAGCGGTTCGACAAAAGAGACCGATAGAATAAGTACTGGGCTTACAAAAGAATAAGTCCCGGGGTCGAGTTGCTCGATTAAATACGGTGCTCCAGCATGGCCGCAGTCAAATGACTGAAACAAGTAAAAGAGTAAAAGAGTATATTTTTTTAAGACCTTGTGTTATTCATTTGCTAAGGTCAAAGGTTTAATAGAGAGCCGAGCACTAACTTTTTACTAACCTCCACAAACCTCACAGAGTATATTCTCTAAATTAAATAAAATAGATTTCCAAAAAATATCCGTGACTACACCTGTATCGGTAACTTATCTAGTAGATCAAATCCGTCTATCTGTAGCTTACGTTGCCATTAGATCTCATTAGATCTATATTAGATCTCATTCTTTCCTAATCCTAGGAAAAATCCTATCTAATATATTATTTTGTTCTTTTACTTGCTTCGATTATTTGACTGCAGCCATGCTGGAACATCGATTCATTTGAGCAAATCAACCCCAGAACTTATTTTTTGTAATTCTAGTACTTATTCTATCGACCTCTTTTCCCGAACCGCTAAGTTACAGGGCACCGACATCGGTGCAACGTAAATGGACCAACATCGGTTGTCAAGCGATGGTGGAGGGACAAACATAGACACAAATACATACACACATACATACATACATACATACATACATAATATTATATATATAGATATATATATATATATATATATATATATACGACGAGCTTCTTTCAGTTTCCGTCTACCAAATCACTCACAATGCTTTGGTCGTCCCGAGTCTATTGTAGGAGACACTTACCCAAGGTTCCACGCAGTGGGACTGAGCCTGAAACCATGTGATTGTGAAGTAAGCTTCTTACTACACAGACACGCCAGATTTACCCAACACGTATCCAATTGGTATGGACAGATGAGTCCAATTGTGTGGCTTTAGTGGTAAAGGAATCCTTGTGAACTCCTACATTAAATTTTGCAGTTTCTTTCTTGTCGGTGAAGAGCTCTTTACTAGTTTGCTAATCTCAGCTTGTTAACTATCTTGTATCCATGTCCGGTGTTTTAGAGAGGCATAACAGGAGGAGGGAAAATGGAAGAAGCAATTAAAGAGATGACGAACAAGATGAAAGAGTTTAGTTGATCACGATAGTAGAAGCGAGAGAGAGAGAGAAAAAGAGAGAGATAATATTAAAGAGTGGAATGGCCTTAGAGCATAAATACCCAGTTCATGAGGAATGGGAGTATAGGAAATGGTAATGTCAATGGTGAAAAGGAGGCGGGTGATGTCAGTAGGAAGAAAAGTTTGGTGTTGTGAGACTGAGGGAGGTGAAAGCAGATAACGTGGTCGAGTAGAGCCTCAAGTTATGGAAAAATGAATGTTCTATGGGTCTGATGGAGAAGGCGTTGTCGGTAGTGGAGCCGGAGGCTAGAAGGCAAAGATCGACATTCACATTTATACTAATCATAAACATAATTGGTGTCCTTCGTTTTGTAAGTAAATACCTACGTGAAAATGCGGAAGAGCTAGAGTTTTCAGAAAAAGAAATCAACCCGATCATTTGTACATTACAAATATAATCTGTAAGTTGAACAATAAAATATGGAAAACTTTTCTCAAGTTTCATTTGTGAATTCGATTTTTGTTTATATTGCATTGACAGAGCTCTCTCTCTCTCTCTCTATATATATATATATATATATATATATATAGAGAGAGAGAGGAGAGAGAGAGAGAGAGAGAGAGAGAGCTCTGTCAATGGAATATAAACAACAAAATCGAATTCACAAATGAAACTTGAGAAAAGTTTTCCATATTTTATTATATATATATATATATACTAAGCAATAAAGGTTTAGCAACGAATTGCCTTACAATTCGTTGCTAAACCCTTTATTGCTTAGTATTACTTAAATTTTCCTCGAAAGGCTTTTACATGCCGAAGGACTACTTGGTGTAATTGATAATTATTCCAAATTAATTAATTTCACCCTTCATTATTACGGATATATATATATATATATATATATATATATATCTTCTAGAAAACAGCTTCTTCCTTATATGAATACGTCAAATAATTAAATACAGAAGAAACTATACGCACATACATACACGTAGACAGACAGATACACAGACATGCACACAACTGTTGTTTTCTTGGTAGTTACATTGCAAGGGAGAGAATTCCCTTGCCACAATTCAATATTAAAAAGAGTGTTTTCGTAAGTGACTGAGGATTTCGTTTCCTTTCAGATAAGAAGTTATTATATTTGTATTCAGTTATAAGGTCTCTAATATTCATATATGTTTAAGCTATTTAATTGAATCTCATCAATACGTGGACTTTGAAATCTTCTTAATTATATTTTACTATTTCGTCATGAAAAGAAAAATATTTTCGCTAACTGGAAGAGAGGCAGGATATGCGAAAATATGTAACTTGAATTTTGTCGTTCGTTAGGTTGAGATGGAGAGAGGGAGGAGAGAGAGAGAGAACAGAATTATTTATACGTGAATTTAAATTTACGAATAATCACTAAATGTAATCCGGATTATTTCCGTCGTTTTTGCAAAAATACTCATAACAGTCGTAATAAATTATAACCGAGAATTTTTCATAGGTTGTCTGGTGGCGAGGGTTACTGTTTTCAGTATGTGTTACATACGTGCACCGTGAGTTTTATGTAGCAATTTACAAAATAACATGCGCTCAACTACGAAAGCACTTCGTCATGGGGTGGGTAAAAGAGAGAGATTTGGAATCATGTAAAATTAATTTTTAGATTTACCTGTTTCTTAACTTAGAATAAATCAGCGTCAGCAATCATCTGTAATCGAGAGTTTTCGTAGGGCTTTAGACGTACTAGTTATAAAAAATTCCTTAACATTGTAGCGACTGGCTGTGATGAATTATAGGGTGTCTTGGTTTGTGTTGGGTAGGCAAATCACACGTACGCTCATATATATATATATAATATATATATAGATATATAATATATATATATATATATATATAATATATATATATATATATATATATATATATATATATTATATATAGTTTATTTCGGAATGGTCATTTTGCCAGTTTAGCCAATAAAAACACACGCACTATATATTGATGTTATTTTGCTCAGTGTTATTTATTTTTTACATTAATCTTAATCTTATTTCAGCCAAAAACACCAAATATAGTGCGTGTGTTTTTATTGCTAAACTGGCAAAATAACCATTCCGAAATATAACAATATCTGTTTCAACACACGACTTCACATAAAAGAATCTTGCACAACAAATATTTAAACGTATATATATATATATATATATATATATAATATATATATATTAATATATATATATATATACATATATGCATGTATATATGTGTGTGTGTCACTTAAGTGACAGAGGTTGCTATTCACTACCAGCATTGCCAGAAATAAGAGTAAAAGCAATTCTTAGGCTAGTGGGAGCACTTTTCTAACGACTGACAACGGAGGCAAGCTCCCTAGAGATGGAACCATGTCATCGATGAGTTCAGATTTGATTACGTCATCGCCGATACGACTCCATCCCGCTTGCTGTAGGAATCTTGTCTTCCTTGTCAGTCGTTAGAAAAGTGCTCTCACGAGCCTAAGAATTGTTTGGCTCTTATTTCTAGCATGCTGGTAGTGACTAGCAACCTCAGTCACTTTAGTGACAAATATTATATATATATATAATATATATATATTATATATCTATATTAATATATTATATATATATATATATATATATGGGCGGATGTGTGTTTTGCAGTACCCACACAAACCAAGGACACTATAATTCATCAGGCAAGTGGCACAATATTAAAATATTTTTTTATAACAAGTACGTCTAAAGCAAAACCTACGCAAACTCTCGTGTACACATGATTGCTGACGCTGAATTATTCTCAGGTAAGATACAGGTAAATTTAAATATGGATTTAAAATGATTCCAAATCTCTCTCTCTTACCCACCCTCCATCTCGAAGTGCTTTTTTAGTGAGCACATTTTATTTTGTAAATTGCTACCTAAAACTCACGGAACACGTATGTAAAAGTATTCAAACCAAGTGACAGAGTTTTTGACAATGATAAGAACAAGTTTGAGGCTTTGTGTATTCTTTGTGATGAGCCAAAAATTAGTTTACATAAAAACATTCAGACGAGGAAATAATTTTTTCTTTACAATGATAAGAAGATAAAAATTAGTTTATATGTATATATCCCGATCAGGTAATAGAGTCTTTGAAAAAAGACAAGACGTGTCTGGTTTGTCATGTGTAGCCTCTGTGGAAGAATAGTTTACATCAAAACATTCAGATCAGGTAATAATTTTTTTACAATGATAAGATGAAAATTATATTACATAAATATATCCAGATCAAGTGATATAGTCTTTGACAAGATAAAACGTGTCTGGTTTGTCAATCAGTGGGTGGTAGAGTTTTAGTCTCACTGTTATCAGAAACCATATTTGTTTACAGCATCTTAAAATTAAAAACAGGTGTGTAAAGAAATAAGAGACCATTTATAGTTCTCGGATCTGGCTTTTAGGGTCGGGCATAAGTATTCATGATATATCAAGTGCCAATGTCATCCAACATTCGTTTTCATATGTAAGAAGAGTATGGGTAGTTGACTACATGGTCAAAAGGTAGTTGACGATTGTTCTGATTTTGAATAGTTGTTGTGGCGCCTAGAGATGTTTGGTGAGCTGCTTCCGTTACGGTTCAGTAGTTTTGGCTGGTGTCTGGCGGGGTTTATGTGTATGACTCATAAGTAAAGAATGATGTGTATTTGCGTGTAAGTGTACGTGTGTATGTATGTGTATGTTTTATCCTGGGAAATGCAAATAGCGGCTTTATATGGGTATGTGTGTGTGCGTGCATGTATATGTGTTCGTGTAGGTGGGTGTTCTATTTGTGTGTGTGTCTACGTATGTGTGCATGTGTGTGCATCTGTGTGTGCATGCGTGTATGTGTATGTTGCGTTTGTCAGGGTGGTCTGTTTGTTTATGTGTGCGTACGTGTGTATGCGTGTGTGTGTGTATGTGAAAGTGTTGCATTGGTCAGGGCAGTGTGTGCATACACGTGGGTGTGTGTGTGTGTGTGCGTCTGTGTATGTGTGTCTGTTATAATTGTCCAGGTGCTGTGCGTATATATGTAAGTATGTATGCATGTGATGTGTATTATATATATATCAGACTTGTGTGTGTACGTGTGTGTTCGTGTGTATGTGCGCGTATTGTGTTTGTTAGAGCCTTGTGTGCGTGTGTACGTGGGTATTCGTATATATATATACACATATGAACACTCGCGCACACACGCACGCACACACACATGCGCACACACACACTCACAAACACACGCACACACATTATGTACATAGGGTTATAATCGCAACTGCGTCATCTGGAAGCACATCTGCTTATTCCAGAACTCCTAAGTAATTAGATATAAAAAAAAATCTAATCACCTGTCAGACTGACCAACTTAATCATCTGTTGAATAGGTCGATTTACATAACAAACATATTTCCGGTGATTGGTACGTAAGTGACACAGTACGTCGTTTTGTAACCCTGATATACTACCAAGTATATTAAAAGTTGGTAAAGGGATATTGTTTCTTAATTTTGTATTAGCGGTGCGATGTTTTCATTTTTATAAGTTTCTCTCCATAGATTTTTCTGTACTGAATTCAGAGCCATTACAACAAGTTACGGCGCTTCATATACCAATACGTCTATGTAAACGATACGTTCCAAGATGATAAAAGTAGTAAGGCATTTTTAAAGAGTTATTTTGTTTGGTGTGTAACTTGGGCCATCCAATAGTTTTACACCGCTAATATTAGTGGAGATTTGGAGTAATGCATTCGTGAACAGTGTGGTGGGTTGGAGGTTTTGCTGGTGAAAGTGCCATAACACTTGAAATAATCATATATGGCCATCATATATATTTTCTCTCTTCGCGTTTATATTCACGTATTCACAGGTGAAGTGTCCTAACATGCAGCGTTGGCGCAGAATTCTAGAGAAAATCTATAGATGTGAACTTTAAAATTATGTGTGTCTGTGTGTGTTGCTGTTCGTCCAGCATTTGAGAACCGTTATGGGTTTGTTTACTTCCCTATAACTTTGTGAATCAGCAATAAATTAAGTACCACGTTTTAAAATAAATAGAGGGATCGATCTGTTCTGCTAAACCCTTAAGGGGATGACCCCATCATGACCAGAGTTTAAAAATTAAAACAAATAAATTATATATATATTATATATATATATATATATAATATATATATATATGTATATATATAATATATATATATATATATATATATAATATATATATATATTATATATATATATATATAGACACGGTAATACAGGATAAAATTTTCGAAAAAATTTTATCCGTCGCCAGCATATCAAAAAATACCTTTAAAGTCTTTAAATATATTTAATTTAGCCTTTACAGGTGTATGTATGTATGTATGTATGTATGTATGTATGTATATATATATATGTATGTATATATGTATCAATGTATTATTAATAGTATATTATACTATACTTATACTATATTATATAATATCGTATTACATTATATTATATCATATATCATATATCATATACTATATTGATATACATGTACACAAGTTTAATCAGTGAACGGATAAACACTATTATTAATATTTCATATGAAAGTTTAACTTTGGTGTATTCATATTTCTTTTGAATGCATAAACTATACATTTTTTAATGTGTGAATTATTATTCCTAAATAACTGTTTCCAATAAAACAAACATTTCTTTATTGTTCTCATTCTCAATTTTCCAAAGTGAAATTATTCTATATTTGTCAATGGTGTATGATCACCGTTTATGTGTTTTATAAGTATATCAGGTTTAGTTACTGAAGCGTTAGACATTATATACACATATTAATTTGCGTTTAATGTATATTCGCTTTCATAAGTCGAGTGAAATTAATATTTTTCTATGGAGTGTATAAAATTATCCATTCCAGATTTAATATGTATTTCACTTATGTTTCATACGTGACACGAACTATATTCCATACTCATTTAAATATTTTATTATGTGTTTGGTATATGTCATTAATTCCACTTCATTCGGCAAAGCAATAACGCGGATACAGTAAAGTACTGGCTACTAGCGACTAATTTCAAACCATCACTTTGTAAATGTAAATATAGTATGTTTCAAAAATTTAATTGCAATGCTCATATGCTTTTGATCATGGTGATCATGATGATGATAGTGATGAGGATGATCCTGATGATGACGACAACGCCACCGCCGATGAAGAAGATGTTGTTAATGATGATGATGATGATTTTTTTGTCAAAAAGCACAGGCGTAGATTTGTGGTAAGAAGTTAGCTTCCCAGCCTCATGGTTCTAGATTCAGCCCCACTACATAGCAACTCCGGCAAGTGTCTTCTACTATAGCCTTGGGCCGGCTAGATCTTTGTGAGCATATTTCCTAGAGGGAAACTGAAAGAAGCCCGTCGTTTATATATATATATATATTTACACACACACACACACATATATAAAGATATATATATATATAGATATAGATAGATAGATAGATAGATAGATAGATAGATAGATAGATAGATAGATAGATAGATAGATAGATAGATAGATAGATAGATAGATAGATAGATAGATAGATAGATAGATAGATAGATAGATAGATAGATAGATGAATAGACAGACATACAGACAGGCAGGCAGAGAGACAGACAGATAGATAGATATAGATATAGACATCCTAGGTCTGATCAATAAGTATCCGAACTATTGTCGTAGTAACGAAACTGAAGCATACAGAGTGAATCTGCTTGGCACAGATTGACCTTGACCTCTGCTATGCATACACACTATGTTTCAACGCTCTTGATCACTTCCGCTGTTTACAGCAGTGCTTGAAAGGAAGCTGTGTAGTGTGTGATCGTCGCACTGACTATGACAGAGTAAGTTTTCATGATGATACCTGCTCAGAGACCTACACAAAGTTACAGAAAGTGTATGGAGATGAGTGCATGAGCCATACAAATGTGTACGAGTGGTTCAGACGTTTCCAAGATGTGTGTGTATGTGTGCTTTTGCATGTGTGTGTGTGCATTTGTATGTGTTTGTGTCTGTCACAACCACCACCTTACGACAGGTGTTCGTGTGCTTACGTCTCCGAAACCTAACCGTTCGGTAAAAACGACCGTTAGTATAAGTACCAGGCTGCAGTCTAAAACAAGTAAAAGATAATAGATAAAAAATTAAAAAATCAGCTGTTTTCTGCAAATGATTTGCCACTGCTTGAATAGTTTGGGAAACCTATAAGGTATCAGTGTCATTTGTGACTACATAGATTAGCAAAAAACAATTAGTGAAGGCATAGAACAAGTTACCAAGAGTTACTCATTTGTAGGTTATGCCTGACTCTTTATTCATATCACATAATATTTTTTCATTACTTCTACTTCTAGATTCTCGTCAACTTCTTCTGGGAATAAGTTTTCCCCGTCAAACTATTCCTCGCATTTTTTGATATACATGCTTATATATGTTTATTGTAATTATTCAAAGATATGGCATTGATATTCATTTTTTAGTTCGTATTGAGGTTTATTGGTATACATGCAGTTAAGTTTCAAATTTGAAGCGATAGAAATTCCTTATAAATATTTTATATACAGTAAAGTGAAAGACGACACACGGCTGTCATAGCTTACATTTGGCAGAATCGTTGCAATGCGGACAGCATTTCTTTCGGTTGAGCTCAACTTCCGCCGAGATCAGCTTGGTGTCAATTAAATAGTACCATTTGCGCACTGGGGTCGATGAAATAGACTAGTCCACTTCTCCTACAGTCCAGGTCTTATGTCTATAGTAGAAGGCACTATTATTAGTACCGCTATTTTGTCTACTTTTATGAAAGACTTTTACTTTATGAATATTCATACTGTCAATTTGCCTTTTAGTGTTTCTATTAACAATGCACACATTGTCATTGTTTCTATGTTACGTGATGGATTACTCAGTTTGACAATTCTGAGGAAATAGCAGTGACGTCGTGGGATCTTCTAGGTAATAAGCCACTGCTGCTGTAAATACATTTACACAATGTGATTTTACTGAGTACTCTTTTTCTGGACTGTCAATGACTTTTATGTATGTATATATGTATGTATGTATGTATGTACGTATGATAAAACTATACATCCATACATAAAAACACACACACACACACACACACATATATACATATAATATATATATATATATATATATATATATATATATATATATAATGCTTCGGCAATACATATAATAAAATTGGAATGATACTGAGAATATTATGCCTCGCCACTTCGTAATGATGACACGCAAATTCGTGAACTGTTCTATATTTTTTTAAGCCGCAGGAGTGGCTGTATGATAAGAAGATTCCTTCTCAACCACATGGGGTTCAGAACCACTACATGGTATCTTGGACAAGTACCTTCTACTATATTATTGGGCCGACCAAAGCCTTGTGAGCGGATATGGTGGACGGAAACTGAAAGAATCCCTCAGTGTATATATATATATGTGTGGGTGGGTGTGTGGGTGTGTCTGTGTCTGTGAGTTTGTGTGTATTTATATACACATATGTATTTGAGTGTCTGTCTTTGCCCGCCCCCACCATCGCTTGGTGTGTTTACGTCCCCATAACTTAGCTGTCCACCAAAATGAACTGATAAAATAAGAACTAGGCTTACAAAGAATAAATCTTGGGGTCGGTTTGTTCGCAGTCAAATGACTGAAGCAAAAGAATAAAAGAATAAAGGAATATGATATATTCTCTCTTACTCACTCACACATACATATACATTAGTATATTTATGTTTATATATATATATGTATATATACACTTAGATAAACTTAGATATGTTTCGACCAAAGATTGGTCCAGGCCATATCTTTATATATATATATATGTATATATATATATATGTATATATATATATACATATATATATATAAAGACATGGCCTGGACCAATATATACGTATATAATATGTATGTATGTATGTATGTGTATGTAGGTATGTATGTATGTATGTATGTATGTATGTATGCATGTATGTATGTATACCTATATATATATTTTATTGCTATTGTGCGTGTTTGTGTGTCTGCTTGTGCCTGTGCGTAATGTGGAAACACGAAACCATTTTTGAATTTGATCATGCTGTTACAAGTTATCGAAAGTTTCTTCAAAGAACAAATGCCTTCGGTACTGTATGTAGCAGAAGCCTTAGACTGCGACCCTGTACTACTGACAATTAGCATTCACATAAAGAAGAATGCACGTATACATATATTTATCTATATCTGTGTGTGTATACATTTATATTTATATACGTATATATATTTATATATATATATATATGTGTGTGTGTGTGTGTATATGTGTGTGTGTCTATATATATGATATATATATGTATATATGATATATATATATATATATATATATATACAAATATATGATTATAATATGTAAGTATATATAAATATATGTGTCTATATATGGCGATAGGGGGAGAGTGAGCGAGAGAGAGTAGGGACAGAGAGCGAGTGAGGGAGATATATGTGTGTTGTATATTGTAACATATATATATGTATATATATATATATATATATATTATATATATATATGTATATATATTATTGGTAAGTGTGTTATGACTTTTTCTCGCGATATTCACTATTCTGCTCGTGTTTCTCCTCTCCCCATCTCTACACGTATCAATGTATAATAAATGTGTATAATACATGAGTGCATATATATGTATATATATATATATATATATATATATCTATATATATATATATATAGGTCCTTCAACCATATTATAACCCTATTATCTCCCCTTATTTCGCTCTCGCGTCTCATGTTTGATCTTTGACCTCTGGCCAAATCAGATCGCCATGTTGATTCGTTAGCTACTGCACGCATTTTTTTTCTCTCCTTCTTTCTGTGTTTTTTTTTCTCTCCGTGTATCTCTCTGTTGAAAGCGTAGGCTCGAAACGTTAAAGACTT
>NC_043003.1:73401961-73439461 GCF_006345805.1 Octopus sinensis | reverse complement strand
CTTTTACAGATGTTGTTACCAAAAGTAAACATTCTTCTAGAACGCTTAACTTTTTTTAAATCGAACTATGATAATCCGCTCTACTATTGGTACAAGGCAGGTAATTGGGATAGAGGAGTTTAGTCGAGTAATCCATACCAATGCTCAACTGACATTTTATCGAGTCTGAAAGGATGTCGGCAGAGACTGAACTCAGAACGTAAAGATGGATGAAATATTACTAAGCATTTTCTTCGGCGTGTTAACGGTTCTATCAGATCGCTGCCTCAACTTCAAGTGCGATCATATTAGTTTTAAATTTTGGCACAAGGCCAGCAATTTCGGGGGATGGAGAACGTCGATTACACCGTACTCATTTTATCGACCGCGAACTGAGAAAAGGCAAAGTCGACCTAGGTGGAATTTGAACTCAGAACCTAAAGACGGATGAAATGCTAGTAAGCATTTTGTCCGGTGTGCTAACTATTCTGCTAGTTCGCTACCGTCAACTGAAATAATATTGATGCTACAGTTTTGTGTATGATAGGCATGCAGATTCAGTAGGTTTATATTTTGCTTTTCTTTAAGATCAGAATATTAATAAATGTTGTTCTCTCCAACTTTATATTTCTAGTAATATATTTGTACCTGTTTTCACGTTAATGAGAGGTTTGCACCAATTCAGTTTCTCCGTGATTTTCAATTGTTTGTCTATAGTTGCATTTGTATTACATGTTGAGCTAGTTTTTCTTTACATGTGTTTTTAAATGCTTCACTTGTTGCCTTTTTTTTATATTATTGCTCGTGATGATCCATCTACAGTTAAGAGAACTTCAGCTTCTTTTATACAGGCATTTTTGCATGAATCTCTATTTGGTTTTACTTTCTTCATTAGAAAATCAATTCAGGTTAGATATGAACTATTTAAGCGACCTTCTTAAGAGTTACTCTTGCCAATTAGCAGGAAGCTATTGTTTTTTAAGTACACTTTGCGTTATTCCATTTGAGTATTTTGCGTTTCTGTTGGATCCTGTTGTCGTTAATTTTTTTGTGTGTATTTGGTGGTTACGGTTTTTACCAGCAGAAGATAGATTAATAGAAGGGGCCAAAGTTTCTATCCCCCAACATCGAATGACTACCCTAGAATGAACTCCTGGAATAATGTTATGTTTATTACTCATCTAATTCAATTTTGAGGTATCTTTTATTTTCAGTCTTTCTCAAGTACCTGCTTACTTTAATGACAACCTTTTCTGATACATTAGATTAATGGAAATACTCCGATATTTTGTCCGATATGTCATTGCCTTGATTGAACGGATTCATTTCTTTTATTGCTATTTTGTCATTAAGTTTTATTGCTATTTTGTCATTAAGTTTTATCTCTGGGAATGTTTTAAATTACTTCATTGAGATATCTATGGATTTTAATCAAACAAAATTTAGATAATTATCATTTTTAGTTTATCCGAATGTGGAAGGTTTCTGGATCCACAGCCTGACATAATGAAAACATGATTATATCCAAATACCTTTGCAGTTTCTTTTAGTCAAGATTCTACATTTATTAGTCGATATTTTCTCGGATTACTAAATTTTAAATACATTTATTTCATTTGGTAGTTCTAGTTACATTCCCTTGGCATATGTTCTCCATATACATATGGGATATTATTTTAAATGCGTGTGTATGTATTTCTCTTGCTTGCGTTTCGTTCGATATTTTTCTCATTACCAATTTTATCATTTAAGTTTATCTCTTTGTATGTTATAAATTTGGATTTAATTATCAGTCTTCTTCAGTTAACTGCCGAAAGTCAAATATATATTTAGATCAGATATAGTTTTGTAATAGATATTACAATAGCATTTTGTGTGTGCGTATGTGCACACGCGTATGTATGGACGCGCGTGTGTATAAGAGTGCAATAGTTAAATATTGAGCATATATGGAAGCATAGTCACTCGGGTCTATATTTTTAAATTGTTTTTGTGTTTAAGTTTCATAAATTGAGGAATAAATTTTTACATTTCATTCATATTGGTCAGCTGTTTCTGACTAACAACATGTTTACGATTGTCATTTTTTGAACGAGTATGAGCCAAAGCAAAAGCATGCATTCGCCTGTTATATAATTATGTTTTTTTCTTTTTCCTTCTTTTAGTTTCTTGCTGTTTTCTTTTCGGTTTGTGCGTGTTATGCTAGATTATGCTCTGTTAAGTTTTTACGCGCAAATGATATTTTAGTATTCAATGCAAGAATTAGTAATATATGATTTACATTAAGAAATTATAGGTAACCTCAAATGGATTGTAATAAATAACACAGTTATTACCTTAAGTAATGTTAATTAATCCAATGTTCTGGGCCAAAATTAGATTTAGTGTTATAGCATGCATGGAAATACTTTTCGAATGACAAAATTTCTCGCAGTTAAAGTTTCAAGATGAAATTGTAAGTATTGATAACGTCTCTCTTCTGCATTCACATCTTTACGTCCTAATGCTATTTTTAAGTACGAACACAATAACATGTGTGTGTGTGCGCGCATGTGAGTGAGTGTGTATGTGTGTGTGTGTGTGTGTGCGTGTGAAAGTGAGAGAGATAAAAAGACAGAATGTGTCTATGGGTGTTAGTTTCCATTCACCTCCACACACAGTTCAACAGTATACATAATTTGGAAGCAATTTTGTAGGTGACTGTGGACAAATTGCTTCTTCATGATTGCCTTCATATTGTTAAATATTTGAAATAACATCTTTGCGCTAAGCCTTCTCCATCTGCCAAATATGAGGGAATAATTTGAATCATTAATAGATAAATACTGACGTATATGTTTACATCTCATAATTATTGTATATTTTGAAATATAATTAGCTGCAACAACTTGACCTGTACTTTTTAAAACCTTATATGATTGTTCGTGTGTTTTATGTTATACACCGTCGAATTATAACAGCCGAACTTTTTATGTGTTTTGCAGCCCGTTCAGTATTAATGTTCTCTAAAAGCCGTGTGATGCAACTTTATTTCATCTTAAAATCTTACTGTGTCATTGTTCAAAAATTCGCTTCGTATTAGGAGCATAATTTGTTCTATGATTTTACTCATATATAAAGTCAGAAACTCAGGCTTGTAATATTTAGCGTCTGCTCTCTACTTCCTTCGTTATAAATAGGACATTGTGTTTAAGAAGAATTTACCACTTCAAGAAAACTATTGAAAAACCAACGGCAGTCTCTTTACTAGAAACGTTGTGGGGGTGTCACAGGTTTGCTTGAATGCATCAGTGACTTTTGCTGAGATTACTCTCATTTTATCTGTAGATCTAAATTCATTGCCAACTGTTGTTCAATGCAGTCATTTCTCTATGGAGATTTGCGGAGTTTATAAACGTATCTGGTTTATTTCATTATTTCTTTGCGTGTTTAGTTTCATATGACGCATCTTACATAAGCTGATATGAGTTAGAATAAAGACGAAGACGTACGTAAATGCTTATATAATATATATTGTCTTCATAAAATATGTATGTAACGACTCACACACAAGTGGGAAAAAGTCAGCAGTTCCAACAGCTAATCAGAGTTAGATGAAGCTAGCGACATATATAATTTACTCTTCCTTTAAAAAATAGATGAATAATCACAGAAAAGCATTTTTAGCGATGATGTTTAACTCGTTGTTTATTCCGAAAAAGAACTAACTCTGAACACACACTTATCCATTTATACATATGTATATGTATATGCATGTTTGTATATATATATATATATATATATATATATATACACTCAGACACACGCACACACATACACACATATGTATATATGTATAGGTGCATATATATATATATATATATATATATAATATATATATATATATATATACGTTGTTTACATATTGGGAGAATTATAACTCTAGATTTTTTGCAATGTAACATTTTTCATCTTCGATTTTGTTGACTCGTTCCTCTTCTATATTTTACCATTCTATACCATTCTATTTTCTCCTCGTCGTTTTCCTTATTTCCTATTTTGGACAGTCTAATTGGGGGAAAAGGAAAAATGTTCAGGACTACAGCTGATATTACTCCCAGCCTAATATTCCTTTCTTGTTAAGGATGAACCAAATCAACAAGAGAAGAAATAAAGACGAAAGAAAACACGAATATAACGAGGAAAAGACTGATGAAAAAAAAACGAATCAAAATAAATTAACGAAGTATTTAAAAAGAAAACAAAATGTTTTTAAAATGAATATAAAAACCTATTTGTTTGATGTGTTTAAGAGAGTGAAAAAAAAAGAATAATTCAGTAGAGAGAGCAAATCAATAAGATCGATTACTTTAATGTGTTATTAGGGGAACTAAGCAGCTAATTTGAATTTTTTTACAGAGCATCGCTCCAGGCCTTCAGTCAGTTTCATTAAAAAACGAATATGTTACATCTTCTAACGATCTTCGCTTTTTCTTATTTCTGTGCTTCCTTCCTGCTTCAATTCTTTCTTCTTATTTTATTTCTTCCGTTCATTCATTCTGACTTTCTTTCTATTATGGTGTGCTATACTCAGTCTTTCCCTAAAAAAAGTTACATAGCACTCATCTGTATGTGTACATATACACGCATATAAAGAGCACTGTGATTTCATAAATGTGAGTGTATGTGTGTATGTTTGTGTGCTTGTGTGCGGACGTGGTAGTGTATAGTTGTGTATGGATGTATGTCTGTGTCTGTGTGAGTGTACGTAAGCTGATCCTGTGTCGGTGAGACAAACTGTGTGCCTACTCGGTGTCTATATTATAAAGAAAGAGTACCTTGTGGGCAAACTTTCATTCTCGTCCCTCAATCTTGCCCACACCTGATATATATATATTACCCAGAAACTCGAGTCCGTGTGTATCACGTAAGGCTAGATATGGGAGCGATGAACTCCACTCGCAAATACTAATCAGACACAGAATGTGTGGCGTTACCCAGCTAGAGGAAATGTCTTCCTAGGGTTGTGAACATCAGTAGCACTGTCCTGTATAGGACACCAAATCTGTTGGCAAATAAATAACAAAGATGTCCAGGAATCTGTGCATTAAAGCGTTTCAAGCGGCTCCATTTCATCGATCAATGCAAACATATCTCTCTCCCTCTCTTTCTCTCTCTTCCTCTCTCTCGGCATTGATCGATTAAATATATATTAAATATATATATACTCACACACATATATTTACACACACACACACATTCTTTTATTATTTTACTTGTTTCACTTTCACTGCGGTCATGCTAGAGAACCAATTTTAGGCGAATAAGTCGGCCCCAGGACTTATTCTTTGTAAGCCTAGTACTTATTCTATCGGTCTATTTGCCGAACCGCTACGTTTCAGGGATATAGTGTGGTATATCAGCGACAGTGTGGTAAAAACAGACATAAAGACGCATATAAATATATATACATAGGCGTGGGAGTGGCTGTGTGGTAAGAAGTTTGTTTCCCAACCACATAGTTCTGGGTTCAGTCCTACTGCGTGGCACCTTGGGCAAGTGTCTTCTATGAAAGCCTTCTACTATAGCCCCAGGCCGATCAAAGTCTTGTGAGTAGATTTGGTAGACGGAAACTGAAAGTCCGTCCCATATATATATATGTCTGTATGTATATATATATATATATAGACATATGCAGGTATATATGTGTGTGTGTCTGTGTTTGACCCGCCACCACCACCATCGCTTGATGACCGATGTTGGTGTGTTTCCGCCCCTGTACCTCAGTAGTTCCGCAAAAAGACCGATAGAATATGTACTAGGTTTACAAAGAATACGTCATGGGGTCGATTTGTTCGATTATAGGTGATGCTCCAGCATAGCCACTGTCAACATGGGTGAAAGAAGTAGAAACAAATAATATACATACACGACAGGCTTATTTCAGTTTCCGTCGACCAAATCCACTCACAAGGCTTTGGTCGACCCGGGGCTATAGTAATAGACACTTGCCCAAAGTGCCACGCAGTGGAACTGAACCTTGAACCCGGAATCATTAAAATTTTCTGATTTATTCTCAATCGACTTTTGACCAACCCTCTATATGTATGTATATTTATATATATGTATATATATATATGTATGTGTGTATATATATAGTCAAATGACTGAAACAAGTAAAAGAACATATAAATATATACGAGCGTGAGTTCATATCAGTTAACCTGTATATGTACGTATCTATATGCGTGTATACATACATATATATATATATATATATATATATATATATATACATAAATGCATATAGATACGTACATATACAAGGTTAACTGATATAAACTCACGCTCGTATATATTTATATGTTCTTTTACTTGTTTCAGTCGTTTGACTGCGGCCATATACTGATCTGTATATATTCATACTTTTAAATAAACATGTATTTTTATATGTATATATACAAACATTCACCCACACTCATAGACACATACACAAGCATATACTCAGGTATCTGCGAAATAGTAGCCTATACCTATAGTGAAATATACGTTGGTGCACCAACATTAAGCAATATTCATAACTATTTAAATATTTTCTATAACTGCTATACTGAAATCGACAAAATAGAGAAAATAATAATAGAGAAGTTAGAGTTTAGGGGTATTCACAAAGTCAAATGATCCTCATCGCCATCATCAACAAGATATTTAGTCAGCATTTGGTGACATGTCTCCGCAGCTCTCAAGAATCTTCGTAAGAATTCTTGCTAAATAGAGGATGTCAGTTTGCTGCTCGACTATGTATTTCACTTTCAGTATCCTTCGCCCTCTTAGGTAGCAGTTTTAGTGTTGTGCCGATACTTCAATAGCACAGAAACGATTGCTGCTTTGACTTTCCACAATCTTTTCACCTCTCAATTTATCTTTACATATTTCTCCATTTTCTCAATTTCTTTATCACTCATTTGTGTTGTTTTTCTTCTCCAATCGCTACCTGCTTCCTTGCTTTAGAAGGAAACACCAGCAATTATAATTTAGACGTCGCAGCGTCTGGCTCGTGTTCATGACATTTTTCTGTCACTTTGAATCTATACACTCATCTAACATCTTAATGCATTCTTTTCCCGATACAGTGATGCCTGCATTAATACTCTTTTTGAGCTAATTTATTGTATTCGCTTAACAAATAATAAATTTTTATGCAAGCGTGCAGAAATATTTCGTCATTTAGCATATATCTCGAAAAAGCTCAGGCTCTGGCGCTTGCTTTAACATTAAGTTTTCCCCAATTAGGAAATCCCCACTCGTAGCAGAACCAAGTCAATGAATGTTGAAAAGTTATTCATTAGAAAAGCTATATTTGATTTAGAAGGTAACTATATACACCAAAACACACCACATTAGCAATATTTGACTAAAATCCCAACACAAGAAACACAATTCAAATTTCACTTATGCATTACAAGAGAACTTCATTAACATATGACTTTTTTCTTGTATTCCAACTCTTTAGTGGGTTCTGGTGGCACTTCAAAGTCTTCCAAGTAATGCATATTGAAACTTAAATATTCTTGAGTACGAACAAAACTTATAATATCCTTCATATACTAAAACTTAACTATTGGGACAATTAGCTTGGGCGTTTTCTCAATGGTATTACTAGCGTAGAACGTATCAAACGTTTCTATATAAGCAGTTCTGAAACATCTGCTTTGTAAGACAAATAAAGTGTATTAACATATTTACTCAAAATCCCTGCAGTCCTTTTTAATTCTCGAAATAGCAAAATAAATGCATCCCAGTAAATTTGTACAATTCTCAGATGTATTGATAAAACAAATCATAGATTCAAGGTTTATATCAGTGATTGTGTAGTATTTAGGACTTCAAGTTGTAGCCCAGGTAACCCATGTAACCAGGAAGACGATAAGCCTCTCACGCGTTAAGGTTTTCAATCTTCGATTTTTAGAAGGATCTTGAGGTTATTCTCCCGTTTTCTCTTCTTCCTGTACTTATTCGCCTTGTTTTATATTTCTTCATGTAGTCACGTTTAACGCTTTCTCTACAAACTACATACAATCCGCTCTATGTTTATTTTCGGGTGAATGCAGGATCTCTAGTTTTATTTGCATGTTACTTATCATGCCCGAGTGACTTAGGATATACATGTGTGTGTGTGTGTGTTTGTGTGTGTGTGTGTGTGTGTGTGTGTGTGTGTGTGTGCGTGTGTGTGTGTGTGTAACCACACGTGGATTATTGGCGCTTTTCCCCTCTATCTTACTTCCCTTTGGATTTCCTATTTTTCTTGTTTCGGAAGAGGTATGCTCGAAAAATAAAACTACTCACTTCCTTCTTCGAGAGTTTTATTAAAACATTGCGTGTGCTACGTCCTCTTTTTGTCTCTTTTTTTATTGGGGGGGGGCTTTCATTTTTCGATTTTTTTTCTAATTTAGTGTATATATATATATATATATAGGTAGAGGAGTAGCTGTGTGGTAAGTAGTTTGCTTACCGACCACATGGTTCTGGGTTCAGTCCCACTGCATGGCACTTTGGGCAAGTGTCTTCTACTATAGCCTCGGGCCGACCAAAGCCTTGTGAGTGGATTTAGTAGACGGAAACTGAAAGAATCCCGTCGTACATCTATGTATATGTATATATATATGTCCGTGTGTGTTTGTGTGTCTGTGTTTGTCACACCATCCTCGCTTGACAACTGATGCTGGTGTGTTTACGTCCCCGTAAATTAGCGTTTCGGCAAAAGAGTGCGATAGAATAAGTACTAGTCTTACAAAGAATAAGTCCTGAGCTCGATGTGATCGACTAAAGTCGGAGCTCCTGTATGACCACAGTCAAATGACTGAAACAAGTAAAAGAAGTAAAGGAGTATATATATATATATATATATATATATATTCTCTCAGCTTCCGTCTTTCAAATCTACTCACAGTGCCTTTGGTAGGCTCAAGACTGTAGGAGACACTTGCTGAAGGGGGTCTCATTCCGTGGGATTAAACCCAGAACGATGTGATTGTGAAGCAAGCTTCTTATCACACATCCATGCTTGCACTAGAGAGAGATAGAAAGAGAGACAGACAGACATACATACAGACAGACAGACAGAGAGAGACAGACAGAGACAGACAGACAGACGGACAGACAGACAGACTGAGAGGGAGAAAGAGATTTTATATACTGCAGTATATTACTTTTTTCAGTACTCTATGGTCATGGTCGTGTATCAGAACTCTCGGCAGCATAGCGTATTTGGTCATGACTATAGTCAGAAACTTTATAAAGTTTTTCTAAACATCCATTATATACAGAACCTTCAAACTAATAAAAATCACTATTAAAATATAGGAAATATATCTAATTTCCCTTAAATCACACAGGAAAGCATATATGAAGTTTGACAACTGTAAAGACATTACTAATGCATAAACACAACTTAAGGTCTATAATAACTTGTAGTTTATTCCTAAGTGACATTTCTTAGAATGATAATAATGAACATAATTATAGACTGGTTATATGTTGCTTCGTAAACGCACTATCCCAACACAAGCACAATCTACTGGTTGAATCCCATAAAAAATATGATATTAGTTCAGTCAGCCAATCTCTCTAATATCCATGCTGATTTAGTGTATTAATAATTTATGCATAGGTGTAAAATTAACAAGAATTTGCAAATTTGGCTATCCCTTGTGAATTAAAATAAGTTTTTCAGCTTCTAGTAGAATATTTCCTTTCGACATCGCGAGACAGTATCAGATGAGAATTTAAAATATCTGACAATTTATAGTCGGTTCTTTAGCCATACATATCCTTCTACAAGTTAGAATATATTCACTGATTAAGTCTAGTATTTATTTTATCTATCTTTGGCCGAGCCGCTATGTTATGTGATGGAAACACACCAACAACGGTAGTCAAGCAGTGGTGGGGAATAAGCATAGATACAAACACACACACACACACACACACACACACATATATATATATATATATATATATATATATATATATATATATATATATATATATATATATATATATATATATTCATATATATATGTCCTGAAGAGGCGGGTCAGGTGTTCCACGTCGACGCCCAGATTCTCCCCAAGAACGTCATCGCACTTCCCCTCCACTAATCCTTTAGAGAACACCTTCGTTGAACTGAAGCCGCACAAGTTTGGTCCCGGACGGCAGAGTTGCTTGAAAGCCATTCGCCTAGCCTCGATCTCTGTTTGATCCATGACTGCAATTCGGCCAAAGAGACTAGCTGCGGGAAAGCGCGTTTCACAAACGATGACCACACCTGTTCACCGGCGTCTATGAAGCGCCTGTGATGTTGCGGCCTCAGCGCATGTTTGCGCATCAACAACCACGGCATACCCATTTAGCGGGTGTTGACAGCAAATGGATCGCCTAACCATCGGAACGCTTCCCTTTCACAAAAGGCGGAAGATTATGCGTTCCAGTTTGGTGATGGTAGGGTCGGGAGAAGGGATGACGGTCAGACGGTAATAGATGACGAATGCGATGTATGGCTTCGCCACCTCCATTCGACATTTAGGGATAGCTTCCTCTGGGCCCACAGCTGGGTGAGAGTGGACACCCTACTGGTTATCTCGTCCCAGTTCTTCTCCATTTGGAGGTCCGGTCCGAACCAGACCCTGAGCAATTTAACCGGTACGTCGGTCCAGTGTCCCACGATGGAGACACTGTTGGACGGCATGAGTCTGCTTCACTAGGTACCGAACCGCCAGCCTACTGACGTTTCCGAGTTAATTTTCGATTCTGCTACCACTTCGTGTTCCCTTAGTATCTGCGGCTCGACTCTATAATGGTGATGTCGTACACATATGCAGACACGCCCCTCCCGATTCCTAGTTCTGACAGGATGCACCTCAGTGTCGCCAGCTTCCGCGGTTGTGGCTCTAGATTCAACACACAGAAGCAACGAGAGTGGGCATCCTTGATGGACCGAACGTGTGGTGTTAATGGTCTGGATAGATTACCATTTACGCGAACTATGGAGTGGATGCTGCTGTATAAGCCAGTGATCCAACCGCGGAATATGAGACTGAGACCAGCCGCTCTAAGGAGAGCCTCCGAATAGCAATGGTCGACCCAATCAAAAGCTTTCGATTGATCCAAATTGATTAGCGCCCCACCCATGCCAGGTTCCTTAACAACCCTGTCTATGATGTAGTGCATCAGTTGGAGGGTGTCATGGATACGTCTGCTTGGCAGGGCGCATGTTTGCGCCTTGTCGACCAGTTTCTCGATGACAAGCGCCAACTTCTCGGCTAGCACCTTGGCCAAAATCTTCAAATCTGTGTTGAGCAGAGTGATGGGCCTGAAGTTATCTATGACGTACCCCTTGTTTGAATATTTCCTGAGCAGTGTCACCGCTCCGTAGCTTACAAAACTGGATACTCCCGTTTTGCTGGCAGTTGCAGTAGACGCTAACAAGACGCCTCCAAACAAGGCTGGCATATGACAATAAAACTCGTAGGGCAGACCATCCAAGACTGGCGACTTGTCTCCTTCGCAGACTGGGTCTTTCACAACGCTCCACCTCTCTTGTCGAGTGTCGTGACAGGCCAGGAAGGTAGGCGCTAAAGTCCACTCTGAGTTCTGACCCACAAGTTTTTCCAAAGTGCCGGGCAAATTGCTATTGAAAACACTCACGCATCCTTTCGGGCTCGAGTAATTTGCGCCCCTGTTCATCTGTCAGAGACCGAATGGTGGCTTTGTTGCCTTGTTGCACCTTTACCACTCGGGCCTCTCGGGCCGCTCCAATTCCTTTGTTTATCAGCACAAAAATCCTAGCCCTGACAACACATCCTTCGTGTTTGGCGTTGAAGTGTTGGTCGAGGGCCAACCTCGGCGCCAGCATGTTGGACACGATGTGACTTCTATGTGCATCTTCTAATTTCTTAACTAGGTCTCCCTCTATTCTATTTCGATCCATCGCTGAGCTTTACTATACCTAACCGATTCTGCTTTAATTGTTTTCTTTAGGGCGTACCACCTTCTATTATTGACGGTGGTGCCCCTCAATGCCGTCTTAACTAATGTGCTAATCCAGTCTCTGTAAGCCTGGTGCGCCGTGAACGACGCGTTCAGTTTTCAGTAACCTGCCAATGATTCTTATCTAAGTCAAGCGTACAAGTCACAAATTTGTGTAGCTAACTATATGAAATTGTGGACAACCTACACTATCCCTATCCACTGTCCTATTGAAAACTCTATCTAAATACGATCTGGACGACCTGATGCGGTTGCTCCATGTCCACATTGGCAAATTCGGGTGGTCCAGTAGGTAGTTGGAAACGTCTGAGCAGGTATTTGGATCATTAACATCAGATAGATAGATAGATGGATAGATAGATAGATAGATAGATAGATAGATAGAGAGAGAGAGAGAGAGAGATAGACAGATAGATAGATAGATAGATAATAGATAGATAGATAGAAGATAGATAGATAGATAGATAGATATGTTTCTTTATTAGCCACACAGGGCTGCGCACGGATAGAACAAATTACAAGGTAGAGCTTTTCTTTTGAAGGTTTAAAAAAAAAAAAGGGAAGGGGGAGTTTCGATCAAAAGGGATCGTAAAAGGAGAGAAAGGGGGCAAAACAAAGGGGGTTTAAAAAAAAGGGGGAGAGAAAAAAAAATTGATCAATAGGGATCGTTATCACAGAAATGTCAATATGAAGTGTAAAGGGGAGGACAGGTGAGGTTTACCCGTGGAAAGAAAAGCCTACGGAAAAGACCACGGTAACCTCGGTCAATGGAGTCACATGTTATATTTCTTTTTTTTTTTTTTTTGCAAATAAGCAACTCTCTGTTTTCAATTTCTGGGTTCATAGGATCATGCTCAAGGTGGCTTCGTCATTCATACGTGCCATTCTTGCTACATTCACCCATCTTTTTTTTAAACATTCGCTAGACAAAACTTGCCTCTCTACTTGAAGAAGTTGATGAGAGATTGACCAGAGAGGAAAGTGTTTGTCTCCAATCCTTTCAGACGCGTCCACCAGATACATTCTTTTGCCATAGCCACAAGGATGATGAAAATAGCTCTTCCTTCCCGTTTGAAGGAGGGAGGCGTGACAATTGACGATAGACTCAGCTGATAAACCGACTCGTCCACACGTGACAGCAGTTGTTCGACACAAGCCCACAGGTCGGAAATTGTTGGACACTGAACGAGTGCGTGCAGAACGGTTTCGTCGCTCTGACCGCATCTCGGGCAGGTCGGCCCGTGTTTCTCGAGCCGTGTCTGTAGAGCTTATCCCGAACGGGTAGCGCTTCTCGGTAGCACTGCCAGGCCAGGGATCTCTGGAAGTTGTCCATGGGCCCTGGCCGAAAGTCGTCCTGAACAGGCGGGTCAGGTACTCCTCGTCGACGTCCAGGTTCGCCCCGAGCTCGTCGTCGTACCTCCCCTCCACTAAACCCCTATAGAATGTTTGGTTGTGTTTGAAGTCACTCAAGGTCGACCCAGGACGGCAGAGTTGCTTGAGGAAACGCGACACTCGCGGTGCCATTCGCCCTTCTCGGCCTCTTTTTGATCCACGACTGCAGTTCGGTCATGGAGACGAGCTGCGGGAAAGCGTGCCTCACAAACGGCGACCACACCTGTTCACCGTCGTCTAATAGAGCCAGAGATGTCGCAGTCTCATCTCAGCGCGTGTCTGAGCATCATCAACCACGGCCTGCCCAGCCCCTTTTAACGGGTGTTGACAGCAAATGGATCGCCTGACCATCGGGACGCATCCTTTCCACAAGAAGCGAAAGAGGAATGCGTTGTAGTTTGGTGATGGTAGGGTACGGGACAAGGTACGACGGTCAGGCGGTAGTAGATGACGGACGCGATGTAACGTGTTCGCACCTCCGCCCGACCTTTTAGGGACAGTTTCCTCTCGGCCCATTGCCGGGCGAGAGTGACCACCCTACTCGTTATCTCGTTCCAGTTCTTCTCCACTTGGAGGTCCGGACCAAACCAGACCCCGAGCAACTCAACCGGGCCGTCGGTCCAGCGTCCCACGACGGAGGGCGCTGCTGGTGGCGGCAGGGGCTGCTTCTCAGGTGCCTAGTCGCAAGCCAACTGACTTTTCCCGGTTGATTTTCGCTCCTGTCACCGCTTCGTAGTTTTTCAGTGTCTCGCCGACCCGCTCGATGTGCTCATGGCTAGACACTATGACGGTGAGTCGTCCGCGTATGCAGAGACACGCTCGTCCCGCATCCCAGTTTCTCGCGGGGATGCCTCTCAAGGTTGCCAACTTCCGCAATAATGGCTCGAGAGTCAATACGTATAGAAGCGACGAGAGGGGGCATCCTTGACGGACAGAACGTGCGATGTCGAAGGGTCTCGATAGATGTCCATTCACGCGAATTACCGAACGGATGCCTCTGTACAAAGCGGCTATCCAGCCGCGGAAGACGGGACCGAAGCCAGCCGCTCCGAGGACCGCCTCCAAGTATCGATGGTCCACCCTATCGAAAGCTTTCGATTGATCCAAATTGATCAGCGCCCCACCCATGCCAGGTTCGTTAACTACCCTGTCTATGATGTAGCGCATCAGGTGGAGGTTGTCATGAATGTTCCGGCCTGGCACGGCGCATGTTTGCGCCTTGTCGACCAGTTTCTCGATGACAAGCGCCAACCTCTTGGCTAGCACCTTGGCCAAAATTTTGAAGTCTGCATTAAGCAGAGTGATGGGCCTAAAGTTATCTATTACATTTCCCTTGTTTAGATCTTTCTTCAGCAGTGTTACGGCTCCTCGGCTCACAAAACCAGGAATGCTCCCGTTTTGCTGCCAGTTGCAGTAACCGCCGCCAAGAGATCTCCAAACAAGTCTGGCATACAATTGTAAAGCTCGTAGGGTAGACCATCCAAACCCGGTGATTTGTCCCCGAGCATCTATGCCATCGCTTCCTACACTTCCGCCGCCCGTGATGGCAACCTTCGCAGCACCCTGCCTTTCTTGTCGAGAGTCGTGGTAGGCTATGTAGGTAAGCACTGAAGTCCACCCTACGTTCTTGCCCTCCACTCGTCCCGAACAGTCGGGCAAAATGCTGCTGAAAGGCCTCACAACATTTTACTTGGCTCGAGCAATTCGCGCCCCTGTTCATCTACCAGGGACCGAGTGGTGGCTTTGTTGCCCTGTTGCGCCTCTGCCACCCGGGCCTCTCTCGCGGCTCCAACACCTTCGTTCCTTAGTGCACGCATCCTAGCTCTGACAGCACATCTTTCGTGTTTGGCGTTGAAGTGTTGGTCGAGGGCCAACCTCGCCGCCAAAACGTCGGATGCGATGCCGCTTCTAATTGCCTCTTCTATCTTCTTAACTAGCTCCCCCTCTACTCTATTTCTATCTATGGCTAGTGATTTGCTGTACCTAATCGCTTCTGCTTTTACTGCTCTCTTGAGGGCAAACCACCATTTGTTGTTGATGATGGCTCCCGTCAAAGCCCTCTTTACTAGTGTGCTAATCCGGTCTCTGAAAACCTGTCTCGATGGGAAAGACGCGTTTAGTTTCCAGTATCCGGGACCCTGCCTAAGTGTCTTACCTAAGTCTAGCGTACATGTCACAAGTTTGTGATCCGTGTAGCTGACTATGTGGAATTGTGGACATCCTATGCTATCTCTGTCTACTGTCCTACACAGTATCCTATCTAGATACGATCTCGACGACCCGATGCGGTTGCTCCATGTCCACGTTGGCGCATTCGGGTGGTCTTGTCGGAAACTGTCAGACAGTTGAAAGCGTCTGAGCAGGTCTCTGAGGCATTTGCATCCCCGTCTATCCCTATCTCTACCCACGTAGTCTACATGCGTGTCCAAGGTAGCATTCCAATCCCCCACTAAGAGTAAAGGACGAGACGTTCCCAAGAATACTTCTAGACGTTGAAAGAAATCCGCCCGACCTGTTAAGGGCGGTGCGTAGACTGATACGAGTCGAAAAGCGCACCCATTGCTGCCGTCGACATCCAGGACGACCAGTCTACTACCCTCCGGGTCTACGAATATTGTCCTTACTTTGAGATCCAGACTCTTGTGAAAAGTACCGCGGTGCCACTACCGCCCATTCTCGGCAGACAGGGGGAAAAATAAATGTTGAACTGTCCGCCAAACATGGTCTTTAGGGCCCGCGGATTCTGGAGTCTGGTCTCACTTATGGCTATGATTTCTAACTTATGTGACTTTATGTCATTTAAGAGGTACCCTTGTTTCCAAGGGGACCCCAAGCCACGCGCATTTACACAACCAATCTTGATCATAGTCCTAATGAATTAGAATACAAGTGAAAGGAACAGAGGGTTACTTACTGCTCGAAAGTTTTTGCTTTCTCCTCCTTTGGTTTGTCCTCGAGGAAATCCCAGTACAGTTTCTTTGTGAGATATTTTTGGCATTTACCAACCGCGCTGGGGAAAATGCCTTTGAGTGTGTGGTGCAGACTTTTGGAGATGTGTAATATTTTGATGTGGTCTGGTGGTGTTGTGTATGGGTGATTGTTTGTTTTTATGTCATCTTCTGTTATGTTTTTTTTGATTGGATGTATTCCATCAAATTTGTGTTTTTGGTGTCTATAGCTGTGAGCATGTTTGCTGTATATATTTTGTGGTGTTGGTGTGGCTGTTGTTTGCGTTGGGTTTTGAAATGTCTTCGTGAGATGTATTTCCCCCTGCTTTGTTCGTGTTTGCATTTGGTTTGGTTGTGTTTCTGCTCTTTATTTTCCTTCTTTTTGTAGCTATTTGCCATTCGTCACTGGTTTCGTCTTCCGACGAAATTTCTGAGGAATCAGTAGGGGGTAGGGGTATGTTGTGGGCTTCTATGTATGTCTGTGTAAGTGGTTGTGTTGTTGTTTTCGTTGTTGTTGGTTGTTGAGTGTTTGTGTGTGTTGAGTGCGGTATAAGGGATGGGGGATCAGTTTGTGTGTGTTTCTTTGTTTTTCTGTTCCTTTGGGTTTTGCTGTTGTTGGTGGTGTTGGTATTTTTTCAGGTGTTGAGTGGTTTTTGTTGATGACGGATTAGCTTGGTGTGCTTCTCTTGTCGTCTTCTGTGTTGATGGTGGTGTGGGTAGTAGAGTTTTTTTTCCGGAGTGCTTTGGTTGTGGTAGTGGTTGTTGTTGTTGCTCTTGGTGTGCAGTGGTTGGGCACGTCTTTTTCAAGTGTGTTTCGCTTCCACACAAATAGCAGCGTGGTCGCCTGCCCTCTACCACTATATAGAGTTTGTAGCCTCCTGGCAGTTCTATAGCGGTGGGTATATTCTCTCTTGCTGCTTCATCCAATTGAAGCAGGAATTCGATTGATTTGCCCACATATTCTTTCTTTCCTAGAACCGCGATTTCCAGGATGTTTGTCTCTGACATTGTCTCTGTCATTTCAAAGCAGATGGCAGAGACCAACCATTGGGTTTCGACTTCAAATGGTATGTGACCCTTTTGTTTAAATAGACTAGTATCATTACCAAGTCGTCCGAATGCAGCTCCAATGTGGAAAAACGTTTTGCTAAACTTTCGTTGAGGAAACGTACTTGGACTGTACCAAATTTGTTTCCCCAACTGATATATTCCTTGGAGTCCCATGCAGGACGAAGGCATTTTTCGATTTTTTCCTGCGGGGCATTTTCTGTTCTTGTTTTCTTGTTTATTACTTCATAAATTGTTTTTTTTGTGTGCTTTCCACGATGTGTTGTGGAATGTGAAGGTGCAATTTGTCTCCTTCTTTGGAGAAGAGTGCCTTTGTGCGGTTTATCTCTTGTGTGGTGAATGTTACAATTGTTCTTTTTTGTTTTGTTACGTCCGCAAAATTCGTTTTGAATTTGGCAGTAGAAGTGTTAATTGTGGCAGTGTTAATTGAAGTCATGGTAGTGGTGTTGGTGTTGGCGGTATTAGCAACAGAAGGCTTAGATGTGGCATTTGACGTCGTAGTAGTGGTGTTGGTGTTGGCGGTGTTGTCTTTGGTAGGCGGCTTTGTGCCAATTTCGTTGTTGTTGTTGTTGGTGGTGATGGTGGTGGTGCTGGCATTCATGTTTTCGTTTGTATTCATTTTTGAAATCCCTTTCTCTGTCCCTTTATCATCAACAAGTGGTGTGGGGAGTGAGGGGAAATCTAAGTTAATGTCTTTGTTCGCGGCGATGGTGAATGCGACGTTAGTTTTGTTGTTGTTGTTGTGGTGGTGGTGATGGTGGTGATGGTGGTGTTCACGCTGCGATGTTTAGCAGCTAGTGGTAGCAATAGTGTTTTGCTACCGTTCTGCATGACTGGCGGGCTAGCCACGTGGTTTCTAGTTGCCATTTTCAAAATGAAAAATGGCTAAAAAACCCACGAAAGTTTTGAAAGTTTTTTTGTAATTTCGCCCATACAGGGGCGGAATTCTACGTGAATAATTCTCAGGTTTTTTAGTGAATGAACTTGCACAATGATTAAAACAAAATATTTGACAACAAGGAGTTTTAAACATGTAAAAGTGGCCAACTTACGTGGAGCCGATATGACTAGCGTCCGTCCATTGTGAGATAGATAGAGATTGATAGATAGATAGATAGATAGATAGATAGATAGATAGATAGATAGATAGATAGATAGATAGATAGATAGATAGATAGATAGATAGATAAATAGAAGGAAAGATAAACTATCTGCCAGACAGAAAGATTGTTTCGAATGTGTGTACATATATATTTGTGCATCTATTTTTACGCTCTATTGATTATTGCCACCTGCGAAATCTTCATATTCTTATTGAAGCAAAAAGTTAATTTTCTTCTCTAAATATTGTGAACCAAGAGTGTATTTTATGGAGTGTGGCACAAGCTAACGCAATATTGAAATAGAATTATTTGTGTTTGTCTCATAGTCCCAGATTCTAAAGCAGAGGTGTGTAGATTTAATCGTAACAAATATATGTGTACTGTTGAAGTTATTGACCCCAAAGTGAATCACAGTCAAATCACACTCAGGGCTCTATGAACTGATAAATGTTTCCTCAGAGATTTTTTTTTTATCATCGGGAATACAATTAAACACTGAATTTTGGCAGTGATAAAAGGGCGAACTTATTGGGTGAGAAGATGTTATCAGCTACAAATCGATTCCTGCATACATGATTGCATATTACATTATCGATTATAAGAGGATAAAGGTAGATTCGATCGGGCTGAAATTTCATAAATACACTGACGTAACCAATCAAAGCAATAAATTCTCACCCTCACTTTGGTTCCCCTTCTTTTTAGTGCCCTCAGTATACTAATTATAATAAATAATTTCAGAACTAAAGGCGGCATTAAGAATCATAGTTTTCTGCTAGATATATTCTCGATAAATTGACATAAAGGTTGATATTTCAACAACTGATCAGCTTATTGATGCATTCAGTAAATCGTTATTCACCTTAAAGATGTATAGAAATAATGATGCTGCAGCGTTTCATGTGATTCTTGCCGTAGGGAATGGAAATGCGACATGAAGAATCACGCGCAGGAATAAGCTCGCAAATTCATTTACACAATAAACGCACTCAAACATACACGCACACCCACACACACACACAGTTAGATAGATAGATACATACAGACAGACAGACGGACGAACGGACAGACAGACTGACAGAGAGATAAATAGATAGCTAGATAGATAGATATATAGAAAGATAGATAGATAGATAGATAGATAGATAGATAGATAGATAGATAGAACGATAGATAGATAGATAGATAGATAGATAGATAGATAGATAGATAGATAGATAGATAGATAGATAGATAGATAGATAGATAGATTGATAGAATGAAGGATTGATTGATATAGGTATATGTGTATATATACGCGTATATGTGTTGGTGCTTATATGTAAACATGTGCCTGTCTTTCTCTGTGTGTGTCTGTAAATATATATGTGTGTATACATTTATGTATGTATGTATGTATGTATTATGTAGTACGTACAGGCGCAGTATGGACAAGCAGACCGCTTCAAAAAAGGGGTTATGGGTTAGAATATTCAGCAAATGCCACTTCCTATAACGTCAGATTCAATCGTATACTGAAAGTAAAAGTAAGTACGTGGAAGACATATTTGAAATGTGGCTAGAAAATACTTTTAATTCGAAGATACTGCCTTGTCACATTCTATGACACTCTGATTTGCTTGAGAATTATAGTAACAGTATCCGGCTGTATCCCTAGAATTTTCAGTCACGTAAATATTATATGAATGAGTAGGAGTTTTAGGTGATTAGACATCTAAATCCTACTCGTCAAAACCGAAAAATGTTGTTTATCCATCGACACAAATACACACGTCCACATACAAAATCTTATATAAACTTATATAAACATGAAAATAATTTTGTTTCAGACTGAATGTCTACTCAATACTTATTGTGGAGTACATATTCATTATTCTCTAGCCGGAATAGTGTTTACAGTAACCCCAAATTTTGGCCTGTCTAACCTACATCAGATTGTGTGAGGAAATTACTGTCAACGCTAATCTTGTTAAAGAATATTAAAGAAAAATGCATATCTGCATGTATATATGTATGAGTATATACATACATACATACATATATATATATATATATATATATATATAATATATATATATATATATATATATATATATATATATATATATATATATATATGTATGTATGTATGTATGTATGTACATATATATATATAAAAGGGGTTTGTATGATTGTGTATTGAGGGATATATACTATTCAAGGAAATTCCAACTCCGTCTGTATTTTATCTTTTATTTATATTCTTTATAATATTAATGTAGAATATAGAATATATAGTATAAAAGTATATATAGTAATATAATGAAATGAAGTATTGATTGTCTTATTGAATAGATGAAATATGGAATATCAAATATTAAGGGACTAGTATACTTCCTTGCATTAAAGCAGTCTTTAAGGTCCCATATTGTGACAGGAGTGTTTCAACTGTCAGTTGAAACACTCCTGTCACTCATACAGAGGTTCAGCAATGGGTATTTTGGTTTTTCTCTGCATGAGTCTTCTCTGCACGAGTATTTATCCATATTTATTCGTATATATGTAAGTTCCGACTTCATTTTCCGATGTTGTTACCGTGTTAGCTATATCATAAGCATTTTTACTATTACAATTTGGCCGTAATTGGCGCTTTTCATTGCGGTTTGTTAGCATTTTGATGCGTAGATTCACTGCGATGTATAAGCTGCTCTAAAGTCATTCACGGTATGCCGATTAAAAATAGCATGATATCGATTAGATTTAGGAAAACATTTGTCCAAAGGGCCAAAATATTTTCTAGTGACCTTGGTTGAAACATGCAAATCGAAAATTGGATTGAACCAGGGGACATCCTGAGTCCTATATCTGTTGTTAAGCTCATTTGATCGAGTGTGTTGTGCAAGATTGAAACAATTTACAGTGTTACGAGTAGTTGGATTATTATGTCACGTGTGTCTCTAAGTTGGTAGTTCATTATCTTGACCAATTCTTCCTGGACCGTATTCTCTATCTCAGTGAGTCCTCGTACCGTGCCATTGGGATGGTGTGCAATGTGTGTTTCTGTTGGAAGAATTACCAGTGTTGTGTATGCCTGCTTCTTGTATATATTAAAGTTTTTCACGCTACTCAGCCCCCTTGCTAAAGCTACATTATAATAATTTTATTATTAGCGATTAATCTAGAAATTCTTGTAGAAATATTCTTAACTAATCCCTGTATAATCGAGGGTTGGTGGTTGGATGCTACATTTGTTTACTTCCTATGATCATTTGGCTTATGAAATGGTTCAAATAATCCAGTATCAAGAAGGTAGCATCAAGAATATTTAGTTCTTTCCCATAGAAATATTTGGTCCTAAATTTTTAAAAAGTCTAAAGAATTTTTTCTTATGCTTTTCTAATTGTGCCCAGAAAAAATAAGGTGTTATCCCTATATAGACACATTGTTACTTCAGGAAAGGAAGACTGGATTAATGAAAGTATATATATTCCAACTAGGTCTGCGACCTGTGCGGAGACAGATGACCCCATATAGTGAGGGCGCATGGATTAGTGATTAGCGGGAGGGTCCATCATACACATACACATACACGCGCATACACACACGTATGTATATACATATGCATATATATGCAGTATATTCTTCCATGGTGGTAAGATCAACAAAAATGTACTCCACCTGTTGAGAGATAAATTTTATCTAATAGATACAATATGTTTTATTAGCTACTATTAGTTTCATGCAATGAAAGCATCTCCAGACAGCATTTATAACACGTCTGGTGCCTTACTGCAATATTCGGGCTGCGTCCACGTGACATAACAAGCTAAAAACAGGACGATTGATTGAGAGAAAATGCAAGAAACGGTGAGACGACAGTAGATGTAAAAGGTGGAAGGTTGAAAAGACAGAAAACGAAAAGCAAACAAAAGGGGGAGGATTAGAGTTGTCTTCCTTTGACTGTAAATTTATAAGACTGAAAGGTTGGTGATTCAGAGTCTGCTGTACAGATACTCAATCTGGAGAGAGTAGTACTTTACATTTCGCCAACAGGAACTTATCCATATGTTTACAACTACTCAGAATTTCAGATCAGGAATTTAGTAGTGTGGTAGATTTCTTAGATCTGAAAAGGATTTATGTTCGTTCAGCTACATTCCTTTTAGCCGTTGGTATATGGTGTTGATCTTTCAACTTTTTCTTGCTTTAACATAAGTAGTGTTAAATTTCAAACCCTATACATGGCTAGCCAATTAAGTGACTCTATATTCGTCCCTGTGTCGGAAGGAAGGAATGTGGTTTGCATAGCGAATTTTGAAGTCACCTTCCCTTAACTCGATGTAGCTCTTCTTTTCAGTTGTGTTGCTTGCCTACATATACATATCGATAGGTACTACGGTAGTAAGTAGAGCTACGTCTCTTACATGAAAGTCGAAACAGTTGTAAACATCTTGTCACTCTATGGAAGAAGGATTGTCTGAAATTTTTCGCTGACCATGTCCATCCTACATACAAACATTGTTTTCTGATGCTAGCACAAACTTCCAAAGCAAATATACGCTGATTCGTACGGATAATATTATTTGAAATTTTAGAGAGCGCTCAAAAGTAAAACAGACCACTTAGTTTGGCCCAGAGTCATCAGATCTCTTTGTAGTCGAACTTTTAGGTGTATCTCGAAGCAGTATGGGAAAAGCTGCTGCATTCCGTCATATTGAGACAATCGCTCAAAATATCTATTTCAATCGTTCAGAACTTGTACTAGTCAAATCCTCGACGTATTAAATCAGTGATTGGTGCTGAATGTAGACCAATTTCGAAGCACATAATATAACGTTGCTCTATCAAGTTGCTTCTTATACTTTGTCCAGCCCCTCACTATACATATCTCTATAGTCTTATGTTATCTCACCATAGTACATTTATGACGTCGTTTGTTAACACTCCAGGACGTCTACTCTCAAACAGACATTCTATATACCTAAGCTTCTAACTGCTCTCGCATATTTTTTCGCCCTACCGTGTTTACTTCCTTGGTATCCGGCACCATCACAATGACGTCATCCACATATGCCGACTAAACTCTCAGTTACCCAACTAAAATTGGTGATAATGGTAAAGATGATGATGATGAGGAGGAGGAGGAGGGGTGGGAGAGGGAGGAGGAAATAGGAGTAAGGGGAAGAGAATCATAAATAGAATCATGATTATGATGATTTTGAATATCATTAAGACGATGATGAACTGTATTTCTGATGACATGTTGGTGATGATTGTAATGATGGTACCGATGGGGAAGGTGATGGTGGTAGTGGCGGTGATGATGATGGTCGTGATGTTGATGGTTATTATGACGGTGGCGGTGATGGGTCGATAATGACAACATTATCGGCCGTACTGCTGCTATAAACCAACCTCAATAAAGATAGATTTTATTGGTTGGAGGTGTTCTCTACAGAGATTTCGTTAAATGCTTTGCTATAAGACAACTTTTCTTAACGAATCTCTGCATGTTCACCCCGGCACTGTCTTCCCCCATTCTCACCCCAACCCCCTCTCTCTTTCTCTCTCTCTGATCCTCATCTTTATATCTTGCTACTTCTCTCTCTTCTTCTCTCATTTTTTTATTCTCTCCCTCCCTTCCTCCTCTCCACATATATTCCACTTTCATAGCCTGTTCAGTAACACATTTCGTCACGCAAAGAGCAAATTAAGTTCAATGGGAGTAGAGGGATTTCGTAGTGGCGTTGATGTTAATGGGTGTAGTGATTGAGCTTGTGATGATGATGATGATGATGGTGGTGGTGGTAGTGTGGATTGGGTGGTAGTATTGATTATAATACTGTGGTGCAATCGTGATTTAGACATTAACGGTGGAGTATAGTTTGCGTTGTAGCATATATAGTGGTAGTGTAGTGTGTATGTGTGTAGTGTGGGAGTATTTTTGGTGATAGTTTGGTGTGGTGTTAATATGCTGTTTGTGTGGTAACATAAATGGTGGTAGTATGGCTTGAGGTATTATCTGTATTTATAGTGTGAGATGGACATGTGGTAGTATGAGTGGTAGTAGTGCGATGTGCGTGTGTATTTAGGATATAGTAGTTATAATTCTTGTCGTGATGTTATTACAGTAACTAACGCTACTACTATTATTACTACTAACTTCTGATGATGATCTAAGGTTATTATCACAACCACTAGAAGTAGTAGTCGTAGTAGTAGTAGTAGTAGTAGTAGTAGTAGTAGTAGTAGTAGTGGTTGTGATGTTGCTGGTGCCGGTGCTGCTAGTGTTGGTGATGATGATGACGATGACGACGACGACGACGACGATGATGATGATGATGATGATGATGATGATGATGATGATGATGATGATGATGATGATGATGATGATGATGATGATGATGAGATGATGATGATGATGATGATGATGATGATGCTGATGCTGATGATGATGGCTTTGGTGTGGTTAGTACCGATCCAGCCCTGCTCAAGCAAATACATGAACAAAAGATTTCTGGTGGTAATAATCGACCTTCTTTTTTGAGTGAAAATAGACTATGATTTCAATAGATTTAGTTGCTATATTCAGCAAATTGAGCAGCCACGTGACTTTCTGTCGTTAGCTTCTTGTGTGTAGGCATTGAAAATGATGTTAGCATTGTTGTTGCCATTCTTGCTGGTGGTGGGGGCTTACATTTGGTATCTGTAAATATTGTATGATACCAGTGATGGTGGAGGTTGGTAGATGTAGATATAAAAAGCGAAGGAAGCGTAGACAGGGACATAAAGCAAGACTCATGAAGAGAGAGAGAAAGAGAGAAAGAGTGAGGAGAGAGAATGCGACAAACATAGAGACAGAGAGAGAAAGAGTGCATGAGAGGAGGCTGACTATAAGAAAAACAGAAAATGACCAACAATTACTGACATAGACGGAAGACAAAAGAGAGGATGAAAGAGATAACAGAGCGAGAGAGAGAAAGAGAGACAGACAGACATACAGAGAGAAGATAGAGAAAGGCAGAGAGATAGAGAGAGAGAGAGAGCAAAAAGAGCGAGAGTAACGCTTATAAAAACAATGAGGAGATACATTAATAAGAGCGATAGAGACATTAGAGAGACAAAACAGGAACCATACAGACAAGGAGAATAAAGAAGAGAGAGGAGAATGGTATTGATGTAGAAAAGATTGTGAGAAGAATAAGAGAAAGAGAGACATAGATGCAAAAGGGAAAGAAGGAGACGAAGAGATGTGTAAGATGGTTGAAGAACATTATAAAGGTGACCAACGTGAAATGTAAGTGATCATTGTTTAATAGCAGACCGGAACCTGCGGTATTGATCAGTTTCAGGATTGTATGTAAGTGTGTATGTGTGTGTGTGTGTTTGAGTGTGTGTGTGTGTGTGTGTGTATGTGTATGTGTGTGTGTTTGTGTGTGTATGTGTGTGTGTGAATGTGTGATTTCTGGCTTATGGAAGTCATGTCCGATATCACGTGATGAAGGTGCGTGATTCGCTGAGCTGTATGCGTATGCATAAGATGGAGGTAATTATGGACCTGTCTAAAACAAGCGCGTAAAGAAAGAAAAAGAACAAGTAAAAATACTACCAATGCAGACGTGTGTGTGTGCGTGTGTTGTAAATGTGTGTGTGAGTGTGTGGGAAGCGCTCACACACCCAGAGAATGTACGTGATCATGTTTGTTACAATTAGTTTATTGATATGAATTTGAATACATGCGTGTCTAATATGTGTATGTATGTGTGTGTGTATGTGTGTGGTGTATGTGTGTGTGTTTGTGTGCAGTGTAGTACTTTTTGCTGAATTTTCTATCACGGAGCAGTACATTACCCACGCACGCACACACACACTCACAAACACACACACACACACACACACACATATATATATAGGTATAATTATATACACATGCATATATATATATGTGTGTAGTGGGGGGTGTTTATGTGTTCCTAAGGAAAAATCTAGCACGGTTTACCGACGTGATTGAAAAAACATACAATGTAAACACGTGCTATTCCTCGTCAGTTGTCAAACAAATATTGTTAAAATTCCTTGGGCATTTGACAATATTGCTCAATTTGGCAATGTGAGCAGCGTAAGTTGCTGGCTTATGGACGAGTGGATACGATAGATGAACATGCACACAGAAATATGAGGCAAGGACTCCGGCAGACAAAAATAAGTTCACTGGACGGTAAATAAGTGTATTGTGAAGGGTTCGGACGTATAAAGCGAAACAGCACATGTATATATATATCTATAAATAATATGTCTTTCGACTTAATGATACAGATAAGGGAAGCTGTGGGACGTAATGATTTCAGCTTTGATTTTATGACCGTTTTCAAACCATCACACCTAGAAAAGACCCGAATGTTTGCGACAGAATGGGCAGTGACATATGAGTTGGGTAATTTTTAAATGCATCGTGAGTTTAAATTTATTGCCGGGATTGTAAAGGTGAACACTGTAGTGTGCCAGAAAAAAAAATGCATATTTATAGTAATATGGCAATTAGAGAAAGTCTAATTCCGTCCCTAAATTAAAACATATCTCTTCAGCAATTAATAAAAAAAATTTGGCTCAGTGATGATAAAAATGCGTATGCATTTAGAATGTAACTAAGTTAAAGTATTTAGGTTGTGGTAAGTGTCAGGCCGCGTGTGTCATTAATATACGTATGTCGATGATCCAGGCAAGTGTCCAACTGCATATATTGATATTTTGCCCCAGGAATACACGTAGTCCAAAGGGCTAGATAGAATCTTTCTAACACTCAATGAAATTTACTATAAAATTACCACTCATAAATTTGCTCTCTGTTCTACCTAATTTAGAGTATCCAATGTATAATGTCTGAAATTATAAGTGCATCTATTGTATATTTTACTACTCTGTTTAATAAAATAGACTCATATTTATTCATTTTAAAGCTTCCATATATTAAATCTATATCTAATTTCACATTATTATGTTACCACAAATAATATCTTTCACCTAGAGTGTGACCTTTGTGCAAACAAGATTTTCTCTTCGATTTTCTTAATCTCATCATTCATCTCAGAATTTTACTATGGCGCCATCTGTAAATGGTTAACTATTATAGTATTTTATTTTATTTTTATAATTGTCCCCGATAAGCGTATATCTACTTTTATTTTTGGTTATATTTTGGCCAGCATTTCCGTTTTGGAAGAATGTAGAAAGCGTAAATAATACGATGTTATTATATAAATTTCTTCTCCAGTAATTGCTTCTCACAGAGCAGCAAATTGACCTCAGATCAACAAAGGAGACCGGTTTGTATCATGGTTCCAGGAAACGCAGTATGCATTGGCTTCGTCTTGGAATAAAACATCAAAAATAGATTATCTATGTTGCTAACTTAGGTTCTTAACATTATGGAACACGTTGCTAAATGAATACAAACCATCTATCGGAATTGATGTAATAACATTTGGAAAGTTTCCATCATCGAACCTTTTACTTGGACGTATTTAATTCAAAATAGAAAAAGGATTTTCTAAAACGAAAAATGCAAAGGAAAGAATAAATAAAATATAAAATTGCAAAAATTAGAAACTAATATGAAAACAAAATATAAGATAAAGATTTTAAAAAATTACTTCAATTTCCTTACACATTTAATTGGTTCCTGATATCGGACAGTATATTTCTGTATAGAACAGGGACATTATATTTCTCTGTGTTCAGATTGACAGAAGAAAATCACTTTCTCTCCAAGTAAAAGGAAATAAAATCTCAAAATAGGCTGTCTTATAAATTAGAAATACAACGTAGAACTGCGAAAAATTATGTTTGTTTACAATAAATAAAGAATAGGCTTACATACTTTTAGTCATACATACATGTATATATACACTCATTCATGTATACACACGTGCATACATACATACACACATACATACGTTCGTACTTACAGTATGTTCTTATATGCATCTATGCATGTGTATATATGTGTGTGCATATGTGTGTATGTGTGTGAGTGAGTGTTTGTATGAGATAGAGAGAGAACATTTATGTATATATGTGTATACATACACGCACATATATTGCAGTCCGATCAATAACTATCCGGACTATTACCCTAGTATCAGGGCTAAAACAGGCAGAGTGAAGCCGTTTGGCACAGATTAATCTTGGTCTCTGCTGTGCATGCGCTCTAAATATTAACGTTCTGGCTCACTTTCGTTGTTTACAGCAGTCCTTGGAAGGAAAGTGTGTAGCATGTGATTGTCGCATTGACAATGACAAAGTTGTAATGGCTATACCTGCTCACAGGCCTACGTAACATTGCAGAAAGTTTATGAAGAAGAGTATATAAGCCGCACTTAAATGTACGTGTGGTTCAGACGTTTCCAAGATGACTGACAAAATGTCGATAGTGAACCGCAACCAGCAGAACTGAGAAAAACATTGCAGATGTGCATGCAGCTATGAGGGGAAATTGTCAAATCACCATCCGTGAGTTATCAGAGGATGTGCAGATTAGTTATGGTTCAGTTCAGTCCATTATTACTGAAGATTTGGGTATGAGATGCGTGCTTGCCAAGATCGTGCCAAAATTACTTTCAGCTCAATAAAAAGACAGTCGGGTTGCAGTTGCACAAAATCTCTTTGTGCCGAGAACGATGGAAGCTTTTTTGAAAATTTTGCGTAGGCCTCTGAGTAGGCATCGCCAAACTTTTGGCAAAATTTGATGCAGATTCTGTTCTCAACTTTATCTGTCATGGTCAATGCAATGATTACACGATACATCCAAGCACTGATGTAAACAGTAGAGTTGGGATACAACGTTAAAACCTCGTGCGCATGCACAGCAGGGTTCAAGGTCAATCTGTGCGAAGCGGCTTTACTCTGTGTACTTTAGCTTCCTGACTGGCAACAGGCCGTATACGTATTGATCAGACCACGTATATGTACATATATGTGTGTGTGTGTGCATACGCGCGAGGCCTCTGCTTGTGTATATATATATATATTATATATATATATATATGTGTGTGTGTGTGTGTGTGTGTGTGTGTGTGTGTGTGTGTTGTGTGTGTGTGTGTGTGTGTGTATGTGTGTGTGTGTGTTTTTAAAGACAGAGAGAGACAGACAGAGAGAAGTAGAGAGAGTTAAATAATCATTATTAATGCAGAGGAGCAAAGATTACTGGTTGGAGCATCGGACTTACAACTGTGAGGCTGAGTTCGATTTGCGCATTGGGCTGTGTGTTGTGTTCTTAAGCAAGACACTTTACTTCACGATGCTGCACCGGTAGAAATGTGTTGCGACGTTACTGTTGGTAAGGTGTATAGGCATCTGCCTTTGCCTTGAACGAATCATTGGCGTGGAGACGGAAGACAGGCATACATGGGTGACTGCTGGCCTTCCACAAACAATCTTGCCTGGACTTGTTTTTCGGAGGGGAAATTTCTTGGTGCAATACCATGTCTCTTCATGAACGAGGGTATCGTGCTTTGGCATGCATTACATATATGTATGCTCATATACAAGGTGAATAAACAGTTGTCTAAATTACGCAAAAATGAAAATAACGGTGACATCTCATTTTAATAGATATAATTACCATAATTACATAGAAAATATCTTGAAATACTAAAGAGTAGATTTATTAAATAAAATCACAATTGGTTTCAACCACGGCCTCCAGACGCCTGCAGAATCTCCTGCAAATCTTCTGGACTATCTCCTTGTTTAAGTTGGTGAATGCTGCCATAATCCTTGCCTTCAGTTCATCTTTGGTGTTACCATAAGTTTTGTTGATCTTTCGCTCAACTGCGCCCCACACATGAAAATTAAGTGGGTTGCAGTCTGAGGAGTTAGGTAGCCAGATGTGGTCGCAGAAATTGTCTGCCAGCCATCAATGGGTTCTCCTGCTTGTGTGGCACGGTGCAGAATCTTGTTGCCGGATATAGGGTCTTCCAGCAGTCAACCTCTTGACCCAGGGCAGCACTACATCCTTCAGGCCCTTGATGTAGGGTCATCAGTGTTGAATTTGAAGCTGTGTGGGAAAATGAATGTAGGCATAACAGCACCATCACTAGTGATCACTCGAAACACCATGATGTCAACTGGATATTTGATATTTATCACTCTCGGTACATGTCCTCAGATTGCACTGTTCTCATTTTGGACAATTCTCAGGTTGACACCCAGACACCTATATTGGAACTTTCGGTGTGAATATCATGCGCGGTACAGCATGTCGTTCCCAAATTTCTAGCAGAGTGGATTGCGTCATTGTGCTTTTTTTCTCACAGACAGTGCCCAAGCATACACACACACATACGTATATACACACACATACACACACATATATTATGTATATATCATATTGAATACATTTGAAACTTAGAAATGATTTAAGTTTTATATTTAAAACTAAAGTTAAAACATGTTTACATTTCTTAAGCAGACTTCTTGAACGTAGAAACGTCATTATTCTCATTTGTTATCGAATGAGAATAAATGGTCCAATGTATTTGTATAGAAAAGAAAATGCATTTAAATCAAGCTAATATTTGCCGTTCACTCCTAATTTACAAGTCACTTCAGGAAGATTATTCATACATGCATAATGTGATGGTATAGGTATACATACGCACACTGCCACCTAAGTAAGTGGAGGGTATTTTGACATTCTCCATTCTACTGCTCCGTATTTTATCGACCCGGAGTATGAATATAAAATTTAAGCATATTATTTGTAGAAGAGAGGATTCAAAACGTAACTAGATACAATTAAGTAATGCGATCCATTTTCCCCCCGGTTGTACCGATTCTGCTAATCGACAATCCACACGAGTTAAGCTCAAGAAAGAATTTAATACATAATTATAAGATAGATATGTTTACCTCAGTTTTATACACAGGACACATTCAAGAATGTTTACAGCAGTATACTGAATTGCATCTGAGATCAGAATTTAGGATAATATAAAAACAAAGGACAGTGCGGATATACATTAACAGGTAACCAACCAAATACATGATACTGAACAGTTGTGATAGCTGACCACGAACTCTGATCACCGAACAAATGTCCTTCAACTTTGCAGAAATCGAACTTCTGAAGACGGGTCCCTAAATTAACCGCTTTGTGGATAGCCGAAAACTACTGATGGCCCATTCGACTGATAGCAGTCTAGATAACTAAACTAACCAGAGGCCTATCCACGCCAGGTTTCTTACCTACAATTGCTGTGATGTAGGATGTGTGCAAGGCGTTTCAAAGAAAATTACTGAAGAAGTCCAGCTACACTGCCTCAGTCAGGGCATATAAGACATCTAGTCTGAAAGCACCACCCTCGTTACCGTTCACGTCCAGAAAGATTGATATGTATCGCTCTGTTGGTGGCCTCGCTAATTTCATATCCTCCAAGACTTTTGTTGGCCTATTATTGAAATTCTCTATCTCCATGACTTCTCTTGATGCCATGAAAGAGAGCAGTTCATTTTTTTCTTCTTTGAAGCACAAACTGGATAAAGGTCAATTTTTTTGGTTTTTGTGTGTGTGCGTGTGTTTTGTAGTTTTATGCTTACTTGGTGTTGATATTGCTTGATGTTGAATCTGTGTTTGTCTCCTGTTGTTTTCTCTTGAGTGTCTGTTATTACACATGCGCATTTTCTTTTTCTTGATGACAGCGATGGTTGTAGTGATGAAGTATTCGATGTTTTTGCAGGTTTAGTGCTGTCTAGAAGTGATGTGGAGTTGGTGTCTTTTATGCTTTGTCACTTTATATTTTCGTATTTATCAGTTCTTTCGTTTGTTTCTTCTTTCTTTACCCTCTTTCCTCATCACCCGAGGTATAGTCAAAATTCCCTGCCTCAGACGAGGGCAGGAGTATGTTTACGTGTCTGTGTATCTCCGTATTTCTACATGTAACAGGGGAAGAAACAGCGACAAGGAAAGTGCAGGGAGGGGATATATATTTGGTGGCGATTATATCTGCATAGTCGTTGATTTTCGCCACTTCATTTGCTAAGCTTCATGGATCGACGTTGGTTTCCTTGTTGTTGCTCTATCCAGTGTCTTTTGCGGTTGTAGATGTCATTTTCATTATCGTTGTTCTCGTTTTTGTTGTTGTGGTTGCAACTATAGTTAGTGTTGGTCCTGATATGTGATTGTAGCTCCATTTCTAGTTTTTGCTTTTTGGGCACTTTTTTTTTTGCTGCTGCTGCTTTTGTTGTTGCCCAAGTGATTGCTGTTGCAGCGACAGCATATCTTATGGAATGTTTTTAAGTACATACATCACTGGGTTAAAAACAGAAATCTATCCATTTTCCAGATTTCTTACTGTTACCCGCATTCTGCCATCGAAGAGTTTAGCGACATATAGTTACTTATAAAGTAAATAGTCCTGAACGCATCTAAACAAGTTACGTCTTCAATATCTTATTATTTTTGTCAGTGCATGTGCTACTGTTATGCAAATTAGACCGGCTATTTTAATTGTGTCTGCATCTCTATACACTTTCAATTGTTATAAGCTGTTAATATCTACGCTTAGAGAAGTGTATCCTTTTCTGAAGAACTAACCAGAAACTACTCAGACGTTCCTGATAATCAAGCTGATGTAAGAAGTGATGGTGTTTCTTTTTTAACATCTTACAATGAGATTCAGTTTGCAAATTTCCTGCAGAATTCTTGATCATGGACCCTTCAATACTTTTAACTAAACCATATAAAATTATTTACTTCTGTCTATATTTGGAATGAGTGCAGATATTGAATGCATCGATTTTGTATCTCGAGCATTCTGGGTCTATGATAATTGTAACCTAAATGGAGTGTATCGAATCGATTTTATTCTTCTTCCTACCAATGTAAAAATCAATATGAAATATAGACAATAAGGATCTACAAATTACTATGATTTGCATCTTTCCTAATAAATTCAAAGTTATTACAAATTTGTGAAGATTCAAGAAAACAAAATCATATAAAACTGGTTTTATAATTTAGAACTAACCTGACATCAGCATTATCGTCTAATGTATTACGAATGAAATGGAGTGTAATTCTTCTTTATTGTTCCAGGATTTTAGATACTGGCGATAAAGAGACAGAGATCGCCGTGGATACATTCAAGTGACCTCACGAAAGTCTGGAATTGCGCCAATCGAAAGGATGCTAATCGTAATACATTCCCTTCCGGCCCTCTCACAGTTGTGTTATTCTGAGAGGCGGAAATAAAGCATTACGCTCCAAGCTGGTCCGTGAGAGGGACGGTGATGACGGGAAGGAAGTAAAGAAGAAACATTGAGGAATGATTTCAATGCACAAAGATGGAAGGAGGAATTCGTAAAGTGTGAATGTACTATTGAAGATAAAAATATTTTCATTTGACAACATCAAGAACACTTAAGTGGATGTAGACGAAAAAGACACAAGAGAGAAATAAAAGACGTACGATCGATAAATGACGACATGCAGACAGACACAGCTTGTTAGCTAGCTAGCTAAACAGATAGATAGATAGATAGATAGATAGATAGATAGATAGATAGATAGATAGATAGATAGATACATACATACATACATACATACATACATACATAGATAGATAGATAGATAGATAGATAGATAGATAGATAGATAGATAGATGGATGGATGGATGGATGGATGGGTGGATGGATGGATGGATGGATGGATGGATGGATGGATGGATGGATGGATGGATGGATAGATAGATATGTTTCATTATTAGCCACACAGGGCTGCACACAGATAGAACAAATTACAAGGTAGAGCTTTTCTTTTGAAGGTATTAAAAAAAAAAAAAAAAAAAAAAAGGAAGGGGGAGGTTCGATCAAAAGGGATCGTAAAAGGAGAGAAAGAGGACAAAAATAAGGGGGGTTAAAAAAAAAAAAAAAAAAGGGGGGGGGGAGAGGAAAAAAAATGATCAATAGGGATCGTTATCACAGAAATGTCAATATGAAGTGTAAAGGGGAGGACAGGTGAGGTTTACCCGTGGAAAGAAAAGCCTGCGGAAAAGACCACGGTAACCTCGGTCAATGAAGTCACATTTTATTTTTTTTTTTTTTTTTTTTTTTTTTGCAAATAAGCAACTCTCTGTTTTCGATTTCTGGGTTCATAGGACTATGCTCAAGGTGGCTTCGTCATTCATACGTGCCATTCTTGCTACATTCACCCATCTTTTTTTAAAACATTCGCTAGACAAAACTTGCCTCTCTACTCTCACTTTCCTTTTCAAGTGGTACTTGAAGAAGTTGATGAGAGATTGACCAGAGAGGAAAGTGTTTGTCTCCAATCCTTTCAGACGCGTCCACCAGATACATTCTTTCGCCATAGCCACAAGGATGATGAAAATAGCTCTTCCTTCCCGTTTGAAGGAAGGAGGCGTGACAATATTGACGATAGACTCAGCTGATAAACCGACTCGTCCCACACGTGACAGCAGTTGTTCGACATAAGCCCACAGGTCGGAAATTGTTGGACACTGAACGAGTGCGTGCAGAACGGTTTCGTCGCTCTGACCGCATCTCGGGCAGGTCGGCCCCATAGATAGATAGATAGATACTGAAGTACAGAAGATAGGTATTTATATAAGTACGGGGGAAAAGATAGATAGAGAGAGAGAGAGAGAGAGAGAGAGAGAGAGAGACAAATACCTCGATGTCAGAAAAGGTAGATAGACGCACTGGTAGAAAGGAAGAAAGAATATATCATTGACTAATTGCCATGAAATAAGGAAATATGCGGAGAAATCTGAAAATCAAGAAGAAACCAGAACTCTAAAACGATTTTAAATGAATCTTAGTTTTAAGGTCGCATACATTTTACTATATTCTACGACAGGCAGATGGTAATCTCTGGAAATCGAAAACTAAAGTTCCTCGAAAGAGGATAAACCTGTATTTTGTTGATCGTTTATGCAGTTAAACATCATAATTGAAACACTATTACATTTCGCTTTCATTAAATTTGCGGCCTAATTAATTCATTAATTGCTGGAATGCTATATTTACTGACTGGTCCCAAAGAGGAATTTGATGGTCAGTTATTATGTGTAGGAGTAACATCTGTGTAGATGAATCAAGAACCCCAGCAAACTCTTGTTGACCAAAAATAAAACTATTCGCCGGACAATTGTCGATTTGCTAAAGAATTATCAGGTATCTTCTATTCAATATAATCTTCCCTAATTCCGATCAAAGATAAATTACCCTTCTTATTCTTTTATACGTTTCCGCCCTTAAGTCTGTGGCTATGCTGGAGTACTGCCGGTGAAAATATTAACCGACAACAACGAGACTCAAATTCGCAATCTCCTGATTCGAAGTCAGACGAGATCTCCATTAATCATTTCTTGTTATACATTTCTGAGAGATAAATTTCTCATTCTCTTCATGTATCTCATTCCTGGAGTTCATTATAATCTCTATATTCTATATATACTCTAACACAGCTTCAGTTTCTTATCGTACCTTTAACACTGAACCATCTCAGAATTTACCACTAATTAAACTGTTACTTCTACTACTGTCATTCAGAAGAAACCAGTCACCAGCACCATGTGAAGTCAGTAAGAAAAAAGCTTGGACTTGCAGAATTGATATGGAAGATTATCCTGAAGTATTTCAATATATTTTTCTTTCTTTAACAGTATGCATAAATCGTTTAATATAACCGGTGAAACTGGTAGCTTATTTTCAGGAAATCTAAATATTTTCTTTCTTTTGTCCTTGATAAAGACAAAGAATCATTTTCTTATTTTTGCTTCTTAATACATATATGCATGTACGTCATTATTAAGTTTATTTCAAGATTTCTTGCCAATGGAGAAAGAACCAGTTTCTAATCTAAATCCAATGCTCCTCCGTTGGAAAATACAATATCAACAACAGTGTATGTATGTATGTATGTATGTATGTATGTATGTATGTATGTATGTATGTACAGATTTGTATGTTTTATGTATGTATTCTCATGCACGTAGCTGCATATCTAGACATGCTTATATATATTTAAATGATAAACTTCTTGGAAGTTTTACAGATTTTTACAGTTCCAGTGATAGATTAGATCTGTAGTCTTCGAATTAGCTTTTTGGTTTTCAGAAGCCTAATTTCTCAGAATTGGTATTTATGCAGTGTGTTTATATGCCGGGGGACCCCAATAATTATAGGTATAAACCGGAACTTGTAATATGGATAGAGTAACTGCAGATTTCTCAATAGTTTAGCATTAAAAAATCTCTTTTTCATTGTTCTTCAGCTTTATGTTAACATTCGCTGCGTAGTTAATTTCCACAACTGTGCTACTGTTCCAAATGAGAGCTTGCTGGTACACATTGATATGGTATGGTCAGTAGAATGTTAGCTTCTAGTATCAATAACCAAGAATCAAGTCTTTTCCAGGTGCTTTTCCATCCTGGAGTTTCTGGATCACTGTTGCAAGCGTTTCACCATCAATGCTATATGTCTTGGATTTAACGTAGTAGCAATAACGTTTTCGTATTTCTTCCAGTCACAGATCATCTTGGTTAAATTCCTTCTCTTCACTCCAGATTTCCCTCCGGAGGTTTGTCTTCTCGTGAAGGAGCTTCCGTGATGTTTACTACTCCTCCTCTCATGTCTCTGTTCCTGAAGCCTGGTTGCAGTTAAAGTTTTTGTTTAATGCTCTTCTGTTGGTTATTCTCTTCTGGTTTCGGAGTTTTTCACTGACGGCTTTTAGCTCCTGCTCGAGGGTAATCAGTTTGCAAGTGAGTGTGCTCATTTTGCTGTCTCCAAACATCATTTCTATATCCTTCATTTTCTGTACGTGGGACGTGTAGTGATTTGCTTGTTTGCATACAATCAACATCATTACATGACTGGTGGTCTTCCGTAAACCAGTTATCTGTTTCTCAAAACCCATTATGGTGCTTTCTTTGTTTTTTCGGTTTTGTTTACTTTTTTAATATCATTCATGTACTGTTTTACA
>NC_043003.1:73391961-73396961 GCF_006345805.1 Octopus sinensis | reverse complement strand
CGCTCTCAGGACTGCCTCCAAGTATCGATGGTCTACCCTATCAAAGGCTTTTGATTGATCCAAGTTGATCAGGGCCCCACCATGCCAGGTTCGTTAACTACCCTGTCTATGATGTAGCGCATCAGATGGAGGTTGTCATGGATGGTCCGGCCTGGCACGGCGCATGTTTGCGCCTTGTCGACCAGTTTCTCGATGACAAGCGCCAACCTCTTGGCTAGCACCTTGGCCAAAATTTTCAAGTCTGCATTAAGCAGAGTGATGGCCTAAAGTTATCTATTACATTTCCCTTGTTTAGATCTTTCTTCAGCAGTGTTACGGCTCCTCGGCTCACAAAACCAGGAATGCTCCCGTTTTGCTGCCAGTTGCAGTACACCGCCGCCAAGAGATCTCCAAACAAGTCTGGCATACAATTGTAAAGCTCGTAGGGTAGACCATCCAAACCCGGTGATTTGTCCCTCGAGCATTCTGCCATCGCTTCCTACACTTCCGCCGCCGTGATGGCACCTTCGCAGCACCCTGCTTTCTTGTCGAGAGTCGTGGTAGGCTATGTAGGTAGGCACTGAAGTCCACCCTACGTTCTTGCCCTCCACTCGTTCCGAACAGTCGGGCAAAATGCTGCTGAAAGGCCTCACACATTTTACTTGGCTCGAGCAATTCGCGCCCCTGTTCATCTACCAGTGACCGAATGGTGGCTTTGTGTGCCCTGTTGCGCCTCTGCCACCCGGGCCTCTCTCGCGGCTCCAACACCTTCGTTCCTTAGAGCACGCATCCTAGCTCTGACAGCACATCCTTCGTGTTTGGCGTTGAAGTGTTGGTCGAGGGCCAACCTCGCCGCCAAAACGTCGGATGCGATGCCGCTTCTAATTGCCTCTTCTAGCTTCTTAACTAGCTCACCCTCTACTCTATTTCTATCTATGGCTAGTGCTTTGCTGTACCTAATCGCTTCTGCTTTTACTGCTCTCTTGAGGGCAAACCACCATTTGTTGTTGATGATGGCTCCCGTCAAAGCCCTCTTTACTAGTGTGCTAATCCGGTCTCTGAAAACTTGTCTCGATGGGAAAGACGCGTTTAGTTTCCAGTATCCGGGACCCTGCCTAAGTGTCTTACCTAAGTCTAGCGTACATGTCACAAGTTTGTGATCCGTGTAGCTGACTATGTGGAATTGTGGACATCCTATGCTATCTCTATCTACTGTCCTACACAGTATCCTATCTAGATACGATCTCGACGACCCGATGCGGTTGCTCCATGTCCACGTTGGCGCATTCGGGTGGTCTAGTCGAAACCTGTCAGACAGTTGAAAGCGTCTGAGCAGGTCTCTGAGGCATTTGCATCCCCGTCTATTCCTATCTCTACCCACGTAGTCTACATGCGTGTCCAAGGTAGCATTCCAATCCCCCACTAAGAGTAAAGGACGAGACGTTCCCAAGAAAACTTCTAGACGTTGAAAGAAATCCGCCCGACCTGTTAAGGGCGGTGCGTAAACTGATACGAGCCGAAAAGCGCACCCATTGCTGCCGTCGACATCCAGGACGACCAGTCTACCCTCCGGGTCTACGAATATTGTCCTTACTTTGAGATCCAGACTCTTGTGAAAAAGTACCGCGGTGCCACTACCGCCCATTCTCGGCAGACAGGGGGAAAAATAAATGTTGAACTGTCCGCCAAACATGGTCTTTAGGGCCCGCGGATTGTGGAGTCTGGTCTCGCTTATGGCTATGATTTCTAACTTATGTGACTTTATGTCATTTAAGAGGTACCCTTGTTTCCAAGGGGACCCCAAGCCACGCGCATTTACACAACCAATCTTGATCATAGTTCTAATGAATTAGAATACAGAGGGTTACTTACTGCTCGAAAGTTTTTGCTTTCTCCTCCGTGGTTTGTCCTCGAGAAGATCCCAGTACAGTTTCTTTGTGAGATATTTTTGGCATTTACCAACCGCACTGGGGAAAATGCCTTTGAGTGTGTGGTGCAGACTTTTGGAGATGTGTATTATTTTGATGTGGTTGGTGGTGTTGTGTATGGGTGGTTGTTGTTTTTATGTCATCTTCTGTTATGTTTGTTTTTGATTGGATGTATTCCATCAAATTTGTGTTTTTGGTGTCTATGGCTGTGAGCATGTTTGTGTATATGTTTTGTGGTGTTGGTGTGGCTGTTGTTTGCGTTGGGTTTTGAAATGTCTTCGGGAGATGTATTTCCCCCTGCTTTGTTCGTGTTTGCATTTGGTTTGGTTGTGTTTTGCTCTTTATTTTCCTTCTTTTTGTAGCTATTTGCCATTCCTCACTGGTTTCGTCTTCCGACGAAATTTCTGAGGAATCCGAAGGGGGTAGGGGTATGTTGTGGGCTTCTATGTATGTCTGTGTAGTGGTTGTGTTGTTGTTTTCGTTTGTTGTGGTTGTTGAGTGTTTGTGTGTGTTGAGTGCGGTATAAGGGATGGGGGATCAGTTTTGTGTTGTTTTCTTGTTTTTCTGTTCCTTTGGGTTTTGCTGTTGTTGGTAGTGTTGGTATTTTTCCAGGTCGAGAGTGGTTTTTGGTTGATGACGGATTAGCTTGGTGTGCTTCTCTTGTCGTCTTCTGTGTTGATGTGGTGTGGGTAGTAGTAGAGCTTTTTTTCCGGAGTGCTTTGGTTGTGGTAGTGGTTGTTGTTGTTGCTCTTGGTGTGCAGTGGTTGGGCACGTCTTTTTCAAGTGTGTTTCGCTTCCACACAAATAGCAGCGTGGTCGCCTGCCCTCTACCACTATATAGAGTTTGTAGCCTCCTGGCAGTTCTATAGCGGTGGGTATCTTCTCTCTTGCTGCTTCATCCAATTGAAGCAGGAATTCGATTGATTTGCCCACATAGTCTTTCTCTCCTAGAACCGCGATTTCCAGGATGTTTGTCTCTGACATTGTCTCTGACATTTCAAAGCAGATGGCAGAGACCACCCATTGTGTTTCGACATCAAATGGTATGTTTTTTATTTGGACTTTCGTGACCCTTTTGTTTAAATAGACTGGTATCATTACCAAGTCGTCGAATGTAGCTCCAATGTGGAAAAACGTTTTGCTAAACTTTCGTTGAGGAAACGTACTTGGACTGTACCAAATTTGTTTCCCCAACTGATATATTCCTTGGAGTCCCATACAGGACGAAGGCATTTATCGATTTTTTCCTGCGGTGCATTTTCTGTTCTTCTTGTTTTTTTGTTTATTACTTTATAAATTATTGTTTTTTCTTGCGTGTTTTCCACGATGTGTTGTGGAATATGAAGGTGCAATTTGTCTCCTTCTTTGGAGAAGAGTGCCTTTGTGCGGTTTATCTCTTGTGTGGTGAACGTTACAATTGTTCTTTTTTGTTTTGTTACGTCCGCAAAATTCGTTTTGAATTTGGCAGTAGAAGTGTTAATTGTGGCAGTGTTAATTGAAGTCATGTAGTGGTGTTGGTGTTGGCGGTATTAGCAGCAGAAGGCTTGGATGTAGCATTTGACGTCGTAGTAGTGGTGTTGGTGTTGGCGGTGTTGTCTTTGGTAGGCGGCTTTGTGCCAATTTCGTTGTTGTTGTTGTTGTTGGTGATGGTGGTGGTGCTGGCATTGTTTTCGTTGTATTCATTTTTGAAATCCCTTTCTCTGTCCCTTTATCATCAACAAGTGGTGTGGGGAGTGAGGGGAAATCTAAGTTAATGTCTTCGGTCGCGGCGATGGTGAATGCGACGTTAGATTTGTTGTTGTTGGTGTTGGTGGTGGTGATGGTGGTGACAGCGGTGTTCACGCTGCGATGTTTAGCAGCTAGTGGTAGCAATAGTGTTTTGCTACCGTTCTGCATGACTGGCGGGCTAGCCACGTGTTTCTAGTTGCCATTTTCAAAATAAAAAAGGGCTAAAAAACCCACGAAAGTTTTGAAAGTTTTTTGTAATTTCGCCCATATAGGGGCGGAATTCTACGTGAATAATTCTCAGGTTTTTAGTGAATGAACTTGCACAACGATTAAAACAAAATATTTGACAACAAGGAGTTTTAAACATGTAAAAGTGGCCAACTTACTTGGAGCCGATATGACTAGCGTCCGTCCATTGTGATAGAGATAGATAGATAGATAGATAGATAGATAGATAGGTAGGTAGGTAGGTAGGTAGGTAGGGAAGTAGGTAGGTAGGTAGGTAGGTAGGGAGGTAGGTAGGTAGGGTGGTAGATATACGTGTGTGCTTGTATGTATATATGATGAAAATATGAGAGTGCATGGCTGCTTTAATTTATCGGTGTGGCAATCATAACCTTTGTGTATTAAATTCTTTAATCGTGTAACAACTTCTCGGCAGATCTGTGTATCCACACATCACTGGAATAACCTTTTCTTGCCCCCACTTTCTGCTTGCCAGATAAATAAGCTGGGTTAAGCGTAGGAGTCACAGCATGTGTCCATGTTTAGCTCGCGACTGCATTCGCGCGTAAAAGATTCACGAATTATGTTATATGCCGCTAAATCATATCTTATATGATGAGCGTTTACATATACATTCTCACATATACATACACACATGCACGATGTGCATCCTTATGTGTGTGTGATTGGCTGTGATTTTATATGCTGTCAGTTCTGGTTGCGCTGTATGTCACAAATTACATAAAGATTAAATTAAAGCAGTTTTAGTTTCATTTTTAACATTTAAGATGACAAATTCGCACAGACGGGAGCGCATTCGGTAGAAAGCTCAAATGCCTGCGCACCAATCCCGAACAATATAATGACCAAACTTTTAAATGGTTGGGCAAGAAGCCTTATAGAATATCATTCAACTAACCGGAAATTTGGGTTATAACCACAGCGACTACTATATTTTATGTACCGCACCGTATCGACCCATAATATCGCGCTTTCCTTTGGAGAAACATCGGTCGCACGATGAGGGGATACTTGAATGCATTAACAACTGCCAGATTTCTTCAATACCAATCTTCCCCAAGCCTGGACATACATGTGAAGATGAATAATCAGAAGTTACTATAGTATATATGTACTTTG
>NC_043003.1:73379461-73386961 GCF_006345805.1 Octopus sinensis | reverse complement strand
ACATACATGTTTACATATACATGTATATATATATACAGCTATACATATACATGTATACATATACATCTATATATACACATCTATACATATATATGTGACCTCGGCGATTGTTTTCCTCTGTCTTCCCTTCTCGGGATCTTTCCTTCTCCTATGTTTCCGACGAAGAGCTCCCTTCTTTCCTGAGCGTCCAATAATACTTTATTTGTTCCACGTCCTCGCGTTGTGTTTTTTTTTGTGTTTTCTTGTTTGGATTAACTATATATATATATATATATAATATATATATATATATATTATATATATATATATATATACATCCGTTTACATACAATAGAGAGATGCTTCTGTTTCAATTTTAACACGTAATACTGAAATAATGGAGAATATGTGATATTGCTGTGGGCTCGCTCTAGGCAAGAATTTGGACATTTTTTTGCCCATGACACTACATGGACCCAAAGTAAGGCATGTGTAAAATACATGGACCCAAAGTAAGGCATGTGTAAAATTTGGTACGAAATTGGTTGTGTAGTTCTCAAGTTTTAGGCATTCATAGTGGAGAAGATATGATATTGATATGGGCTCATCCTAGGCAAGAAGTTTAAAAATTGTTTTCCCATGACACTCCTTGGACCCTAAGTAAGGCATGTGTAACATTTGAATGAAATTGGTTCTATAGCTCTCAAGTTATAGGGATTCACACAGACAGACAGATAGACATATTGTCAGTTTTATATATATATAGATAGATAACAAAATAAATAAATAAATAAATTATCAAAGTTTTACGTAGAATTACTAATGGAAATAGAATATGTTAATCCAATATTTGTTATTCTATAAATATATATACGTATACACGTTCAAATATGGATGATTAATCAATATATATATATATATATATATTATATATATATATGATATAATATAATGTATATAATTAGTCATGTTTATTTATTGTTACTGATATAAACTATATTCTAAGTAACTAACAGGTAAAACGTCCGAATTACTCAGTTTATGAGAGGGAAAACTCCGTAAAAAGTAAACAGAAACATGGAGTTACGATAATTATAGACTTTATCATGTCTTAGAGAGAAAATAATTTATAAATAAAAGTATATAATATTTTAATTTATATTTTTACTAAGACTATGAGAAGGAACGAAATTAGATTAAGGCAATAGCTGTATACTAAATCGATTTATCAGAGTAAATCAAAGCTTATATATTTATAAATTAATTAGCTAGAGAAAAATAACCGGGAAAACATATTTGCAATATAAAATTTTTTTATCACAATATGGCATTATATAAAAAAAATATTCAATTATTTTTTATTATCATCATTAATTAATAAATAAATAAATTTATATATTTATAAATGTATAATCATTTAGTATAATGAAGATAGCGTACTTGAAATTTATTACTTAAATTTAACAACGAATATAATGCTTTATTTTACAGTCAAAACAAATATTTTCGAAATATTATAAATTAATCCACTAAAACATTTTCAGATATCCACATTAATATACTCTTTAAAATACCAAATGTTTAGTCACAATACAAACTGTTCAATAATACAAACTGTTCAATAAATAATCTGTATATTTTGCAATTTGACTATCCTTTACATGGTATTTCATCTGTCTTTTGAACCAAGGGCCTGACGAGATTTGTGTATATAAAAGTTTTTGTAAATCAACTGTTGTATATAATTTTTTTTTAAATTGGTGTTACATAGATTATATTTTTATAGTATATTACATGCTAGCAGAGATATCCGGCGTTGCTCAGTATTAAAATGGTATAGATTGTGTGTGTATATATATATATATATATATATATATATATACTAGCATTATAAGCCGTCGTTGCCGAGTCATAGTGCTAGTGCATGTATATATGTGTACATATTACATGTACATCTATATATATACATCTACACATAAAATACAAAATACAAAGTTATATGTTGATATCGCTAGTGATAACAATACTCAAAATATATACCAGATTGGAATTGTAGGCCCGTCTCTTGCAATTTCAATCAATTGTATCTTGTCCTCCATCTTGTATAGAAGTGTTGCTACAATCCAGCCTACCTCTACTTCTGGGGGGACATTTTAAATATTTATCCGTGACGTCCTACGTCCCAGATATAAAGGTGGAAATAAAATATTTCCACTTTGCAAGGTTTGAGTCGAGTACTCCCTTCGACGCTCGGTTGACTCGAACCTTGCTATTGTGGCGAATTTATCGCCTCTGGTTAGATATTTTTCATAGTCGCACCAAGACACTTTTCGATGGTGCTTTCCTCCAGGTGTTCAAATCTTTTTTTTTTCTCTAGATTGTATACTTTATAGACAATAGTCTTTTCTCTAATCTAATTTTTTATTTCGTTTGGTAGTGTTATCCTAGATTCACCGTCTTTGTCGGTGAGCAATCCGAAATAGGTTTGTATTTCTTCCATTTAATTTTAATGAGTTCGCGCCCGCCGACGGCTGCAGCGAAATTCATTTTTGAACTTTCTTCTATTGAAGACATTCTAACAAAAATGCTTCCGTGTAAACGGTGAAAATATTGTCAATTTCCACAAACAGGGACACAATTCAATTTTTAAGCAGTAACCAAAGCTCCTTCTCCCAAAGGGGGAGGGTTACAATTTACAATTATTTAACAAATGCAACACAACAACGTTTCTCTTACGAGGAACCAACAAACGTGATAACAATAGTTAAACAGTAATAATAACAACAAACCTTAAGGTGAATCAAAAATCAGTACGCAGTTGAAGCTATAGTCCTTTATTCATAATAGTTCATCTGGACTATTCCATTTCTGCACGCTAATTTTATTTTTAATTTATTCCCATTCATGTGAGACCACATATTCAAGTTCAAGTCATTGATGTAATGTTATACCAACTGCTATTTTTACTTTTGTTATGTTACGATTATATTATACTTTAGTTTGATTTTAATTATTACTTCCTACATATAATTCAATTGTTATTATTATCTCTAATTTTTATTGTTAAAGTGAAAGTATCTGACATAAAATAGAGAAATGTTTTGTTTCACTTTTAACACGTAATACTGAAATAGTGGAGAAGATATGATATTGCTATGGGCTCGCCCTACATTTTTTTTTTGCCCATGACACTACATGGACCCTAAGTAAGGCATGTGTAAAATTTGTGTAGTTCTCAAGTTTTAGGGAAACACACAGACAGACACACATTCTCAGTTTTATATATATATATATATATATTATATATATATATATATATTATATATATATATATATATGCATATGTATACATGTTATCTATATAATATATATATATTATATATATATAGTTAAGTTAGTTTTTTTGGCTCAAAAAGCAAAAAGCAAGGCTATGTAGGGGGACATGGAGTTATGTACAGGATGGTGTTCATGCAAAGAGTTCAGGCCGTTTGTGGTCAAGGGAGACTTTGAACCGAACGGTCGTCGGCATCTTCACTATCTCATCCGGCAGCTCTCCTTCGATTGAGATGAAATCGTCACAGACAGAGCTTTTCGGAGTGGCTCCGCAGCTGACGTTCTGGAGCAGGAGTGAAGAACAGCTCTTTCGTGAGGTTACACTTTCCGCTTATGATATTGTGAGCAAAAATGAGATCACCACGGCGTCGTCGTTTTTCTAGAGAATAAAGGCCGAGCGTCTTCAGCCTTTCTTCATAAGACAAATGCTTGAGACCAAGAACCACGCGGGTAGTCAGCTTCTGGATCATTCGATATGATGTATGTCTTTGAGGAGATAAGGAGAAGAGGCTTGAATCCCGTACTCCAATATAGGTCTCACCAGCGTGACATAGAGCGGTGGGAATATGGCTGCTGTGAGCATTCCGAATGACCGTCGAATCAAAAACAGAACTCTGCGTGCTTTGTTGGCAGCATGAACGCACTGGGCCGAGGGCGAAAAGGAAGAATCCACCAAGATACCCAGGTCCTTTACCTGATCGGTCCTCTCCGGCTCGAAATCAAGTTGAGTTGCAGGAGAAGAGCCAACAGCCAGATGACAGGACTTTGATACGTTCAGACTCAGGTCCCATTCGTTAGACCATCTCCAAACTTGGTGGAGGCATCGACGAAGATCCTCTATATCACTGCGAGGAGCGACCAGTTTGACATCATCGGCAAATAGAAGGGTGTGTTACGTGAGTTATATGAGAGAGAGAAAGAGAAACAGAGACAGAGACTGAGTGAAAGAAAGAGAGATATATTATATCTATGTATTTATATATACGTAGATACATAGAAATTATATAGATTTTATATTTACTCATATGTGTGAGAATGTATGTACATACTTACATACTTGTGTGTATGCAAATACATATAAAGCTAGATAGATTTAAGTATATGCTTATGTATGAGCGTGTGTGTGCATATATATATATATATATATATATATATTTGTGTGTGTGTGTGTGTGTGTGTAGATAGATGTAGATATATATAAATATATATATATGTATGACGTATGTATGTGTGAGTGTGTATGTATGTGCTTATATGTATTCAGAGATAATAAGGCAGAGATATTGTGTACGTATATGTGAGAGAGAGAGAGAGAGAGAGAGAGAGTGCGTGCGTGTTAGTGTGCGTGAGTCTGCATGTGTGTGTGCGTGTGAAAATGAGAGAGAGTGTGTAAGAGAGAGAATGTGAGGGGTAGATATATATAGAGAGATAGGAACGAGTATTACATCTGTATGTTACTTTGATGCTGGCTAATGAACCATAAACTATGTGATGTGTTGGTAACAGTACTGGCGGTAGCAATGGTTCAAATGATAGAGGTGTTGGCGTGGGTGGTGATGATTGTGTTTGTTTTGGTATTGCTGGCAACGACGGTGGTGGTGACAGTTGGAGTGGCTTTTGTAGTGGTGGTCGGGTAAGGTTTGGCGCTTTTGCGACTGGTGCCTGTGGAGACATCAGTGGCGGAGAGAAAGTTATAGTTATGATTCTCGTTGATGAGATAGTGATTCTGTTCTGGTGTGGTCGGTGATTGTAAGAGAGGGGGTTGTCGTGGTGACGGTAGGAATCGTCGGTGATAGTTTTATTGGCGGTGAAGAAGGTAGCATTTGTTTGGTCGGTAGCGAATTGATGATGATGATGATGATGATGATGATGATGATGGTGATGGTGATGATGATGATGATGATGATGACGACTATGATGGTGATGATGATGATGATGATGATGATGACGATGATGGTGATGGTGATGGTGATGATGATGATGACGACGATGACGACTATGATGGTGATGATGATGAAGAGGATGAAGATGATGGTGGAGGTTGTGATGATGATGATGATGATGATGATGATGATGATGATGATGATGATGGTGATGATGATGATGATGATGATCATGGTGGTGGTGGTGGTGGTGGTGGTGGTGGCGGCGGTGATGATGATGATGATGATGATGATGACGGCAACGACGATGATAGTGATGTTGAATATGATAATGAAGACGACGACGACGACGAAGACGACCACGACGACGATGATGATGATGATGATTATGATGATAACTATGATTACGATGATGATAATCATGGCGATAGTGGTGATATTGACAGTGGTGGTGGTCGTCGTCGTGGTGTTTATTGCTGCTGGTGGTCGTTATGTCTATTGATTGTAATAATATCAGTAACATCAGTTGTGGCGGTAGCTGTCGTATTGGTAGTGGCAATAATAACTATGATGGCGGAGTTAAGAGGTAGTATGGTAGTGGTGTTGTTGGTGGCGACAGTGGTGGTGGTGGATGTGGCGGTGGTGGTGGTGGTAGAGGTGGCGTTGATCGTTATAGTTTGTGCCAAACTGTAATAAAACCTAGTGATTTCACTTGATCAAACAGAATTGTTAAATTCACCCTAACACTTCCTGGCCTAACTAACGTTTTACAGTAACAGCTTATTGATAACAGAGATCTTAGTTGCGAACACACTGATAAATGCATACAGACATAGCAAGAACTAACGGATAAGGACACATACATACACATCCACATGCATACAAACACACACACGAAACAAATATACGCACACATATATACGTCAATTTCTGTGTGTATATGACATATATATATATATATATGCCATATATATGTGTGTGTGCGTGTGCTTGTGTGTGTGTGTGTGTATAAATACACATTCATATTTATTTCTGCACAATCACATAGTCACATACACACACACTCACACATACGCACACTTACACACACGTACGCACACACATACATATACACATTTATATACAAACACACACAAACGCACGTACTCACATATCTATATCTATACATATCAGTTTATCATTCAGCCTATATTTGTACACGTATATTTATATTTCTACACACACACACACACACACACACACACACACATACTGTGAAATAATTGGACAATCTTGAAAACTTCATTTTCATGTGTTTTAAGAGCAACTCAGGTAGCCTGACTACATTCCTTCGTAACCTTTTGAAAATACACAATTTGCAGAGATGAAACGTGTATTTTATATGAAAGTAGGTACTGAAAATATAAAAATTGAATATTAAGACTTTTATGTATATTCCTAGTGTAGTTTTGAAGCATCTGTCTTTATATTTTCCCGATCAGGTATCGGAAAAAATGAACGCTGACATTTTGCTATCTTTTCTTTTTATCCCCCCTTCCCTTTTGTCTACTGTCTGCTTTTACAAGCTCAAAGACACACACACGCGCGCGCACACACATAGGCAGAAATTCACACACACACACAAATGATTTCTCTTTTTTATGTCCATGTAGTGCCTGCATCCAAGTATATATCTATGTAGGCGTATGTTTTGTGTGCACACATGCGAGTTCATTCATATATAATGCTAATAAGATTTAGAAGTGGGTGAAACAATTTCTGTCTATCTTTTCCTCGAATACAGTTTGTTGTAGATTCTCAATTTGTTGACGTCTACAACTAATGTATTGACAGTTTGAACGAAATTCTTGTCCCCATAATAGTCATTCATTAACTGTTTGGTAAGAAGCTTGCTTCCCAACCATATGGATTCTAGTTTAGCCCCACTCGTGCAAGAAACCTCTGCTATAGCCTCGGCCCCACCAAATCCTTATGAGTAGAATGGGTAGACGGAAGCTGAAAGAGACCCATCGTATGTGTGCATATGTATATATATATAATCCCACTATATCTCGGTTCAACTATCGCGGTTTATTATTTAAACTTACGTTGATTCCTCTGTGGTGATGTTTACTTTCTCCTAAACTAGCGGTTCGGCTTTAGAGACAATGGAATAAGTAACAGGCTCTAAAACAATAATGCATTCGGTCGATACATTCAACTAAAGACTCAAGGCAGTGCCCGAGTATGACTGCAGTTGAATGACTGCCACAAGTAAAAAATAACTAACGGTGATTATACACACACACACACACACACATACATA
>NC_043003.1:73326961-73376961 GCF_006345805.1 Octopus sinensis | reverse complement strand
GTGTGTGTGTGTGTGTGTGTGCGAGAGAGAGAGAGTGTGTGTTTTTAAATACTTTTGTCAAAATTCATTAGCAATATGAGATGATACGTATTGTCCAATAAATGTTACTATCTTTTATACGTGTTCAGAGAGTGCCGCTACACAAACTGACCGGTGACTAGATGAATAAGGTTAAGGCCAATCTATTGTGCCATGGCAGTCAACAGAAGTAACACAGAAGTGGGGAGAACAGACTGAAGAATGTGGGGGCCAGATGAAAGACGGAAAATAAGTAGAGAATGGCGGAAAATGTATCTCTGACAGCAACAGCAGTGTGGATTCTATTAATAATAAAAAGAAATAGAAACCTTTATAAAGAAACATACATACATGTATATATCCACGTCTCCCTATATATATATATATATATATATATATATATATATATATATATATATATATATATATATATATATACATTCATACATACATGCATACATACCACAGACTGACAACACATGGGTTCGGGTTCAGTCCCTCTGCGTGACACCTTGAATAGGTGTCTTCTACCATCTCCACAGATCGAGTAAAGTCTTGTGAGTAGATTTTGTAGGCAGAAACTGAAGCAAACCCGTTGTATATGTGTGTGTGTGTGCGCGCGCGCTTCTGTGTCTGTGTTTGTCTCGCATCACTTTACAATCGGTGTTGGTGTATTTATGTTTCTTTAACTTAGTGGTTAGGTGAAAGTGACCGATAGAATAAGTTCTAAGCATAATAAAAGACTAATCGATTTGTTCGATTATAACGTCCTTGACTGAAGCAAGTACAAGATATGTTAATATATATATACACACACACGAGTGTATATATATGTGTGTATGTGTGTAGGTCGTAATACAGAATCAATGCGCTTACATTCTTTCAAATATCCGTATGTATATGTAGATCTATGAATATGCAAAAGTTGTTTACGAACCCTCTGAATTCTGACTAACTCAAACCAAACATCCTTCACTTACTTTAATGATCAATAATCGAACCTTTTACTTTTATTTTATATACATTTTCGACCACCAACCTCAGTCCATTACGATATTATCTTCCACTTCCTTGCCTACTACAAACCTCCCACACACTTCAAGAGAAAAAAAAAATTCACTATTTCCACACTGTTATTGACTAAAGACGCAAAATATAATTTTCTTCTGAACCGTCGGAAAATTTTCACCTCACGGCATACAATTTTTTTAAACAAGAAGTCTATTTACTTTACACATATACATACACTATTCCTAACGCACACACACACAAACACATACACACACACACAAACACATACACACACACACAAACACATACACACACACATATATAAATATGTTTGTGTATATGCAGACACGCACATATATATATACAGACACATATTTATGTGTATATATGTGTGTTCAAGCATCCACCTAAGAGGTTTCACCAGCATTGCCTTAGTGAAGTAACAGGGTCATGTTTTCTAAACTTGAATTGTAGATGTCAGTATCGATTTCCTATATGTTTGCTAGTTGTTAGAGTGGTGGTTATTTCTCTCTCTTCTAGGACTTGATTTCAGCTATATATATATATATATATATATATATATATGTATACACATACATTCATATATGTGCGCATACACATACAGACACACACACTCAGACACACACTCACACACATATTCATTTAACATTAGGAAATCGTGCTTTATATATTTTTATTTTATTTTCTCATCGTGGTTTCGGATTTTTTTTTTTTTTTTTTTTACATTGGCTCACAAAACTGAATCACAAGTCATCTCGTAAAATTAATGGTGTATCCGATCTCTATTTTTGTTCATAACACTTTTCTTATTCTGTTTTTCTGTTATTATATTATCCGTCGTCTCATACATCGTGCTATTACACTCTGTATATATGTGAATGTGTGTCTTATGGGCGAATATATTTCTCTGGGTGTGAGCTTGTTTTCTCTTTATTTCTTTAGTTTCTCTAATTACTCATTCCCATATATAACTTTTTCTGTGACACTATGTCACATACCAGCGTCTCTCTAACAACAGGTTTATAAATACATACATACATACATACATACATATATATATATATATATATATATATATAGATATATATACATACCACATACAATACATACATGCATATATATATTATATATATATACATATATATACATGGATATATATATGTATATAAATATATATATATATATATCTATAAAATCTATATATATATTATATATATATATATATAAACAATATATATATATATATATGCACACATATGCATGTGTATTGTGTATGTATTATAAATTTTTATATATAAAGTGTGATATAAGCATGTATGTATATCGCCTCTTCTCTGTCGAAAGCCTCTTGATATTATACCCATTCACTTTCTTCCCCCCACTCTTCTCTTATGTACGTCTTTTACTCCTTGCTCTCCCTTCAGTTATATATCCTATAGATTTTATATATCTAACTCGGTTTTTCTCTTCCATTTACAATACTAAATATCAGGAAATACACTAATATCAAAGGTTGTCATATTTTTAATTCTTATATCCCTATCTATTTACGTATGTATCTAACTATTTATGTATGTGCATACGTATGCTTTATGTACATACGTATGTATGCTTTCTACCTCTTTATGTGTCTCCTCTCTTTTTTCCCTCTGTACATGTGTGTATGTACGTGTGGATTTATGTATATATGTATGTCTATATACATAGGTATATAATATTTATGTATTTGTATGTGGTGGTGTTCATATATATATATATATATATATATATATATATATATATATATATATATATTATATATATAACATATATATATATATACATATATATATATACATATATTATATATACATATATATATATAATATATATATATATATATATATATATATAATGAATAATCTGGAGTCAACAGAAGGAATACAGAGGAACATTTATTTGTAATCACTTCAATTGTTTCCAAGGAACGTAGTTCTCCCAATTTCGCGGGTTATGTGAGATCTTGTGTTTAATCAGGTGATATATAAATAGTGTTTCTGCGTTCCATAAGCTCAGATATTCGGCGTTCACCGCATCCTTGCTGTCTGTCGTGCATATACGTGGTAGTACTAACCACTGAGTATATGAAAATGTGTGTTGTACTTGAAATTCTGTTGATGAGTTTTTCTTTAGTTGTATTGATGGCGTGGCACGTGTCTATGTTATGGATACTTACGTATTTTTCATTCGTTGCTGATGTCCTGTTCTTAATGTGCATTTTTCATTTATTTAATAATTGAACGCCACGCAGCCTTTGTCAACAGTAAGTTTATACATATATATTTTTTCAGCAAAGAAATTTCACAAAAGCGGTAAGTCCAGTACAACTTACAAAATAAATTGTGAAATTCTGGTGGATAGTGGAATCAAATGCAGAGAATTTACTGGATTAACTGAGTATATCGATTCGGAATGGAGATTATCCTTCGGTTGTACAAAACTCTGAACGAAGATGACTCGGCGTAGGCAACTGGTGGTAGGGGACCACGTCCGAGGACAAAATGTAGCTTACAAACGTTGTCTTCGAAATAATTCTGTTTCAGCACAAAAAATTGCATCAGTGACATTAAAACCACCCGAGGCCAAGTCGCTTGGAGGTTTCCTTAGGAGGTGGAGAAACGTCCAAATACAGTCACAGTATGTGACACGCACACACACACACACACACATACACACAACATGTATAGCAAATAAGTTCATGTATGAATGTGCTTGAGCATAGTTGTGTGTCTGTATGTATACTTGTATGAATATATATGCATATATCTATCTATCTATCTATCTATCTATCTATCTATCTATCTATCTATCTATCTATTTCTCTATCTCTCTTTCTCCTCTCTCTCTCTCTATATATATATATTATATATATACGTATGTGATATTACGCTCATTTTCGTGCTTTTGACAATAGAGGAAAACTTCATAGGAAAGCAGCATTTAGAAATGTTAAAATTATAAAATTTCTGAGGGTAAGAGATTCTAACGAACAAACAACATAAAATGTAAACAACTGACGACGATATATATATATATATATTATATATATATAAGAAAATAGTAAAGTGTGAAAAAACGACAGAAGGCTTAAATGTTAAAAAATATATATTTGTGTCAAAATGTCTGGAAAATATTGGAAAAATTTTTTTCCCTTCCTTAAAATGACATAATTTTAAAATTTTTAAAGAAATTACCGGTTTCGCGTGTAGCTTTTCAAATTTCTTGTGACGTTATGTTTATATTGCATGGAATTATCGTTGTTTTTATTTCAGGAGATTTCTAAATAAGGGGAGGTAGTGAGTGATTTAAAAAAAATTTTTAAGCGATTCTCCCCTACACCGGAAAAACTCACTCACTACCTCCCCTTATTTAGAAATCTCCTGGAAATAAAAACAACGATAATTCCATGCAATATAAACATAACGTCACAAGAAATTTGAAAAGCTACACGCGAAACCGGTAATTTCGTTAAAAATTTTAAAATTATGTCATTTTAAGGAAAGGGAAAAAAAATTTTTCCAATATTCTCCAGACATTTTGACACAAATATATATATTTTTTAACATTTAAGCCTTCTGTCGTTTTTTCACACTTTACTATTTTCTTATATATTCACCCACGTGCTTTACCAAACAAACTTTCTTATCTATCTATATATATATATATATATATATATATATGTGTGTGTGTGTGTGTGTGTGTGTATATATGCTGCGTGGTGTGTGTGTGTGTGTGTATTATATGTATATAAGTGCAGGCGACTGTGTAGTAAGAAGCTTCATTCCCCACCACATGGTTCTGGGATCAGTCCCATTGCGTGGTAACTTGAGTAAGTGTCATTCTACTATAGCCTCGGACCGACCAAATCCGTGTGTGTAAATTTAGTAGACGGAAAGAGAAAGAAGCCACTCATGTGTTCGTGTGTGTCTTTGTCTATACACACCAAGTTTTAACGTCTTATTTCACTCTGCTGTTTATAGCAGTACTTGGAATGAAAGTGTATAGCTTGTGATCGTCGCATTAAAAATGACAGAGAAAGTTGAGCAGACAATCTGCATCAAACTTTGCAAAAAATTTGGTGGTACTTACTCAGAGGCCCACGCAGAGCTTTCAGAAAGTTTTCATCGTTCTAGATACATCAAGGAGATTTTGTGCAACTGAAACCCACGTGTCTATCTGGTCAGCTGAAAGCTGTTTTGGCACAAACTTCGCAGACACCTCTATCATACCTAACTCTTCAGTGATAATGGACTGAACTGAACCGTAACTAATCTACACATCCTCTGATAACTCACGGATGGTGATTCAGCGATTTCTCCTCACAGCTGCACGCACATCTGCACGCAATGTTTTCTCAGTTCTGCTGGCTGCAGATCTCCCAGGACATTCGTCACTATCGACATTTTGGGGGCCATCTTGGAAACTTGCGAACAACTCGTACACTTGTGTGCGTCTCAAACACTCCTCTCCATACACTTTCTGCAACTTTGCGTAGGAAATATGTTCGTGTATGAATGTGCAAGTATCGCCCGGACAACTTTATCTGTCAAGGTCAATGCGACAGTCACTTTCTACACACCGTCTTTCCAAGGGCTGCTGGAAACATCGGAAGTGAGGTTTCCCTGAAATATACACGCCTACACGTACAAACACAAATTGACTTCACACGCAGCCACAATCCCACAAACATAGACATACCAGCCTAGCAATGATCAAACACAGATCTTCGTACAGCTTTCTGTTTTTGCAATAATTGTTAATGATTCTGTTTTGAACATTACCCTATTTTCTTTTCCATTTGTTTCGTGTTTTGCCATCACTTTCCTTGCGTGCACTTACTGGCCCGCATTCATCTCATTGAGTCAATCACACTAAATGGATATTTCATCTCTTTCTCTATAAATATTTACTTCTCTCAATCAAAATACACTTCCTCCACTTCTTTTCATTTTATTAATGTCTTTATCCACACTTTGATATTCACGAAATTTCTCAATTATTATCTCTCTCCTCTCTCTCTCTCTCTCTCTCTCACACACACACACACACACATACAAACACATATACACACAATTACACACACACACACATACACACGCGCCCGCACTGCCTCTATCTCTCTAGCTCTCTCTTTTTCACACACACACAGACACACTTTCTCCCCACTCTTTCTCTTCATCAACTTCTTCTTTTCTTGTAGACCTTATGTTTCTGTTTTTTTTTTTTTTGCACCTCATTTTTTATCTTTCACAAAGAGATACTATAAGTCAACCGTTTCAATTTCTATGCTCTTTATGAAAAAATTCAGTTCGAAAAAACTTTGCATTTCCCCGGGTTTTAAGTCATAAATGATTGGATGTATTATATATATGCAGTCATGAATGCACTTTCAAGCAACTAGGGGTATATATCTAAAGAGCATTTGGCTGACGCAAATGCTTTGTATACAATTTTCCCAGGAACTTTCATAAACACACCTAAAAGTGTATCTGTAATTTTGTCGAACTCGGATTTGATAGATTCTTCGTTGAGGTTATAGTTTTCCAGTCCCTTATTATGTTACCCTACAAATAGAGAAGGTCTTAAAAGAAATTTTCTGGATGAATTTATTAGCGTTTGTGATGTAAGAGACATGCTATAATTATTATAATCAAGGTCTACTCCAAGCAAGACTTGTGATTATTCGTAGTCTGTGGCAACGGATATAATGGACAATTTTTATAGTTTATGCTTAGTATTATTTGCTATAAAATGTTCAGATTTCATTTAGTGTTAAAAGCTATTCTGTTGTTAGATCCCTATCATAGGATGAGATAGCATTTTAAAAATATCCTGCCTGAAAATAGTTTAACTGTGTGACTACTGATGTTGCATAAACAATTGTACATTGATATAATTTTAATGTATAAAATTAAAATATTTTATACTTATAATATATATGTACATATATATAAATATATATATATATGTGTGTGTGTGTATATATACATATATATATATATATATATATATATATATATATATATATATATATATATATATATATCTGTGTGTATGTATGTATGTATGTGTGTATGTGAGTACGTGTGTCTGTGTGTGTGTGTGTTTGGTGTATTGGATTATATTCAAGTTAAATTTGTATGGAAATACAGGTGAATTCTGAATAAAAAATGCGTAATACTCATTGTTCTTTCCGAAGTCTAAGGGTTTCTTTGCAATATCACAAGAAGCTTTGCTAAAATTTAAAAACATTGTCCCCTTTTATTTATGCATGCTTAAATATTTTATTTTGCCTTTGTTTTTTTACCGCATTTTTCGTCTGAATGTAAGTCATATTTTTGAGCATAAATCCCCATTTATCTTCATCATGAATGTGGCTATAAAAGGAATGGAATGACACAGAGAACGAATCACTGACAGCTGTTGTAATTGTCCAATTCAGCTTCAAGTGTCCAACTCGTCTTTCCAAACAATAAAGTAAAAGAGAGAGGGAGAAAGAAAGAAAATGAGTGTCTACGTGTACTTATGTCTGTGTGTGTGTGTGTGTGTCAGTGTATGTGTGTTTGTGTGTGTGTGTGCGTGCGTGCGCTTCTGTGGGGGGAAAGTATTGGGGTTTCATTGATATCGGTGCATTATCTATTATTGATATTTTGTTCCAGATTTATGCTAGATATTCATGGGGTAGATAAACACGCAATCTAACATATGTTCAGCCAAGTAATAACATATGAACCCATAACACTACAGATGGTCATTCGACCTGTTAAGTAGTGAGTGAGCAATCTCCTCCTCTTACCGTCATCAATATTTATACCAACTCTTCATTACTGGACATGCGAATAAAACATAGTCTTAAATCATTTAAGCATCCATAATTCAAAATGCATTATCGCTATTATCCGATTAAAGATTTTCTACAATCGGATTAATTCGTGATACGGATTTCCTTCATTGCTGCCATTAAGATTTACTTAGTAAAGAGGCTTTAAGTAGAAAGGATACGACTCTTCAATAATATTACTGGTATTTGTTCAGTCAAAAATCACGATATATTGATTGAAGATTGTCTGGTTATATAATCAATAAATAATTTGCAAAACTTCCATAGGAATTGACAAATGAAATAAAATACTAACACCATGACATTCCAGGTGTACGCGCATGAAACATTCTAAAATACTGTGTGTGTGTGTGTGTGTGTGTGTGTGTGTGTGTGTACGTGCGTGTGTGTGTGTGTGTTCGTGTGCGTGTGTGTCTACGTGTTCGTTTTTGTGTGAGTCTATTTGTGTAATAGAAATACATCATTTGTAATATCCCGTGAACTGAGCTCGTTCCGAGACGTCGATTGTAACTCTTACGTTTCTCTAAGGAATATACAGCTTCTTTACTTCATTAATTTTTGAGGGATGTTGGGCAGCAATGCTATAAAATCCGTTAGACTTTTAGATTCCCGTTGGTTCATTTACTGAAAAAAGTCCTTGATGATACCCTGTATTGTTACCGCTTTACAGTAAACAGTAACAAAGAACTGAATGTTTTATTGGCGTTGATATATAATGATTGATGTTTTGTATATGATTGGTTGCAATATATGATGCATTCTACTTTATGAAACGTCAATTAAATGGTATTTCATGTACTTAATGACTATTTCGAGATTTAGTTTCATAAACATTCGGTGCGCTCTATTTTAGTTTTAGTAGATGCGACGTCTGATCCATTAAATTTCTGTCTGTGATATTATTCTATAACTAAAGCTTGTGGTCGTAAATAGCGAGCATTATCGATATATTTTGGAACAGCTAATTTGAAATTTGATTTTAAATTGCTGGAAAACTTTAATGGAAAGATAAATCCAGGAGACAATCACAAGTCTTTGAGTATTTTGCCATTAGATCACCCTGGCAGATGAGGCTAGCAGTAATGATATTATCAGCAGCAGAAAGGTGGGGAGCTGGAAAAATCCTTACTACGCCGTGCAAAATGCTTAGCGGCATTTCGTCCGTCTTTACATATTGAGTTCAAATTCCGCCGGGGTCGATTTTAACTATCATCCTTTCGGTTTCGATAAAATAAGTAGCGGTTGAACACTGGAGAGGATATAATAGATTTGTCCCCTCACCTGAAATTGCTGGCCTTGTGCCAAATTTGAAAAACCGATATTCCGGCTGCAGTAGCAACGGCAATGGTGACGGCAGCAGCTGTAACAGCTACGGCAGTAGTAGTAGTAGTAGTAGTAGTAGTAGTAGTAGTAGTAGTAGTAGTAGTAGTAGTAGTAGTAGTAGTAGGATGATGATGATGAGGAGGAGAAGGAGGTTGTTTTAATGTATGACGAAATAGTTGTTTTTATTATTATAGATGTGTATATTGTTGTGTATATTTTCATACAGAAGAAAACAAACCAAATGTCTGTAACTTTTAGTAATGTAAGGGAGACAATTAATATACCCGGATATTCTCAGATAAACACACTATTTCACACAGGCGTACACTGATTTACATATACATACGTAAACAGACTTACGCATTGAAACAGAAAAGATGTACACGGATACTCATGTGTATACATACCAATACACATATACATATGCGCAGATATACACATACACCCACACATACACACTCATATGTTAACATATACTTATATATATATATATGCATATTTGCCATTTGAATATGGCTAACCCCTAAGGGTGGATGCTACTGTAGTTTGTAGCCCCAGGAAGATACCTCCTCCAGCTGGCTATAGACACACTTTCTGTGCCCTATCAGTATTTGTGAAGGGAAGTCATCCTTCCCGTCTTCAACTTATGATACACACGGACTCGAGTTTCAAGGTATTGACCTATCATCGTGGTGCGACAATCATAGTTGTCGACATTATATATATATGTATATATATATATGTATATATATATATATGTATATATATATATATATATAATATATATATATATACATATATATATATATATACATAGATACATATATATATATGTATATATTTATGTATATATGTATAATATAATATAATAATAATAATAAATAAATATATATATAAAATAACATAATTGTCAACTAAATGTGTCGGTCACATAGAGAACAATCCCACAATATATACATATAAACACACGCACACACACACACAAACACCCACACACACATGAATGCACTTGCAAAGAAATAATTGCATATACACTCTTACGTACGTGCATACATATAGACACTTACATACATTAATATATATATATATATATATATATATATATTTAGGAGAGTAATTGTTAGTTACCTATACAAATGATGTTGATCATTACATGTTAATACTAAGCTGCAAGGTAACTATAAAGACTATGGTTTATATATATTTATTTATTATAAGAAGATGGGTAAGTAATTAATAAATTATTAATTAAAAATTGACAAACATCCCTTACAGCTGTTTCAATTGCAGACCTTCAAAAACTTAATGAATAAAATTAAAAACAACATTTGAAAGTCGAATCTCTTCTGAAGAGTAAAAGTAAAAGTTTTAATTGTTAATAAAATTAAAGTTTCAATTTTATTACTTTCCTGAAATTGTAATTGAAACAGTTCTAAGGGATGTTTGTCAAATTTTTAATTAATAAATAATAATTTATTAATTACCTATCTATTTACTTACCTTACCCTACCGGCGTACGTACACTTTGGTCTCTTATATGTAAGTATATATCTATTTAAATCTTGTGCGACTCTATTCGTTTATTCTTTCAATCATCCCTTTCACGATTACTCTGTTCATTCCACTCTTCCTTGCTTTCGTATACATTCGCTACTTTCTTCCAAGAAATCTAATGCTTTTAGCTTAGTTTTTCCTTGGAGCTGGCCATATTGGAGTAATCTCGAGTATAACCAGCCGAAATTGCAAAGTTAATCTGGAACTCGACTGAGGAGGAAAACTCCGAATGACCCGTCCTTGTTTTCTTTGAAACATCTGTCTGGATGTTTTGTTCTCCCTTTATTGTATCAGCTAACTGTCTGGATGTTTTGCGTTCTTGTCCCATTTTGTACATATATATATATGTATGTATGTATATTTATGTATGCATATATAATTTATATAATGAGGGAGATAAATTGAATATTAATTTAATTAATATCAATTTAAAACCAGTAGCCTAGCATATATAAAAAATCTCAAAAATCAGAAAAGAATTCAATACATGTGTATATTTAGGGATAAACCACTATGTGGAAAATTCAGCAAACACCAGAACACAAGCAATAATTAATCCCTGAACAAGGTATAGACAGTAGCTGCATGACAATGTGAAGTATATTTGCCACTCAAATGTGGCTAACCACTAAGGGTTGATGCTGCTGTAGCTTGTAGCCCCAGGAGAACATCTTCTCCAGCTGACTATTGACATACTTTCTGTGCCCTATCAGTATTTGCAAAGGGAACCCATCCTTCCCATCGTCGACCTGACGTGATATGCACGGGCCCGGGTTTCTTAGTATTTACCCGTCGTCAGCGCACAATAATCACCGGTCTTCGATGCGAAGGGGTCCCAATGCAAATACACATATCCTTTTTCCATAATTCTACATTTAGGGTTTCTGAAAATTCTTTCAAGACCCGATTTTATTCTCATAGGAATTCCTTTCGATACAACGGAAATAGGACAAAGACCAGCCTGGCAAAATGTGTCTATGAATTAAAAGAACATGAAATCTGGCCTTTCAACGTGACATGGAGAATTTTAGATAAAGTATCACCTTACGGGCACCACGCACAAAAGACCCATTAAATATAATTTATGTCTTTTGGAAAAATTCTATATTTTATTCCAGGACAATGGGGCTTTGAATTAAAGACGCGAATTCTTGAATTCCTGCTGACACGCAACAAAATTTAAAATGCCATCTGAAAAAATTCTATATCGAAAGTATATATTTTTCGAATCTTGAACTAGTTTTCAATCCCACTGTTGGATTTGTATTTTGTAAAGCATGGTTTATTTCGCATCGCAAAGATATTGTATGTATTTCGATGTATTTCTTAAGAAAACCTTGTATATGTATATATTTATATGTATGTATGTATATATTATTTTCTTATTGAAGATATTATTTTTATTTCATTTTATTGTATTTTACAAACCCATTTCATCGTTATATTTATAGTTAATTCTATATATGGTGTTCTATTTTACATGTCTCTTATGTGATATTTATTGTTATATACTTAGCATTTTTTTTTCAAAATAAGTTGTTTGTATATATACGGTAGGACCTACATATGTTTTTATGTGGATGTCTGCATTGTAGGCATGCGTATGTATTTGTATATGTGCGTCTGAGCATATGTGTGAGTAAGCGTGTATGTTTATATTTGTACACATACGTATATGGATGTATATGTATGCATGAATACACTTATATTTGTGTGGATATGTATTTATATACGTGATCTTATATGTGTATTTATATGCTAATATATATACTTACGTATATACTCTTTACTCTTTTACTTGTTTCAGTCATTTGACTGTGGCCATGCTGGAGCACCGCCTTTAGTCGAGCAAATCGATCCCGGGACTTATTCTTTGTAAGCCCAGTACTTATTCTATCGGTCTCTTTTGCCGAACCGCTAAGTGACGGGGATGTAATCACACCAGCATCGGTTGTCAAGCAATGCTAGGGGGACAAACACAGACACACAAATACACACACATACACATATATATATATACGACGGGCTTCTTTCAGTTTCCGTCTACCAAATCCACTCACAAGGCATTAGTCGGCTCGGGGCTATAGCAGAAGACACTTGCCCAAGATGCCACCCAGTGGGACTGAACCCGGAACCATGTGGTTGGTTAGCAAGCTACTTACCACACAGCCACTCCTGCGCCTATATATGTGTGTGTGTGTGTGTAATTTTATTTTATGTTTACGTTTGTTACACGTTGCACATATTCCCTCTTTTTCGTCACCTATCCCTATTTCTTTCTCTTTCCTTGCGCAAAGTATCCTTTCTCTCCCTATTCGTTACTTTGATAGCGTCCTTAAAGAATGCGTTCCTCTTCTCCCCATTTACCTTCCCCTTTTTTCGCTAGCTATTACGTTTAGGATTCTTCTTCTTTCCTTTTCTTTCCCCCTCCCTACATTTAAGATATACTTCCTATCTCTCTTGTCTGTTATAACTGACTTCTATATGACTTTTGTACGCGGGCATGGTTGTGGGCATGGTTACGTGCATATGTGTATATGTGTATTTGTGTATATATTCATGTCTTACATATATATGCTTGTATATGTATGTAACTATGTGCATGCATCTGTGTATTTTGATGTATTTATGTATATTATAGTTGGTCTAGTATGGGTATATACTGTTGTAAAATATTTATGTAATGCAGCGTGAAAATTTTAACGTATTATATTTCGTATGTAATTATTTACAATACGTATTTTAAATCTACTCTTCGATTTAAGGGTTTTTTCGTCGATTTTAAAATGAAATGAATTTATACTTAGTTCATTTATTTTGTTCAATGAAAAAATCCATTTTTAATGGTTTTTCCTTTAACTAGTTTTGAATATATCATTATTTCTGTTCCATTTAAAAAAAAATCTATCCTACGAACGGGAATGTGAAACCATGAGTAACGGCTTTTGCTATATTTCTGGTGCTTTGCAATAAAGTATATATATATACATACTCATATATATATACATGTATTTAATATATATACACATATATATACACACATACAAACACACAAATGCATATATATATATTCATAAATATTATAGCTATATATACATATACATATATTCCTATTCATGCACATACAGACTCATACATATACATTTACATACACCTACAAACATATAGTTCATTGCAGATACCTACACTCGTACATATATATACGCATTCAAATACATGTACGCAGGCATGTCTATACCCATATACAGCTATATCCATCCATCCATCCATCCATACATACATACATACATAGATACATACATACATACATACATGCATACGTATATATATATATATATATTATATATATATATATTATATATATATATATATATATATAATATATATATATATACAGGATAAAATGTGTCGAAGCTGTCAGGAGGCGTTCGATGCCTCCTAGGGCTATATAACGGTGGTGTACCCCCTACTGTCACGTTCTTGTTAGATTGACAGTATACAACCATTATATCGCTCCACCACCGTACACCTCTCTACGAGAGATTTAGAAACTCAATATTTCTTATATATATATATATATATATATATATATATATATATATGTATGCGCATGTATGTGTAGGTATATAAATATATATGCATGTGTGTCGATATGTGTGTATGTACGTAAGTATGTGTATCTAAAGTATGTAGATGTATATGCGTATATATATATATATATATATATATATATATATAAGCTGGGCCACTCATATAAACACCAAAGTTGACATGGCCCGCAGGATGTGTTCCTGGATTCTCAGAACTTTCCAGTCGAGAGATCTCCACACCATTATCCTTCTCTTCTCCACTTTTGCCCGACCCCACCTTGAATACTGTTGTCCACTGTGGTCTCCCCACACAATACAAGGTATCATAAAAGTTGAAGCACCTCAAAGGGCAATCACAAAAAAGATAGATGGCATGACAGGCCTCGACTATTGGGGTCGACTAGAAAAGCTAAAACTCTATTCTCTCCAACGTCGTCGTGAGCGCTACATCATCTGCATGATGTGGAAAATATTCCATCAGCATTGCCCAAATGATGTTGGCATCACCTTTAAGGTACATCCAAGGCTTGGGCCCCGTGCCATCCGCCCAAAACAAAAATCGCACTCTCATCTCATAACAACAATACGGCACAATTATTTCACCTCAATTGGCCCCGCTCTCTTTAACATTACACCAAAACACATTAAAACAGAAACTGACCCTATAGGGTTCAAGAAGTCTTTGGAAAGATTCCTTCAAGAAATCCCGGATAAACCCCCTACACCCGGATATGTCTCTGTAAACAATAACTCTCTACTTGAGTGGGCCATAGTGCCCAAATTCTGACTTGAAAGACTTCACCAGGTGGTGCTATTAAGTTAGACATGGCCTGGGCCAATAATGGCCAAAACCTATCAAAGTATCAAAGTATCAAAGTATATACACATGAATGTCCAGTTATGCACGTTAGAAGTTATATAATTTTTTTAAAAGTATGTCTGTATATATATGTATTTACACCCATCTATGTGTGTACAAGTATCTAATGAGTGCGTATACGTGTACATATATGTTTTATGTATACGTATATAAGAATGAGTATGTAGGAATGCACACGCATGCATTAGCATTAAAGTTTACGCTTTAATGCCAGCGTTAACCATTGAAGACATGATTTACGCTGGCATGTCTTTAAATAAATAGGTAACAAAGAAGTAAGTAGCAGAGATGAGGGTAGCATTTACGATCGTTTCGATTTCCTGGAGTAAGTAAATCTCTTCAGAATGCACATGCATACTCATGTGTACATATATATATATATCAGTGTGTAAGTCTATTTACGTATGTATATTTAAATCTACGTACGTCTGTGTACAGTAATTGTTTTATCTGAGAATATCCAGGAATATTAATTGTTGTCTCCCTTTCATTACTAAAAAATTATTTTCCTCTCTATGAAAATATGTACAACAAAAATATTCACACCTATAATGATAATAATAATAAGTATTTTGTCATGCATTAAGGAAAAAAAAATATTATATACTAAATTGTTCTATATCTGATTATATATAAGATTATCACGTAATTCCCTTTTAGACTTCTTTACTCGCATAGTATTTATTGAGCTCTCTCTCTCTCTCTCTATCTCTCATGTATATATATATATATTATATATATATATATATATATATATATATATATATATATATATACGTGTGTGTGTGTGTTAGGATAAAACTTACTTTGAAGTGGATGCGTGCGTTCTATCATATAATAACAAAATAATAAACAAAACATATGCATATATACGTACATATATGTACGTACCTATATTTATATGTGTATATACATGCATATATGGGTACAGGACACCAAAAAACGTGGAACACAATGAGAAACGAAAACATAAACACAAAACCAAGGAAAGAGACATTTTTCTTAAACAACGAAAAAAAGAGTACAAAACATACAACACAAGGAACATTCCCCTTCTTAAATATGAATTTATGTACGTGTGCATATAAACATGATTACATACGTGCATACATACATCCATTTATACATATATACATATATACATACATACATACATGCATAGAGCATTCATACATACTTATATAAGCTTTGTAAATAAAAGCATAACTTACATAAATTGCATATTGAAAAGTTTATTGAAAACTAATTGCGGAGAAATTTTTTAAATCAATTGAAATAACTTGTAAATTTGTTGGTTTCTTAAAATCAAATGAAACATTCAATATTTGACCTCGATAGCCTCTTTAATGCATGAATTCTTACTCTTTGTTTATTATATTTGCGTCTTATAAATTTCTTCATACATTTTCTATTATGCTTTTCAAATTGGTAAATTTCTTTATTGAAAATATTTCTTTGAATATTTGCTATATCTTCGCGTGTATAGACTTCTTGTTGGCCATTTTAGAACATGTATCCTGTTTGCTATTCTGCCATTGAGCAACCTTTAACTAGTTTTCCTTGCATAGTCTTATTCATGTTCTTGTTAAAACACCAAACGTTCAATCTTAATGGAGCATTTCTAAGCCAATTTAATTAAATTTTGCAGATAAAACGTAGTTGTTTTGTTGTTTTCAATCAAAACATTCATGTTTCAATGTTTCTATGGTCTTATATTGAAATTTCCTTTTAAGAGAGCTCTTCAAAAGTTTCAGTTCTCTATCGAAAATTACTATAATACTTTTATTATTATTAATATTCTGTCCAAGACTGTAAAGTTCATAAGCTGTGCGGCACTTAAATTTAACTAACTGAAACTACAAATGCAAAATCATTCCAAGAGGTATTTAAATTCAAAGAATAAGTGGGAAGCAAAATACTGAAGTGCCCTACACCTCATACTCCAGCTATGTTGACATGCCTTCCCCTGCATAGATTGATTTTCATCATTACCATAGAATCACTTTTGTAGGATATTGACTGAAATTTATGTAAGAGTATGTAAATGAATGTAATTAATACATTCTATACCTTTCATTTCATTTTCTAAATACTGTGTGCACAAGTATCGATAGATGTATATCGGTAAGTAGATAAATAGTTTGGAATGCATGTATGTATACACATACGCACATACACATATTTTTGTGTATATATATAAGTATATATGCGTGTGAGTGAGTGTATGTGTGTGTATACAAACATACATACGCAATATTTATAACGTAAAATGAAACGTATAGGAAGTATTAATCGCCTTCATTTACATATCCTTACGTTAATTTCAGTCAATACACTACAGAAGGTGCTGCAAGTGCGAGTGGGGCGTAAGGCGATTACATCGAGCCCAGTGCCCAACTGTTACTAATTTCTCGACCCCGGAAGAGTAAAAGGCAAAGTCGACCTCAACGTTATCTGAACTCACAGTCAAGACAAACGAAATATTGCCAATCGGCGTGCTAACGATTTTGCCAGCTCCACACCTTCAACATATATATATGTATATATATATATATACATACATACATACAAATATCCATACATGCATATATACATACATTAATGCTCACTGTGTTACAATTAATAATAAGTCCTGAGATTCACAATTTTACCCTGTGGAAAATATTCTGTCAACATTGTCAAAAACAGTGTTGGTGACAAGTTTGAAATTAACTCGAACCTCGACTTACAATAAACACATTTCCTCCGGAAACAAGCATCACTTCACAACAACATATAATAAAGTTTTTGCCATGATTCTGTTTCATTTAAAGGCAAACGGAAATATATCAAATCAAAGACAAACTATTCTTTTTACCTCCAGACAATAGTTGTACAAATTCACCCAGAAAATACCGCAGAAACCACTAATACTACATTACATTTTGGCCATCAAAACATTGCACTGCAGTTAGATATGACCTCCTAAGGCACAAAGAATTTCACCAAATGTAGCTAAGGAATGTCTTGGCTAATATTGACTAAGTTTCATATGGCTGGATACATACATACATACATTCATACACAGACACACAATTCATAAGTATATTATATATATATATATATGCTATACCCATTAGAAATGTGGCAGAGTACGGTGTCAATTCCAGGTTTATGTTTGGGAATTCGTCGTGAGGTAATATAAAATTGAATATATGTATATATATATATATATATATATATCATGCATTCAACAGAAAATTGTGTGAAAAAGTGAGTCAACTGCGTAGAATAATTTAAGGAGTGCACACTTTCAGTATGAAATTATTTAGCATCATTGCTGGAATGGTAATTATGTATTCCCCAACCATCTCACCAACTAGACCACTTGCCAAGGTTATGATTAATACGTTTTTATTTATACTTCTTTTATTTCTCAAAATTAAGATTTTTTAACGTAAAATATGCTCTCCTTCATTTTCTGCAATACTCTACTATCTATCTGTTAGACTTGCCCCTCTTCCAAAACTTACTTGTCTCTGAAGAAAAACTTCTTCCGTATTGTTTTGACCTCATCTACGGAATTCTTATTTTTTCCGTCCAAATGATTTTGAAGATTGCAGAATAAATGATAATCGGATGGGGCAACGTCTGGCGAATATGGTGGGCGGGGCAGCGTTTCCCACTGAAACTGCTCCAGTCTTTGGAATGTCAACCTCGCTGTATGTGGCCGAGCATCATCATGATTGAAGAACAGCTTTCGTCTCGAAACCAAAGATGGTCGTTTTTCATCTAGCGCAGGTATCGATGCATGGTTGAATAACCAAATCCAAACTTCTCTGCTATTTCATCAACAGTTACGATAGTGTTTAGCTCCCCCAGGGTTTGAAGGACCTCCTCCTCAAGCTCTACAGATTTTCCGGGACGTGGCTGGTTTTCTGGACTGTAGTTTCCGGCTCAGAATTTCTGGAACCACCTTTGACACTGGCTTATGCTTAGTGTCCGATCCCCATTTACTGCATTAATATTCCTCGTACTTTCCGATTGATTGTTTTCTTTATTGAACTCATGAAGCAAAATATGCCGACTATGCTCTTTTGCCACTTATATTAAAGGTTTGGAAAAATAACTGTTAAGATCGAACTGCACACTTCGAAACTTGTACTATGAATAAGGACAAGGTAAAATCACTACCTGCTTTTATAGCAAGTTGATGCAGGTAGATTATCTCGTCCCCGTTCCGACTTTTATCTCATGAAACTGAAAAAAAAACCTTATGGGAGGACCTAATATATATATATATATATAATTATATAAATCTTTGGTAAAATATATTCAATAAGAATATTATATACTGAAATTATATTGAGTGCTCTATTGTATCAAAGTATTAATACTATTAAAGTATTTATATATTTAATACGAGCGGTTATATATATATATCAAAAGAATATATTAATATTATTAATATCAGGAAATCAATATCAGAAAACTCCTCAGAAAGAAATACACGTGTGAAAAATAATTGTTGTATTAACAATATATAAAGATGTATGAAAGTATATGTAAATATGTATAAGTATACATATATAATGTATATGACAGTTTAAAAGTTTTGAATTAATTATTTAAAGCATTATAATACAATGGATTTTATACAAAAGTATTATGGATTGCTATAGAGGAATTACCAAGGAGACATATATGAATTTCAAGATTCTCATACTAAAGTATATACAAATTTCCCATTTCTAAACTAAGTATATGAACTATATTTGGAATAGACGACAATATAGAGGATTTTACATATGAATATTATGGATTATTGCAGAAAACTAACCAAGGAAGTATATATGGTTTTAAAGACTCGCATCAAAAGCAGTAATTTTTAATTTCTAATTTATATTTCAAACAAACACCATTTTATAGTATTACTTCAAATTTAAAAAAAAGCAAAAACTATCAATCGATATGTTATACAAAATTCAAATTTTATATCTCTGAAGAGCAGAAGAGTTGTCTATAAATGCTTATCAATATAGGATTTCATTATAGGGACAACAATTCTGTGAAGCGATCGTAAAATGCTTGAAAGACTTAATTCAAAACTTTTAACCTGTCATATACGTTATACATTTATACTTATACATGTTTACATTTATTTTTATACATATTTATATATTTTTAATACAACAATTATTTTTCACACGTGTATATCTTTCTGAGGAATTTTCTGATATTGATTTCCTGATATTAATAATATTATACTCTTTTAATATATATATATATATATATATATATATATATATATATATATATATACATATATAAATCTTTAGTTAAATATATTCAATGAGAATATTATATACTGAAATTATATTTAGTGCTCTATTGTATCAAAGTATTAATATAATATTAAAGTATTTATATATCTAATACGAGCGGTTATATATATATATATTCATATATATCATACAAAGCACCAGTCATAAATTATCTGAATAACATGTTCAACGCAGGTAGGTGATGAGAATATATGATTACAATAACGTTTTCACATGTAATTACACATGCACGAACTAAATAATAATCCCTCATTTTACCCGCACATAATTGTATCAGGCAAAAATGGACATCGCACTCTCACATGCATTGATACACAAAGTCCCCCATCTATTCTCTGACAAACAGTTACTTTCTTTCTCTGCATTGAATGTTGCACATTGTGGATCATTTTTTAGATTCTTTTCCGGTCCCTTCTTGGTGGAATATTTCCATCAAAACTCCTTCAAATGAAAACATAACAGGCCGGATATTGTTGCCTGGGACAGAGGGACAAAGATATGTACCAGGTCAGCTGCTCTGCAGATATAAATGTCTCTTTGAAAATCAAAGGAAAAGAGGATATCTATGGATAATTGCTTCGAAATACCAGCTTCGATAACCAGACTATGAATTCATATTCAAACAAATAATAATTGGAATACTAGGTTTTGTTAGTAAATGCTTAAAGGAGAATCTGGACAAACTGAGTTTTTCAGAAAGAGAAATCGACCAGCTAATTCGTACATTACAAGTGCAATCTGTGAATGGAACAGTAAAAATATGCATGAATTTTCTTAAGTTCCAAATGTGAATCTGTATGTGTTAACGACATCCCAAAGATGGAGTCTTGTAAATTTGTTGGAAACCGGCTACCTCCTTAGTGGAAGATCTATAATAATTATTTTTAAAAAACACAGAAGATACATACATAGGCGCAGGAGTGGCTGTGTGGTAAGTAGCTTGCTTACCAACCACATGGTTCCGGGTTCAGTACCACTACGTGGCACCTTGGGCAAGTGTTTTCTACTATAGCCTCAGGTCGACCAAAGCCATCTGAGTGGATTTGGTACAGAGAAACTGAAAGAAGCATGTCGCACACACACACACACACACACACACACACACACAGATATATATGCATGCATGAATGTGTACATGTTTGTGTATCTGTGTTTGTCGCCACAACATCGCTGGTCAACTAATGCTGGTGTGTTGACGTCCCCGTAATTTAATGATTCGGCAAAAGAGACCGATAGAACAAGTACTATACTTACAAAGAATAAATCCTGGGGTCGTTTTGCTCGACTAAAGACGGTGCCCCAGCATGGCTGCAGTCAAATTACAGAAACAAGTAAAAGAATACATACATACATACATACATACATAAATACATACATACATACATACATACATACATACACGCACACTGGTATAACACTTCTGTAATTTACCGTCATTTCTTGAATCGTATTTTCAATCCTTGATGTTAACCTTTACCTCATTACTAAGTACTTTTATATCGAAAGTAGGACATTTTGCTCAATATTTCTATTATAATTATAATTACTCGTAAAACTTTATACGTATCCGATTTGTATACTGATCAATAAATAACTCTCTATCATCAACAACAAGACTCTTGACACTTCCGGACAGCAGTAATGGAGAATAAGTTAGCTGATACTTCAGTCTCTCGATGCACTAGGAGAACAATGTAGAATATTTTCATCTTGTCTTCACTGATATAATTTCAGTAATGATATGGCAACATTGTATAGTTTGTATGACTAGCTTTTAACGGTAAAAATATACTATCTCTCGACAAACTGAGAAAACAATAGGTTTTCAAACTATTTGATTTCACGTAGTCCACCAATAACTAATCTTTAGAAATGAATGAACATCATATCTCATCAGTTCTTTTCCATTATAAATACAGTACATCTATTTATCTGTTTATTTCATACATTATTTTTCGAACAATAGTATTGTTACTTACAAGTCTCAAACTGGACAATCACTGGTTGACTGAAAGTCTGCCATCTATAGGTTTACAGCTGTCCATCTAAATAATTGCTGAGAAACAACCTGGCGGGATTTTTGATAAAGTACTTATGTGTATGTGTGAGCGTGTGCGCGCGTGAAGGTATGCCTTTGATTATGTGTTTGTGTGTGTGCATAAGTGTGTGCGTGCACATACGAAGTTGTTTTCTGAAATTCCACCGTGAACGCATTGGTCAGACGAAGGTTAGAGTAGAGGACCTCACTCGCAGAATGACAAGAACTGGAATCGAACTAAAAAATCAAAAGCAAAGAAACGTTTCGGTAATTTCTCATTCAAACCTAGTTTTAAATTGGGCCTATTTCCTACGTAAGTATCCGATTGAGACATACTTGCTTACTCCATTGGATGTTCACGCTTATTGGCTTGAGTTCCTTGCTACAAGGTTTGGTAATGAATGTTGATCATCATCAGAGAATGAATTGTGGGATTCCAGTTTCAAATCACTCTTTTGTGTTTCAATCCATTTCCGCACTTTTATCTTGATCTAAAGCTTTTGTTTATATATAACTAGCAGTTATCGCCCGGCGTTGCTCGGGTTTGTAAGGGAAATAACTATATAAGCATTTTTAGAGAGTTATAGCCAAAAAATAGCAAAAAATGCATTAAAAATGGAAAACAAATGATGGTAATTTTTTTTTAAATCGTTGACTCATCGTAGACATTTTTAGAGAGTTACTTCCCTTATGTAATAGCGAAAAAATGCATCAAAATGCAAAAAATTATGGTAAATTTTTTTTTAAATCGTAGACTCATCGTAGACGCGCGCTAATACCCAGAAGGGCTCGATATGAATCACGACTATAAGATACCCGGTTTTGGTTAAACTGCACCGCAAAATGTGGGAGTAGTTAGGAATCTAAATCGTTGGAGACAGACACACAACTTCACTTTTATATATAAAGATTAATATTCAGTTTGTCTGATTAATACTAATGGCCGCTTTATATACAAGGAATCTTTTGATTTTTCATGTTCCATTTTTACGCATATCAGATTCCCTTTGCACACTTCGTTAATGTTAGACCTACATTATTCATTTAGAGTAGCGTTTCCCAACTATTTTTTTGCTTATGAACACCTTTGATTTCTACTTTGCTCGAGTGGATCCGCGTAGCAACTCGATGTTTAAAAAATCCTTTTATATTATTATAGTTAACCATTATTAAGGCGTATAAACAATTTATTGCACATAAATTTTAACATGAAAATCTTATATGAACCCCTAAGTGACATATGGACCCCGATTGAGAACCACTGATTTAAGGGGGTCTCCAGTTTTTACCTAGTTAGACTACTCCCAATCTCTTTCGGTATTCAATCCAGGCCATATTAACTTTTAGATCACAAGCTGCTGCAGTGAACAGTTACACATTCTTATCGAACGTAATTTATTACTCATGGAATCTATTGTTCTCCAACCAGCCTGCTGTAGTATATGGATGTAAGAATGTGTATGCTTTCAGCAAACAAGTTCTAATACAAGCAGGTTCCAGGCCAAGTAATATAAGAAGAAAAATAACAATAACAACAATCAAAACTATTTTCTTTTGTAGCCATAGGTTTAAAAATACAATAAATGCAATGTGCATTCACACAGATTAAAAAATTTTTCCAGTAGTTAAATGAGTGGAGAAGTGAAAGACCTCAATGATATTATGCAAAAAACATTGGAAGAATCTAAATTTCGTTTTGAAGAAACAAGTATGTAATTCTTTACATGATTTTATAAAATGCACAACTAAATCTTGTATAAAATTTAAAATCCAGGAACTTTAGTTAGAGTACATAACTATAATGATTACGCATCCCTTCGGGTTGTCTTCTCAGATTCTTCAATTCATTGTTCAACACTAATGATTCCAGAATCTTCTCTGAAGATCATGTGGATCAGAATAGTTGAGAGAAGGTCTACATCGAGGAAATATGCTATAATATATCCAGCACACATTTAGTATATTTTATATATATTTGGTTCTTTTGATTTTGATCCCATTCCCTTTTTGATCTGAACTTCATCCTAACTCATTGCGTTAATTTTTGCATTAGATATTGTTGGCCTTTGAAATGGCTGAGAAATTCATTTTTGGAGTTTCTTTCATCACTTTAATGGGATATGAAGTTGTTCTTGGTACTGCTTTCTGTAGCGCCGTCTTGGGACTAGAAATTACCTTGACTTGTAGATGTTATGGTTCTATTGTCTATTCTTTTAAGCATAATGTAGAAAACCCAAGTAATTTGGCTCCATTATTATTATCTAGGCCTTCTGTCCTGGGTGTTGAGAGTTGACGCCGTCCTCTGAACACTTTTTACACAGTACAGTTATAGTACAGTTTCATGATTTTGTGAAGTATGTCCATTTATGTAACATTAGTATATCCACTTACTCATATTGCGCCACAAAAGTGACTTCGATTCAGAGGTCAACGGGGTCAATGATGTCATTGATGGTTGTGCTTATATTTCATCCTTCATAGACAGATGTGCAATTTAAGTTTTATCCGTTTGTTTTAAGTGATGCAAACTATGTCACACGCCCTACGTGTCCAAATATAAAAGCATTTCATTCCGTCATTTGTTAGGTCTCTCTCCATATAGTCATTCGATGGAATGAGGAAATCTCCCGGGTTCTGAAAGGTTCATAGCTCTAATCTTCTCCCACGATTGCCTGATAATGTATATAGCATGCTGGATTCGTTATAAAACACCTGCCATCTCTCTCTCTCTGTGTATCTGTCTCTCTGTCTATCTACCTGTTTATCTATCTGTCTGTCTGTCTATCTACCTGTCTATCTATCTATCTATCTATCTATCTATCTATCTATCTATCTATCTATCTATATATCTATCTATCTATCTATCTATATATATATATATATATATATATACATATATATATATATATATATATATATACATATATATATATATATATGTCTATCTATCTATCTGTTTGTCTGTCTATCTACCTGGCTATCTATTTATCTATCTACTTATCGATCTATCTATCTACCTATCCGTCAGTCTGTCTATTACAACTCTTTCTCTCTCAGTTTTCCCATATTTATGCGTGTGAGTGTATACATGCACATATACACACACTCACACACACACACACACATACATACATTCATACATACATACATACATACATACATACATACATACATACATACTTACATACATACATACATACATACATACATACATACATACGCATACCGCACACAAATCGATATAGGAAAAGTATGATAAACGTGAATAACAGTTTATATCCTTTGTTCCCTATGGATTTTTCCGCTTCTCCATTGTGGTTCTTTGTATCTACTGTAGTGGATGTTATAAGTGCAACTGGATTTTGAACCACAACAGTTCATCAGGGTTATACTCTATTGCATTGTTACAGAGATCAAAAGCTTAAAGTTGGACAGAGGGTATGACTTTTTATATGCATTTGAAAGGGAAATAAAATGAGAGAGAATGAAACAGAGATGAAGAGAACAAATAGGAGAAAAGAGAGAGGAGGAAGAGAAATGTGATAGAGAGAAACGAGGAGAGCTAAAATGCAAAATATAAATAAAAACAAGGTGTAGGGAACAAAAAAGAAAAAGGGAAACAAATAAGGAAGCTTGCGTGTGGGAAAATGATTGAAAGTGATAGAGAGAAAGTGGGAGCGGAAAGAGAGAGAAGAGGATAGGGGAAGGTTTGAAATAGATGGAAACAGTGACGTTACCAAATGTTTGGGGTTTTAGTAGGTCAGTTTTAGGTAGATACCAATAATGTAATTGTTTTCTATATGAAGTACAAATACAAAAATGTGAAAGGGTCGTGAACATATTCAGTGGCGAACATATTTAGAAGTTAGCAACCAGGTAAACAAAACAACGTGCATGCACGGGTAAAACATACCCACAGGTTAATGTCTGTATATGGGTCTAAAGACAAAGATACATATGCATATATATATATATATATATTATATATATATATATATATATATATTATATATATATATATATATCATTGATGAGAGAGACGGAAGTTACAAGATACGAGTATGTTTATTGATCTCTATAATTGTTTCGACCCATCTGGCATCGATCCCTCACGGGATATATATATATACTGCATTACGTACACACACACACACACAAACACATGATCAGCGCATAAATGCAAAACAATAGTGGGTAAAGAGTAAAGGCCACCTTTGGTCATGAATGAATATAGGATTGCACTTAGAAATTTCCCCTCTGAGACACAAGTTTTGTGAAGTTTGTCGCCATTGCATACCAGACTCCCCTATTCCACGCAACCGATGTTATCCAAAGAAAAGGCAAATGCCGATACAGCTTGGCACCTGTGACGTCGCAACTCATTTCTACAGCTGAGTGAACTGGAGCAACGTGAAATAAAGTGTCTTGCTCTAGAACACAGCCCCGTCCGAAAATTGATCTTACTATATCATGATTGTGAGCCCTAAACTCTAACTACAGTGCCATATGGTTAAAACGAGCTGGAAAGAAACAGTACTCGAATAAAGAAGGTAGAGTGATATGCTTTTCTGAAAGCTGCAAAAATATGTACAGACTGCTACTTGGATTTTCAAGTTACCATTCGTCGGACAACTAGTGTCAGTGTCAGATGAACAGTATAAATATATGTATATATATATATATATAACCCCTCTGCAAAAAGATCTCAGAATTTTAATTGATTTGCTTTTCGCAGGAAGGAAAGTTTCTTGTCGAAGATACGTCTCGCTTTTATCCTTCGAAACGTAGAGTAGATGAAACCATAGCGACTGAAGAAGGGGTTTTTTCTTTGTGTTAATTTTCCTGTACTCTATTTTTTTGCTGTTTTTAAAAAAATGTCCAGTTCCTTTGGTTTGTGTCTATGTTTTCGTTTCTCATTGTGTTCGACGTCCTTTTGGTGTCCTGTACTCATATATGCGTGTATATGTACATGTAGAGGTAGGTACGTACATATATGTTTATATATATGCATATGTTTAATTTATTTATTAATATATATATATGTATATATATGTATATATATATATATATATATATATATATATATATATATATATATTTAGTGTACTTAAATGTATTCATGACTTTGCATCTGCTTTTCCGTGGGTATGTCTTAGCATTTCACCGCTTTTCACTTCATGTTCCGCGCTGATGAAGGAAGAATCCTTTTTGGATTAATGCACCAATCGGAACCGATTCGGGGATAACTATATTTTCATGAATTTCTGTTAGCTTGTTTTCCTCGTTTCGACACAGAATGTAATAATACAAGTGAAAATATTTTATGTGGCTAGACGATTTAGCTCTCTATTTTTCAACATATTGGAAAATTATTTTTCCTTTTTGCCCTTATTTATAATTGGACAATTTTTACCTTAAAAGGTATTTTTCATATGTTGGCAACTGATGAAATAGTTTCATACAATTTTATCCTTATATAAGAAGTATGTATATATATATATATATATATATATATATAGCTGCAGAAAAGAAAGTGATGGGGTATACCATGAAGTACTCAGCAAATATAAGGAATATGAACAGATATATACAGACTAGAATAGTTTTCAATTTGTTATGTCACCAGCAGAAAAGTAGTTAAATAGTTGTCGAACAATTCGATGCGTGTAGAATAGAAGTGACTAGACCTTCAAGTTAACCATCTAACCTTCGTCAGATGGTGCTGCACTTAGATTACATTTGGAGTGATAAACTATTTGGACATTTGTTCTTTAGTGGGTACATGGAGGAATGTAAAATTATAGTCAGGCTTGTTATATATATGGGTTTGGGAAATCGAAGCAAAAGAAATGGGATCGAAGATGTTCAGAAGGAATACATTTGTATATTGTCGTTTCATAGGAAAGTATTGTTGGAAGATTTTGTTTACCTTCATGTGGGATGTATATCATCGTTTACACTTCAGTCAAGCGTGGAAAAAACTCCCCTATACACAGGTGTGTCTCCGATTCAGGTATGTTATGTCACGAAACTGAATTTCTATGCAAAAACTTTCGTGACCTCATTCTAACCCAATTGAATTTGAAGTATCATTGTACACCGTTATTTCCATGTGCGACAGAACCAAAAGGAGTAACATTGTTCTCACATCAAATCAGACAAAATATTCCAACAATAAGTGTCTCTCAAGCCACACTATGCAAACATTCTTCCCTTCCCTTCTGTTTCCTTCCTACATATCTACATCAGACATATACGTACCGAAAACCTTATAATCATTTCAAATAGCTTCACCTACCCAAGAAAAACAACTAGCCACAGAATATATGAAGTCAAATAGAAGCCAATTATTGAACAGATAGATACAAGCTGGTAAACCGAAACTTCGGACTCAGTGTCTCTTGTATCCTTCTTAAAGTTTATAAGCATATGCATTGTTAATGAATATTCAGTAATCTTCCAGTAAAATATTCAACTGTTTTCATATATAACTCAGCTAAATCAAATACCAATTTGTGTAATATTTTGTGTAAATTATTTCGAGATAAATGTATTCAATTAAATTTTATTTTTCATACGGATCTCAAGATGCCATTCTACAAATACACTACAATCGTGGAGGTGCAGTCGAATTTATTGTTAACCAAGAAAATGAGAATTATTTAGAACTCGCCCATATCATATGTACACAGACAATCGAATGTAAATTTGCACGTGATAAACATACTACAAAAACTCGTAAAATTCTAATTTGTCAGATTTTTTATAGAGATGACGCTACAAACTGATTCAGTAAGTATAGCTTTAGCAATACCGAGAACATTAAAATATATAATCATTTCTTGAAATACACCAGGAATGCATCTTAAAATGAAAAAAAGAGATAGAAAAAATGATTATTATTATAGAGCACAAACACTATCTTCAGTATAATATAACTGAATATCATGTAGAAGAACCAAAACGTAGATGTATAGATATGTATGTAGTGTGTGTATGTGTGTATATGCGTGTGTGTTCGTGTGTTTATATATAAAATATATCATATATATGTATAATAAATGTATGCGTATATATATATATATGTATATATATATATATATACATACATATATATATACACACACACACATATATATATATGTACATATATATATGTATATATATATATGTATATATATATATATATATATATATATATATATATGTATATATATATATATATTTATTTATATATACGTCAGCAGCATATATACTGAAGTCAAAGATGCGAGGATCATTTCCTTTTGTACAAACACCACATATTACACTCCTACGTAGTTTAGTGGTTGGGGTATCTCGCTGAGGATCACCAGAAAGTGGGTGTTCGATACCTGGGTGCGGCAGTGTGTTCAAGATACTTCATCTCACGTTGCACTGCAATCATTCAACACTCTATACAAGGCATACTGTTTATCTGCACAATTAATGTAGCTTTGATGAAAGGATTGAGTCAATATGCAACGCAAATATTTGATCATCTGTGCAGGGTTGTTTAGCACAAAACTGCTTTTCGAGCCCCAGAGATTACAGAGGCATACGCGCGCGTGCATGTGTATGTATGTATATATGAATATATATACATACTTATATATAGATGTGTGACGTTCCCTGGAAATTCTCTAGGTATCTTAAATAGTCAGACTGTCCGGTCGCACATGGTGCATAGACAGCTGCCCTCTGGAGGCACTGCCGCTGCTATGCGTCACGCCAAGTCAAACAGTCTGCCCTCGCGGTCCATTCAGTTTGGTTTCGTTAGTGAACATTACATCCAGGTTCCGTGACCCGAGAACATCTAGGAAACGACCTTGCTTCCAGTTCTATCCAAGGTTACGCACATTTACGCTACCAAGCGAGAACAGGATAAATTTAATTACTTACATTTTATATGCTGAGGAGGGGTGTTGATAACCCCTCTTCTTCGGTTGTGACTTGTGAGGTACTTCCCTTGAATTTAGTGTATAAATGTGTGGTGAACGTCTTAGGTAGGGAGCCAATGTTATTAGGGTGTTACATCTGGTCTATATATGAAATATTGTCAATGTTGATGAATTGAATGTTGTCTGGTATATTCGAGTTTCATGGGGTTTTATAAGGGGTGACATGTGGATTATTACGTGTAAGTTCAATTAATGTGGTATTATTTGTGTTCATAGCAGTGATATTTATCATTGTGTATGAGGGTAATAAGTTGAGTGTTTGGGGCTTGTATGTAAGGTGGGTGAATGCAGGTATTTGGGTGTCTGTGATGTTAATGTATGTGAGGAATGTATTTTTCCTCTTACGTCTCTGTTTAATTTCTGTCCATTCATTGCCGTTGACTTCAATCTTTTGGGCGTCTCTCTTTGGGTCTTTTGTTTTCTCTCTTGAGGCTTCTGGTGTGGGTTGTTTTTGGGGTGGTATTGCGTAGCTTCTTTTTGTCGTCTTTTGGGACGTCAATTTGTGGAGGGTTGTTGCGTGAAGGGGGTACAGTTGGTTATCGGTCTTGTGGGCAAGCGGTTTTATGTGAACTTTTCGCCCACACTTATAACATCTTGGTTTTCTGCCCTCCACCATGACTGCTTGCGGTTTCGTCAGGTAATATCACTTGGTCGGGTAATTCTTCTAGGTCCCTTGGGTGGCACTGATAATTAGGTCCAGGCCCTGGCCCAACTAGTTTTATTGTTGCAGCTTCGTAGCCTAGAAGATGGTAATTCTATCCTCCATGTTCCGACTTTAGGGATGTCGTAGAGTGTTTTTTCGTTTCTTCTTCGGAGGCGAAACTCAACTCAACTCTGCGGTAGTGTTTACCTCGTGCTACATCTTTGGTTTTATGCCAGATAGGTTGAACGCAATTTTTCGATGGCTTCTTTGGTTGACATTTCTATTTTTTAAGATTTTAGAGATAACGTTTTGTAGATTATAGTTTTGCGTTGTGTGGTTTGTGTCACTTCCTCTGGGGGAATTAATTTTACATTTGTGCCCTCTTTTTTTTTAATAAGCTATTGAATTTTTCAAGATCGCCGATGCCGACTTGCACTGTTTCACTAGTAACACCGGCCAAGGACGCGAAGTTAATCTTTTCATTATCTTGTATTATGGTTTTCGGGTTGTTTACGTTCATTATTAGCAAGTTTTCCTTCTTCGTTTCATCACTTGGGATGGAGGGGAACATTTCATTGTACAATTTGTTTGTCTGGCATTCTTCTGGTTGGGTATTTCCAATAATTTCGGTATCCATATTTTAGAGTGTAAAAAAGAAAAGAAAAGAAGAGAAAGTAATTCGTCCCTAAACAGGAGGAATTTACAGGAAAAAAACATAGCTCAGAAGAAGTAGTGTGTCAAAAAGACAAAGAAAACAGTGATACCAATCACTTTCAAACCTACAATCCAAAAGGCAGACCTACAACTAACACAGCAGCAAAGAAACATGTCTATTCAGTAATAGGGCACTAAAAGAGAATGACTCTCTCCAGACACGGTGAAATACGAATCAACACACGAATTCACATAAAGAAACTTGCTAACCAAATGCAAGAGCGAAATGTATATATGTGTACGTGTGAGTGTAAATTAATATATATAGATGTGTGTGTATGTATGTAGGCATGTGTGTATGCATATGGATGCACACACACACGCACACAAACTCATACACACACACTCACACACACACACACACACACACACACACACACACACACACACACACACATATATATATATATATATATATATATATTAATTAAAAGCAGCAGAAATATAACAAAAGCTGTTACTCAGAGTTTCACGTTCCCGCTCGTCGGACAGTTTTGTTAAAATAGCTTTTGTTATATTTCTGCTGCTTTTCAATAAAGCATATTACTCTAACTCTGGTATTTGAGTACTCTTTTTTTCACCTTCTTTCACATCCATGTGCTTACACCGGAATATACATACACACACACACACACACACACACACACACACACCCATATATATATATATATAATATATATATATATATATATATATATATATATATATATATATATATATATACATGGGTGTTTATTAATTGTGATTAAACTGCATCGTCAGATATCTTTAGTGAACAAAAAAAAGGCTATTGAAATATTTTAAATCATGCATTGCATCTAATATATGATTGATTTCTCCGACTAGATATAAATTTGTATTGTTTTTAAACCGTTCATATATCGGTAAACCGTATATGTGTCAGAAAATTTCGCGATTTCCAAAGACGTCAAATTTTGTTTGATGGGATTATGCTCGAAATTTCTTTACTCATTTTCCCCCAAATATGCATTTAAAAGAAAATAAACTCCTTCATCATTTTGCTGCTCTGTCTATTTTAATAAATTCTTTGAAATATTGACAGCTTGTCTTTTATTAAAAACATGTCACACAATTTCTCCAACTGTAATGTTAAGTGAACAGCAAATGTTAAGTCGGATTACTTAGGAAAATGCTAATATATATAAATTATATATATGTATATATATATATATATATATATAATATATATATATATATATATATATATATATATGTATATGTATGTATGAATATGTGTGTGTATAAATATACATATATATATATATATATATATATATATATATATATATTATATATATGCAGAAAGAGAGAGATGTAGGTAGATAGATAGTTGGATAGATAGATAGATAGATAGATAGATAGATAGATAGATAGATAGATAGATAGATAGATAGATAGATAGATAGACAGATAGATAGATAGACATATATATGAAATAATAAAGGTGGCCAAAAGCAATTTAAAACCAAACAGGAAATAATTCACCCTTACTAACAGTGACCAAAGTTGCAATGGGCATTAGCATTCCTAAAAAGAGAAATCAAAAATTCCTTAGTCACATGTTCTACCTGGAGCCTTTGACTCTTAATTCTAGCAATGCTGGTGCTCAATGACCCTTTGTTCCCTTTCAGTTAGGGTGATATATATATATATATATATATATATATATAAATTTATTGTCATATATATATAATCTATGGGCATACACACACACGCACACACACCACACACACACACATACATATATATATATATATATATATATATATATATATATATATGGGTCACTTAAAGTTTAGGCGAATGAAAATTGAACTGCGCTATTTCTGTTCCGAAATTCATCTCGCAAGTGCAAAAATCGATAATGTGTTTGTGTAGGCTTTATCCCATTCATTAAATATTGAAATTTACTCAGTTACATTCTAATTTCAAATTCCGCCGAGGTCGGCTTTCCTTTTCATCATTTCAGGGTCGATTAAAAACTGTACCAGTTGCACACTAGGGTCGATATAATCGACTTAATCCTTTTGTCTGTCATTCTTTGTCTTCCGATGGGAGAGAGAGTGAGAGAGAGAGAAGGAGAGTGACAGAGAGAGGGGAGAGTGAGAGAGAGAGTGAAATAGAGCGATAGTGTGAGATAGAGAGCGAGAGAGAGAGAGTGAGAGAGAGAATGAGAGAGAGAGAGTGAGAAAGAGAGAATGAGAGAGAAAGAGTGAAATAGAGAGTTAGAGAGATAGTGAGAGAGAAAACCGGGCAATACTGCTAGCATATATATATATATTATATATATATATATATATATGGTATTTTTATATAAGCTGAAAGAGATCACCGTACAATAACTAAGGAAAATAGTCTAATAAAGGGGCATATAAGCCCTCGACAGAAACAGAATGCTTTTCTATCCGCGTGGGAATCGAGCTCATATCCCGTTGTGTGTGACCATTTACTCCAGAGAATTAGTCTCCTTGTTTCAGTCAAATTTAAGAACTATATTAGTTCGTATTTGTTCTATGTAAACAAACGTTCTATATGCTTTCGGTGCGAACGAATTTTTATACGGTGTCGTATTTTACAATCCTGTGCATGATAATAATGGTATATTTATATATTTTTCATCTTATGCTTCTTTCAGTAGAATGCGGGCATGCTGGGGCACCGACCTGGAGAACTTTTAGTCGAATGAATTGAGCCTAGTGCTTATATATATATATGTATGTGTGTGTGTGTGTGTGTGTGTGTGTGTGTGTGTGTTTGTGCGTGCGTGCGCGTGTGTGTGTGTGTGTCTGTGTGTGTGTGAGAGAGAGAGACAGACAGACAGACAGATAGACAGACAGGCAGGCAGAGACTTATTCTACCGGTCTCTTGCGAAGCAGCTGAGACATGTTTTCTGGAACGTTTAACAGTTTCTTATGGAAATTTATATTTTGTATGTGCCCTTAATGTTTTAATAGTGGAGTCACATGGACCTAGGTCACATTTTGTCAAGCGTGTTCAAAGAATTGTAGAAAGAATTTCATGGTATATATTCTCTTTATGGAACTTTGCATATCAGCATTTGCTAACTTTATAACTGTTGACAGTTGATTTATCCAGATAACAACTGGCTTGAATAAATGTTTTGTGTTTCAAAATGAAGGCCAGTTGTAACAGAAGAGAATGCAAAAACATCTCCGATGCCTTCTTCTATTTTTGTGGATATTACACTTTACCTAGGCAGCGAAACAAACTCACAGATCTTGCGAAGAAAGCTTACCTGATTTTGGCATGAAACTAGATAATCAAGACAAAGCCTCCGCTCCCCGTTTAGTGAATAAAAAGTGTTGAAACATTAAAACAGTGACTGATTTAAATACTTAAGCAGAAAGTTTACAGCCTTGTCGTGTCAGAAATTTAAGTTGTTTACTGGGCCAAAGATTAAAAAAGGACGCAATTCTTTTATCGCAATCGTGTCTGATTTCCTGAAAAGCAGGAAGTCATCAAATTATGAAGTACTTGTGCAAACCCTTTTAACCAGTTTTCGAGTACTAGACTGCAACATGAGTGTAAAAGTGCATTTTCTGCACAGTCATCTGGACTACTTCCCTGAAAATCCCAGTGCAATATGTTGTGACAAGGAGGGGAAAATGCCACTAAGACATGGAGACCATGGAAACTAGCTATCAAGGCAGGTGGAATACAAATATGATGGCTTACTACGACTGTTCTCAGCAAAGAGACTATCGTGATGCAAGTTATTCATGCAAAACAATGAATCTGCCTCCACTTCAGTCGTGCGCCTGTGTTTCACTTATTTTTGTGCGTGTTACTACATAAACGTCACCAACTACCTACTCTGAGTAATTACTCACGGTACGTGCCTGGTATGTATGCATACACACACACACACACACACACACACACACACACACACACACACACATATATATATATATATATATATATATATATATATATATATATACATGTATGGATTTGTCTGTCCTCCCACCATCGCTTGGCAACCGATGTTAGTGTGTTCACGGTCCCGTAATTTAGCGGTTCTGCAAACGAGCCCGACAGGCTAAGTACTTGGCTTACAAAGAATAGGTCTTGAGGGAGATATATACGACAAAACGCGGTGCTCCAGCATGGCCATAGTCAAATGACTGAAACGAGTATAAGGTTAAAAATATATAAGTAAACATATATATGTGCGTATATATATATAAATATATATATATATATATATATATATTCTTTTGAATCAGCCGTTTGACTGCGGCCGTTCTAGAGTACTACCTCTAGTCGAGCAAATCGAAACCAGGACTTATTCTTTCGGTGTGTTTTACCGAACCGCTAAGTTACGGGGACTTAAACACACCAGCATCGTTTGCCAAGCGATTTGGTGGGGGACAAACACAGATACACAAACACACATACGCATATACATATATATTTATGCATATATATATATACGACGGACTTCTTTCACTTTCCGTCAATAAAATCCACTCACAAGGCTTATGTCGGCCCAAGGCTATAGTAGAAGGCACTCGCCCATGGTGCCGTGCAGTGGGACTGAACCCGGAACTATGTAATTGTTAAGCAAGCTACTTACCACAAAGCCACCTGTGCGCCTATATATATATATATATATATATATATATATATATATATATAGAGAGAGAGAGAGAGAGAGAGAGAGAGAGAGAGAGAGTGAGAGAGATACATACATACATACGTATGTACATAAATACATACATACATACATGCATACATACATACATACATACATACATACATACATATATACATAACAATAGTCAGACAGACAGACAGACTCGATTAGCCAGGCTACTTGGTTTTCTGTTACAACACTTTTCCGTCTTCGATATATTATACGCCTTGATAAACACCGCTGGTGTGAGTGAGCCTAGACTGACAAACATACATGCAGATCATGAATTCAGTTATTCGATAATGAGAATTACAGAAACATTAATTTGTGAGTTACATGATATATTTTTAGTCGAAGTTTTCTATTGATATTATTGCCAATTACACAGCACACAATTTATACATTTTGAATTCAATTGCAAAATATATTTACGATGTTATACTTCTATAATAGCAGTGTAACTTTGAATTTTGATTAATTTCGCTATTTTATGTTGTAGGATTTCTCTTAAGTAATTAGCTTTATATTTAGAGCGCAAAATACTTAGTCGTCAAGTCTACAGAAATCACAAATGTCTGTCTGTTACAGATAGACGTTATTATAGCAATAATCTGTGTATTTATTTCTACTAAGATTTCCCTGTAGGTGTTTCATCATGAATTCAGGAATATGATCTTACTTCTTATAGAATCGGAACTATATCGGTAGTTTTATTAAATTTTTCGTGCGCATGCGTTCGATATGGAAGCAAAATTGCATTTCTGATTTAACTGATATTAGTTTCGGAAATGTTGCATACATACACAGAGATAAGCATGCACACACACACGCGCACACACACACACACACACACACACACACACACACACACACACACACACACACACACACAAAGTATCTGGATAAATAGATATACAGCTATGCAGACAGACAGACAGACAGACTGCTACGCGGACAGAGAGACGGGCACGCGGACAGACAAGCAGACAGACAGATAGACAGACAAACAGACAGATAGATAGACAGACAGATAGATAGACAGACTGATAGATAGACAGACAGTCAGATAGATAGACAGACAGCACTTTTCAATTTACGACTACACATTCTCTCAGAGTTTACTTTTTGTGAATTCTGGAGTTGTTTCTTGTGGTTATTTATGTTACGTAATATTTTATGTAGTTTTAAGACAGCAAACTGGCAGAATCTTACCGGGGAAAATGCTAGCAACATCACTCTGGACTTAACGTTCTGAGTTCAAACTGCGTAGAGATCAATTTTGCCTCTCATCCTTTCGGGGTCGATTAAATAAGGACAAACTGAGAACTGGGATCGATGTAATCGGATTAATTCTCATCCAAAATTTATGTACGTTTCCTAATATTTGGACACCTATGTAGAAATGAGCTGTATGGCAATGCTTGTGTTGATATACTCGTATAATATATGTTCGTATATTTTAATCAATCTTGCATATGTTTAACAGCAAACATAACAGCCGTAAGAATAATGATCTCAAACAAGATCGTAATACCAACAGCAGCAACAGCAGAGAAAACAAGGCAAAGAATATTTTTTTGGCAAGACACTATTATCTTCCATTTCCTGAGACTAAATAAGAACATGAACATTTAACAGAAGAAGAGAAACACATGAACATGCTAGAGCAGAGAAAAATGTGTACATATAAATAATTCATTATGGATGTTTATCAATGACAAGCGTATACATTCAGACCAATCTGAATTCGGTTTACTGAGCATTTGGTAAGATATTAGTTTTGTGAGACAAGCCCATAACGTCGGATACATTCGTGTTACTTACCCTTAGCCCAGAACCTCAACACCAACAGAAACATCAACCACAATGCAAAAAAAAAAGTCACTAAAAATGGCAAATAATAGCAATAATAATTATTGTAGAACCATTTACAAGACTGGAAGCAGCGCTCACAGCGACAACACCAGCACTGGAAACTACAATTACTAAATAATAAAAGGAACACCATTCTCAACACGAAGACAATAAACCTCAACATAAACACTGAAGAGAATTCAGACACGTGTTGCTAAGTTGACGGTATGGAACCTAAATGTCAAAACATTACAAATGAAAAGTAACAAAGAAAAAACAACACAAAAATATAGTCGATGCGAACGAACGGGGGAAGGTAAGTCGGAACAACAATTAAGCAGCAGCAGTAGCAGCTAGACCAGCACTGTCAACACCTTAACCACACTGTCACAACACAACCATCGCCACCACCACTATTCCGCACACCACTATTAAAAGCGCAAGCACAAGCATTTTCACTCACACAAATAAATAGATCCCACACCTAAACACAAACGAAAAGCAAATCATTAAGTACGTAGTCACAAACACAAGCAGTAGAGAATTAATAGATTATATACATCAACATGGAACAATATCGCACATTAACTACATTTATTTAACTAATACTATTCCATCGCACATAAAAAAAGCCATCCTCATATCACAACAGACATAGACATCTAAAAAACCTAAATATCGCAAAGGAATAGGAAACAATATACTATATTCACAACTGTTAGTGGAAATACCTCCAAACATCCGAAAGGAAGACATCACCTGCCTGTTCACATAGTCGAGATATACTTTCTTTTTATGCCTTCATCCTGCTGGCAAGATGACTAACTTAGATAACCAGTATAAATGCATTTTTCTCGGAGTCGTCCTGAAATTAGACCCGCCTTCACAGCCACTAAGGTCGCTAGACATAGAGGTGATGACCGTCAACGAGACCAGCATGTCCGACCACTGCCCATTTTCTATGAATACTATATCCCGCCATCTTCAGTTCGATCAAAAGCGGGGAGTTGAGTTGGGTTTTTTTTTTTTTGGAAAGGTCTGGATCACGTGACAGGGTTATTTTCATACATCTAAAATGTAAGTTGTAAGTCCTAGGCTTGAGAAAGAGAGAAAGATTGCCTGAAAACTAATAGTTGTGAACACTTTAAGTTTGGAGCAACATTTCAAGCATCTGGTGATTTTCCTAGAAACGTCTCAATATTCAGAGTTAGGAGATTGGAATGCTATCTTGGAAGCACATTATAATTCTGTCGGTATAACTGATTGGAGGAGAAGTTCAGAAGCACCTGCCTCCAAATCTGCTCAAATTTTTTTGTCTCACAGTTATTGAGTAGAGTTCTCCACTATGTTAATATATACTGAAAAACATCATCAAGTCATCCAAATCTTATCTAGATAGAACATTGTATAAGCCAGTGGGTAAGAATAGCGTAGCTTGCCAATAGTTTATAATCGTCAGTTATTCAGATCACAAATTTCTGATCTGTACACTCGACAGAGGTGCACTTCATAGACGGAGACTCAGTTAATGGAAGGTAAATGCATCGCTACCGACGAAGCAAGCTTCCAGATATGATTAGAGAACTGCCTCAACAGCAAATGCTGCTTCATCTTAAATGGACTATTAGAGAAGAATTGATGGGGTTTAGTAAAATCGTAGTGATAGAGAAAACTAGAATGCAATGAGGCTTAGATATGAAAAAATCAAAAGTTGCTTAGAGAAGGTACTTTTATTGAAATGCTCGCAACAAGCTGGACTCTTAATGCATGACCTAGCTGACTTTCAAAGAGGAGAAAATGTTGGCGGGCCGATGACTGGGGCTTCAAACACTTGAATTGCTGAACTGTTTAATGCAAGGTAAACACCAGTTCCTACAAGCATAATTCTGAAATGAAGGTGAATCTTACAGAGGAGGACCATAGTGTAAGGGGACGTATTGTGTCTAACAACACTCGAACTACGGCAGCAAATAGATTGTACTATAATTGAACATATATGGGGCATTATTTTGGAGTACTCAGTTAAGAACCGCTTCTCTCTGCCATCATACCTATAAAAAACTGAAGAAAGGTTTACTTGAGGATTGACTCTTCAGACTTACCTTTAAAACTGTTCAGATCTATAATTTCCATTTAACTATGTGTTTCGATTACAACTACTGTATGTATGTATGTATGTATGTATGTATGTATGTATGTATGTATGTCAAACCATTTTCTTCCTGTTAGTCTTCAATTTACGTGAAAGCCAAGAAATTTAACCATTTTTTTTTTTATCAAAATAAAGAGACATTCTTCATTCCGCTACCATTAAAGTCTATCAAAGATAAGTGTTTTCCTTAAAACTACTTTTCAAAATGAATAATGATTCTTCATTTTTCGCATTCCAAAACTTTCTGTCTGAGCTAAAAATTTATTGTATTTAAATCCAATTAAAATATTGTTTTCTATTTTGAATTTTAAAATGTATCTTCAAGTTTTACTTTATCGTTATTGATCTTTAGTGTCTATCGGTTGTTAATAATAGAAAAATATTATAAACTACTGATGTTTTTAAACCAAGAAATCGTTGAAAAAGTTACGATGATGTACTTATTCTGCAACTACGCCCTAGAATTATTGTGAATGAGAGTTCCAACCCTGAATGTTTAAAATCTAGCAAAGACCCTACTTATTACACCAATAAGTGCCATAAAAATTCTGAATGCCTAGATTTATATAGGTATATCAATGAAAGGGTAATTCGCGTGAGAGTTTAGATTTCTCAGTTGCTATTTTGAATAAGTGTCAGAGCTAGTCGAAGATTTTATGATAGTTTTAAATAATAGCCGAAATTTTAGTTGTTTAGTTGACTTATTCAGTCACGGTCTACACGGTAGAGAAAGTGAGAGAGAGAGAGAGGAAACACCAAAAGAAGAATACAGTGAAAATTATCATACCAGACGCAGGCTAGTTCTAAATCAGTGCTTCTCAACCAATTTTACCCATGGACCCCTTTGATTTCAGTTTTATTCGGATGGACCCTGTTAACCAATCGATCTTTAAAAAAACCTAATATATTTTTATAATTAATTATTATTAGAAATTGTATTAAAAAAGGTAAAATGTTTTTGTATTCTAGAAGTATATACAATTTATAGCAGATTAATTTTAACAAAAGCTGATATGGTCTCTTACAAGCCATATGGATCCTGGTTGAGAACAAGTGGTGACTGTATTTATGTATGTATATATGCTTTTATATATGTATGTATATATATATGTATATACATGCATATATACATACACACGCACATACACACACACATGCACACACACACGCACACACACACACACTCACACACACACACACACATATATATATATATATATATTATATATATATATATATATATATATATGTAATTGAAATTGTAGAAAAACAACAGACGAAGACAGGTGTATGACCAAGGAATAAGTGTAATAGTTTGACGCTCGGGAAAATTGAATAAGTCTTTTACATTTCGAATATGTGTTCTTTAACAGAAAGGAATAAGAGAAAATAAACAGAGTGAGAATGAAAAATATTTGTAGAGTTCAGCGATCCAGAATGGCGAATTTATGTATGTATATTCAGGTATGTGTGTGTGTATGTTTACATATATATATATATATATATATATGAATGCATACATACCAACGTACATATAGACAAACAGACAGACAGACTCATCGAACAGGCTGCCAAGAAATTTCCATGTACTGAATTCACTCACACAAGGCGTCAGGTTACAGTTGGAGACACTCAGATAAGGAGTTTTTTTGTTTCGTGGTTAGTGAACGAGTTTATATGCGCCCTATATCTACTTTTAAAATCAACAGTACTACCTACGTAAATCTTTTTAGGTTCATTAAGGGTTGAGACTTCGACTTTATATACGGTATTTCTCCCTAAACAGAAGTCTTTAAGGGGACAAAATTCCCTATTACGACAATTGCATGTTTTTATTTTGTTTCCGGGTTTATTCTTTCTATTTTTTATATCCAAGTCCTTATTATCGTTCTTCGTGTTAGAATTAGCTAGGTTATCTCCAATGGTTTCGTTATTTCTAAGTTTAAGTCTGTTATTTGCTGCGATGATAGATCCAAGATTGGGTGTGGAAGAATGGGATAATTTCAGACACAATCTATTAAATATAGACTGGTATTTATGACCAGGTGGGGAACTTCCTATCGATAATGCTAAAAAATATCTTACGGAGGTGTCTTATCTTTAGGGAGAAAGTGGGTATAAACCTTACGATTTCCCGTTTCCTCCCGGAATAGTTCCTATTCTGCTCCGTAGCGTTGAAAAATATATAGTGTCTTCTAAAGTGTTGTTCTTTTTTGTATTCGGTGGGGTCATTTATAGGATGTGAGTCAATATTAGAATTCGTAATATTTAGAAACTGATTGCCTAATTTGTTTTTAAATATCGTGTTTTATGACACTTTGGGGATGGTTTGATAAGGCGTGGATATGCTTAATAGTTCTGTTAGGTTTATGATAGGGGTAGAGTAAGCCATTATCCAAATTTAATGTTGCATCCAATATGTTAACACACTTAGAAACATCTTTTAAATGTGACATCTAATTTCTATAATTTTAAAAATTTTATTAATTTTTTCTTAATCTATGAGTTGCTTGTGCGGGGAGTTCAGATATGGCGAATAAGGCATCATCTTTATATAGGCCTCCACTCCTTAATTTTATATTCCTGAAGTTCTATCAGATCGCTAATTGGTTGAGTTGTATAAAGTGGATATCTATATCATTTATTTCTTCATTATATATATTTATACATATATATGTTTATATATATATATATATATATATATATATATATATATATATATAATATATATATATATATATATATATATATATGCACACATGCATACACACATGAGACCGCGCACACACACATACATACAGACACACATACTGAGACTAGTATACATAAACGAAATCATGGGCAATAAAAATATGAATATATGAACTTATATATTATGTAAAATCCTCTACAAATGAAACAATAATTTAATATATGCTATGAAAATCACATATATTTAGCAATAAATATTACAATATATAAAGAAAAATGTAAGAAGTAGTAAATAAGGAATACTGAGGAATAGATGGAAAATAACGATATAGAAATAGCTCCAGGAAAAGAAAAGGGATTTGTTAATATTAACAGAAATCTAAAACCAGCAGATAAGTGGAAAGACAAAACAAAGAAATTAACAATATGCAGAAATATTGTTAAAGACATCTTAGTAATCAGAGATTATTTAAAACAACCTATGTCAAGAAAAATGACAACGGATCAGAATATTTATAGACTATTTAAAAACTTCAATGTTCATTGAAAATTGAATGAGTTCTATTAAAAACGAATTTAGAACAAATATATAAACTATATTTAAACAAGTAATTGAAGTATTTTTTGCTGCACTATAGATGGAAAAATACCTACAACACAATAGAACTATAACGAAAACAATTCATCGATACAATGAAGTAATTAACGAGCACCAAAAATGAAACATCATAAAAATCGATTTCGTAAAGAAAATTTGAATATGTTATGAATTGACAAAATATATCTTCATTATTTACAGCATAGTCTGAGCTGGAAGGGCAGCAGCCATGTCTTTTTAAATGAACTCCAAAAGTAGTGGAAGGAAGGTGAAAGTTCTTTTTTGACCGGAAACCTGGCCCAAAAACTTGCAACACTGTGTGCGCTACGAAAACCACACGTTGAGCCAGTATAGGTGTAAACCAAGTGACCGACGAAATGTTTTCTCTGAATACCAAAATAACCCCGTTGATGAGCTTCTAAATACTTTCCGCTTGTAAGACATTCATTGGCGTGAGGCTATGGTAGAAGACTTTTCCTAAATTATTGAAACAGAAACCGAAATACCGTAGTTGTGAATTTCTGCCACTTTTTTCCTTTTTGGATAAATAATGGCACACTCTTGATGACAGATTAACTGAAACAAAGACATTTGCAGCTGCTGCAGGAAACTGATAAGATTGAGATTTTAAGGAATTACAAACGCTAAATAATACCTAACACGAAACTGCGTAGAAATGATTTATAAGTGTTTACCTGAAATACCAGCTGCAGGGAGTAACTGTCAAAATGGAACTTGTGAGTGGGAGGAAGTTTTCCTAGAAGAGTATATTGCTTCGGAAAGTAAGGGATATGAATTCCGTTACAGTATGAGAAGATAACACATGTAGACGTTGTATTCTACGTACATTATTGCAATGTTTTTTTTTGGGGGGGGTATATATATATATATATATTATATATATATATATATATATAATATATATTATATATATATATATATATATATACAAATATATATATATATATATAATATATATATATATATATATAATATATATATATATATATATATATATATATATATATATATATATATATATATATATAACTAGCAGTATCGCCCGGCGTTGCTCAGGTTTGTAAGGGAAATAACTATAAAGCATTTTTAGAGAGTTATAGCCAAAAAATAGCAAAAAAATGGGAAAAAAATGATGGTAAATTTTTTTTTTGAGAGTTAAAAAAGGTCGAGTTGCGTCCCCTAGACAGTCTGTGGTTTGTGTTTCTAATTCTCGACCCCATGTCGAATTTATCGATTTTTTTCAGAACTGGGGGAACTTTTCAAATTTTCGCTGCGTTAGTTTTGAATATGACATTGGGCTATGTGTGTGTCAAGTTTCATCAGAATCGTTGAAAGCCGTGGTCAGGGTGAGAGTACAACCAAACAGACACACAGAAACACACACAGACAAACTGCCGTTTATATAGAGAGAGATAAATATTAGGGAATGAATCCAAAATTACAGGGAAAAATCAGATTTAGGGTTAAATCCAATTTTATCGTAAAATATTATATAATATAATTCGAGACAAAACCACTATTTTAAAACCAAACAAGGAAAGACTTAATCAATACATAAAATTTTAATATAAATTAAATAAACCGCCACTACAAATGTTTCATGTCTGCTACCGACAATCTTCAGGTGGATTTTCGATCTTCTAATCAGTATCAAATTTTGAAGTCATATATATATATATATATATATATAAATGGATATGAATGAATTATCCTTTGTTTACCGTTAACATGGAAAATTCATGGTAACTATTTACTTATATATATATATATAGTCCTCCATAAATAATCTAAACGTATTATCTACTCAAAAGAGGGTCATTATTCTAATACTAAAGACACGCACAAGTTTATTATGCTCCTTTGTTTTTCAATTGATTACCTATTTAAAAGAATTAAATAATTGATTACTTGCTTACTTGTTTAATCTTTCAGTTAATCAATTAACAAGCTGGATTTGTCAAAGCTGTTTTGTCACCTTTCGAGATCACAGCCATAACATGCCCTCTCTGTTCTACTTCTGCGTTAGGTCTGCCTCTCTGTCTCTTAGTTTGTATTCCCCGAGACGCAACAATATATTCAATATATATTCAATATATATTATGTATATTTGTTCGTGCATACAATGTGTTTGGGCTAAATTTGACAGTTTGAATAAAAGGAAAAGAAAGCGCAATATCCCATCCAAAATTAAAAGCATTTTATGAAATAAAAAAAATGTCAGCTAGACTAACAGAAGTACCCGGTTTTGCTTGGGTTTTTAAAAAAATGAATTTTATTCTAAACTTTCTTCATACTTATTGTTATCGATGATTCTATATTGATAGCATAAGTTTTGTGAGATCAACAGAGTATAAATGAAAAAAATTGTGAACACATGAGCATCCAACATACAACAGACTAGGAAAGATGCAAGCTACTTAGGGATAGTACTGTCCATGGTATTTCTTGGTGGACATAAGGAAACTTACTGAAATTCGGAATTGTATTGTTTCAAATTGTACTGGTAAAACAGTAGGTATTAACGAAATACTTGAAATGAATACATTTGGAAATCACTATTTTATTCATTTTCAGCATAATAAGGAAAGCTGAATTTATCATTTTTTCCAAATTTAAATCACTGGACAACATTTTCCCCATGTCTCCAAGTCTAAGGAACTTGACATTAAACTATTTTTCACAAAATCATTAAACTTACAGAAGTATTAAAGTTTTTGTCGATTTTATTTATGGGAACAAATATTTGCCCCCCTCCATTATTCCATGAGCAGGGCCCAAGTTCCTTTTTCACATTACCATTGAGCCTATGAAAAAATTCATGTTTGTCCTTAGCATTTTTCAATTCTATTTGAGGGGCCAAAATTTCACACCCCACCCCATGTTCGATGGAAAGTTTGAGCATAACTGGTCAACTGATTTTCGAGAACATACGAGACAAAAGGACAAACAAGCAATAATACAAAGAAACAACCAGTTTTATATAAAGATATTATGGCTGGGAGATAATAGTTTACTCAATGTAGCCGCCCTCACCTTCCACTAAGTCCTCAAGACGGCTTTTGAACCTTACGTATGAATTTCTCACTGTGTGTCCGGATAGATCTTCAAACACTCCCTTGATCTCGACTACCAGTGCCAAATTGGTATTGCAGTCAGAGCGGTTGGTGTCTTTCTCTACCGAGTTCTACGCAAAGAAATCGATGGAATTACAATCGGGAAGAATTAGAAGGCCTCATATTAAGGCTTGTTAAGTGACAGTAATTCTCCAACCACCACTAGTGACTCTTTCCCGAATCATGCTGCCACACATATGGCCTTCCAGAAGCAGTTCTTTCAAGCCAGAAAGTAACCATAGTCTCCAGGAGTTTCACAAACACCAGCGTGGAGATGCAGGCAGAATGGCTAGTAAGTCCCTTCTTGCGGGCCACAGTTTCAGAGACAACGTTACAGCTCTCTATGTCAAGTCTTACATCATTTTTAGTGTTCACAGAGTATTGAGCGGCAGTCATGATAATGACGTTCTGATAGGGCACGAATCATCATGATTCAGGTAACTCTTTTCAAATGACTTAAAATCCTGCATGTCAGCTAACTTCCTTTCAACTACAGCTTTTGCGTTCTTGCCTTCCACGCCGTTAAATGTTCACCAATACATCAACCTCTTCCTGTAAAAAGGAGACAAAATATATAATAAAATTTAGCATGAACACACTGTATATTCCACCAAGTTGCTTTCACCACTGTCTTCTTCTCCTCCTATTCCACGTCCACTTCTATTTTTTCGTTTTCTCCTTCTTTCCACACGAATGCTTGCGTTTATCGCTGAAACATATTTATTTTTTTACATCTCCGGAGCGTCATCCTCCGGAGATGCAAAAAGAAAACACATTTCAGCACAGGAATCTTGCAAACAAAAACGTAAGTGGAGTAGATTCCTGGCATTTCATAAACAAATTAAATATACACATTATTAATAATTTATATTTCATGCTACGATCAGGGAAATTGACGTATAATTTATTATTATGAAAGTAACATATTACTAATTAACATATAGGTATATATCTATTTTTATGTATGTATCTATGTATGTATGTTTTATGTAAGTGTGTATGTGTGTATGTATGATGTGTGCATATATGTATGTATGTATGCATGTATGTATGTATGTATTTATCTATCTATCCGTCGTCTAATATTTCTCATGTACATACTTACGTAGGTATATATGCATATATGTGTCTGTGGATGTCTATCGCGATTGGAATAGGTATTGTGAAGAAAGGGAGGAGACGAAAAAGTGGAGGAGGAGGAGGGGGAGGAAGAAGAAGAAGATAATGAGGAGGAAAGAGGAAGAAGAGGTGAAAGGAAGAACGGAAGGAAAATGTTGACTACGTCAACAGTGATATGAATAAAGTGTAGAAAGAGTGGAAATGGCAGAAAGTTGCTCGATCAAAACAAATGGAAATGTAATTAACAATAAATAATATTAAATTTAAAGATATTTTCTACACAAAATGTATTATTTAGCAATTCAATAATGATTGATACCAATATGAAGTGCAAGAGGCACATACTCAATGTTTTTATTCTTAATTATTGTTGCTGTTTTTGTTGTTGTTGTTGTGGTGGTGGTGGTGGTGGTGGTGGTGTTGATGGTGGTACTTATTTTAGTGGATTTCTTTCGCCGAACCGCAAAGTTATGGAGACGCAAAGACACCAACACCAATTTTCAAGAGATGGACACACACCGCCATTTGCTACACTGTTGTTATTGAGAGCCTCTGATATGTGGCGTTTTGTGAATAAGGGAGTCCATTTGCGCCTCCTGCCGCGAGATAGGTTCCTCTAGGGCTCTCTACAGGAAGATATCCAGTTTTGTTTTGAAAACACCTACATCCACTTTGTATAGGTCTCTCAGACTCTTTGGAAGAATATTAAAAAGCTGTGGGCCCTTGAAACCGAGATAAATGCAGTAACTGGTCCTGAAACGTGACGGCATTGTTGACATCTTTGGCACTGCTCAGTGGCGAACCGTTCAGGCATTTGTGTAGCTTTCACTGCCAAAATTTGGCTCAATGTCTCTGGGGATCTTATAGATGTATATTACTGCATATCTCTCCCGGCTTCACTCCAGAGAGTAGTCTTAGCTGTTTCAGCCTTTCCCAGTAGCTGAGCTGTTGCAATGAGATGATCTTCTGTTAATTTTCCACTGTCGGGTGACCATAGTTGAGAGTTGTAGTCCAGGCGGCTGAGGACGAATGTCCTCCAGAGGACCATGGTAGTTTCCTTCTCTCTGGCTAAAATAGAAACCGTAGCTTAGATTTCACCCCAACATTTTTCCTTTGTTTCACGTATTCCATATCAGAATTTATGAGGTCAGCTGCCATTTTCCTATCTCACTTCAATATATTTGTACAACTTTTCATTTGAGATTACCTATTTTCCCCAAACATATAATGAAACAAATTCGGTGGGGTACTCTTTTGCAGGTATGCGGTGCGTGTAATATAACAATACACATAGTTACATGTGTGTGTGGTTGTGTGTGTGTGTGTGTGTTGTGTGTGTGTGTCTGAGTGTGCCTGTGTGTGTGACTGTGCCTGTGTGTGTTTATATATAACAGTGATAACATCTATTACTTTATATTGCAATAAGAAAGGAGGATTCGACGTTGAGGATCATCCAAGTATAAAATTGTTTGACTCGACAATTGGAAGAGTCTACTCTGTGCAACTGAGTCACTATGAATGTTTCTTTTTGAGGCTGCATCTTCATCAATTAAGAGGACCGAATTCCTTCTCCTTTCTAAGAACGAGTGGTGGTCAAACTGCTCGTACTTAGCAGTTTAGCCTTAAATTTCATAGAAGGTGGCAATAAGTAGGATAGAACAATAGCTGAAGCTTCAGTGTCACGCACATCTATTTCTTTGAGATATCTTTTGGCAATTCTTCTCATGAATTGTGAAGTAAGTAATCCAGTAGAGTTGTGGCAAAAATATAAAAACGATTTATTAGAAGACTACAAA
>NC_043003.1:73279461-73321961 GCF_006345805.1 Octopus sinensis | reverse complement strand
GGATACCAACTTCAGTTACTACCTGATATAGATACACATACACTTACACTTGTTTTCACAAACCTACGGTATGCGGGGAGCTGGCAGAGACGTTAGCACTCCGGGCGAAATGCGTAGCCGTATTTCGTCTGACGTTACGTCGTGAGTTCAAATTCCGCCGAGGTCGACTTTACCTTTCATCCTTTCGGGGTCGATAAATTAAGTACCAGTTACGCACTGGGGTCGATGTAATCGACTTAATACCTATGTCTGTCCTTGTTTGTCCCCTCTATGTTTAGCCCCTTGTGGGTAATAAAGAAATAGGTATGTACGGTATATAAAATCGTAAAGACTTGTGCTCACACATACAGTCAGAGAGGAATTCAGATAGAGTTTGGTAAATCTGAGAAAAATGGTGATATTGTAAATATAAATTGTCTATGAAAAACCTCAAATTATTGATTGTAATGTTCCCAAGTGGTCAATATTATCCGCCACACACATGCACACGCGCACACACAAACCCATATACGTACATACATACACATGCACACACTTAATACATTCGTGCACAAAAATGTTCATTATTGTTTTTATTCCACCCCTGCACTGAGTCCTTCATTTAGATTTTATTCATTGGTTTGAGGTTCATAAGACATATTGATTACACACATACATATACACACACATACACACACGCACACACACACACACACAGATAGATATAGATATATACTAGTATAGAGGTGTGGTCAAAAATGCCGAAAGTTTCATCAATGATAGATGATGGCATACGTAAAGAATGAAAGAATATATAGCTAAATATCAACAATCAAGTAAATATATGTACACCCACGACGCACTTGAAGAATCCGATAGAGTTTAGTGTTTTGGTTAAAAGATATTGTCCACATAATGCGTGCGTGTATGTACCGTTGATATTGTGCAAAAGTGTCTTAAGATCAAAATGTTGGTTTTTAAGATAACGAAAAGGTAGTTTCCCCATTCCATAGTAAAACTGTTGTACAACACTTTGATGATTTTTGATATCTTGGCATCTAACTCTCATGGAGATATGATAGTTTGAGCAAAAGAACCGACTATGCGAAGCAAAAATGAATATTGAAAAGAACGCATTTGGCCAAATTTGGACATACGACAGTTTAACATAATAGCAACAATATATATAAAACATCCACTCTTCCATTCGCCCAAGGATAAGATTTTTTTACGGCTGGATGCTCTTCCTGTCGCCAACTCTCGCCTATATTCGAGAAATAGTTCAAGTGTTTATATGACAGATTGGAAATGCAGAAAAAGAGTGTCACCTTATACTACCATTGTCCGATGTCAAGTTGAAGGGAAAGTAAAACACTGAGTGTCACACACAGACACATACACACACATACATATATATATATACATGTGTATATGTATGTACAATGTCTGTGTGTGTATGTATATATATATATATATATATATATGTATGTATATGTACAGTTGCGGCCAAAATGTTCAAAACGGCATTGTTTTCGTCAGAAAAGTAAGTATAAGTTTTTATCAAAGTAGTTTTATATTCTATAATTTTTACAGACAATAAATACAATATGATTTGTTATTTTCGAAGATTTTGGTGTAATTTGAGAGGATAATACAAAAGTTGTGGATGATTTAGTGATTAACTGCAAAACCAATGGCGGCCAAAATAATCAGAACGGTTGAAAATATAACAAAATAATCAAAAATGACAGAGAATACTGGAATTATTTAATATTTAGTGTGAAGCCCTTTAGCTTCAATCACACTCTGATATCTTCGACTGCATGAGGAAATTAAATTTTCAATTTCTTGCTGGGTGATCTTATTCCATTCTTCCTGAAGGGCATTCCATAATTGCTCAGTTGTTTTAGGATTTCTGGCTTTCGAACGTTCTCCTCGATTATTCCACACATTTTCAATAGGATTGAGATCTGGGCTTTGAGCTGGCCAATCCATAACAATAACCTTTTCAGCCTTGAGGAAGTTCATGACCACCTTAGCCATGTGACATGGGGCATTGTCCTGCATGAATATCGGTGGTCGCTTAGTTGAATTTCTCAGCACAGGCGAGACATGATCTTTTACAAGTTGTTTATAAACTCCTGAATTTAACTTTCCATGTAATCGCACCAAAAGGCCCACACCATCTCCAGATATCATTCCCCAAACCATGACACTTCATCCACCGAATTTAACACTAGTCTTAAGGCATTTAGGCAACAATTTTTCACCTACTTTTCTACGAACGTACCGTTTCCCATCTGAGCCAAATAGCATAGACTTAGATTCATCACTGAAATGCTCCGTTTGCCATTTTTCTTGAGACCACAACACATGTTCGGTTGCAAAGGTAAGACGACACTTTTTATTCTTGGAGTTGATCAGTGGCTTCACTGCAGGTGCTCTTGCTTGTAGGTCATGTTCAACTAAAGGACGAGATACAGTTTTTCGAGATAAAGTTTTCTTCAATACAATGCTCATTTCCCGAGAAACAGCAGCAGCAGTTTTAAATCTGTCCTTTTTAACTAACTTTACCATAGCACGATCTTCTCTCCTTGTCGTTTTTCTTGGCCTACCTCTAAACTTTCTTGCTTCACACGAACCACAATCATCGTAGACCTTAAGAGTACCGTGTACAACACATTTTGACTTGTTAACAATCTTTGCAATAGATCCAATACTTAAATTATCCTTCCTTCGAAGCTTAATAATCTGCTGACGAATTGGTAACGGAATAAGTGGCATTATATTAACAAAGTTCACTGCAAATATTCTTACTAATGTTTAGTAAACGAACCGTCACGTAAACAAATTCAAAACATTAGAGTTCGCCGGTTAAATATACTAAAACACGGAGGAAAAGCAACTGTTCTGATTATTTTGGCCGCCATAGGTTTTGCAGTAAATCACTAAATCATCCATAACTTTTGTATTATCCTCTCAAATTACACCAAAATCTCAGGCAATAACGAATAATGTCGTATTTATTGTCTGTAAAAATTATAGAAAATAAAACAACTTTGATAAAAAATTATATCTACTTTTCTGACGAAAACAATGTCGTTCTGAACATTTTGGCCGCAACTGTATATATATGTACATGTATATATTTCCCGAGCGTTAAACTAAAACATCTGTTTGTTGTCTACCCCACTCGTCTTCGTCTTTTGTTTTTTTTTCTTTGTGAATTCTCCCTATATATGTATATACATGTCTCTGTGTGTATATATATATGTATCTATATGTCTATATATGCATATAAGTATGTATATTTACATAAAAGTACACATCTACATATATAAATCTCCCTGCTAATAAAAGCCGGGTACCATGTGTCCCGTTACTTAATAAATAAAAAATGTTTTGTAAATAAACAACGACGGGGTAAAAAAAACATACAACGTATACTGAGTGTACAACCGAACGGAAGTCAGACCGAGATGTTCCCTAATTCTTCATCAGCTTTCAACCAGACAGTATTACTCAGTTTCGCACCATATGGTTGATAACTGATGGATTAGAAGCAGCCCAAAATTATTATCGCTAAGCGTCATGACTACATACAATGCAATTCGGAAAAGAAGTATAAATATAGAGAACACAATATTAATAAATGCGTACACAAATATAAGCAGACGCAATATAAGTGGAATATATATATATATATATATATATATATATATATATATATATATATATATATATATATATATATATATATACAACTTATAATAAAGGGCAAAAGAAAATTATTTCTATGCCAATATGCAGATAACAGACTTTCTAATCGTCAATTTCCACATATTATTATACCCACCACAGAAATACGTTGTGCTGAAATCGAGGAAAGCTAGCCAACATAATTTTTTTTAAAAGTTCGTTATTTCTATATTGAATCAATTTCCGAATTAATCTCATAATAGATTTGTTCCTCTTCAGTAGAAAATACGAATAGAAATAAATGAAATACTTACATGCGCCCATGGAAAAAAGCCCAAGGAAAAGTCATGTGTACATATAAGTACTCTATATATATATATATATATATATATAAAATCCTTTGGTCAGCCTCAGCACACGTGTGAACTGTTCTCACCACAGCTTAAAGTGGTTATCAGTCCCTATAGCGAATACTAATAAATCTACTACTAATATAGGATGAAGATTTTTTACAAAAAAAATCATCAAAAAAGTGCCAGCATATTAAAATACATTTAAAGGTTAAAATTATGAACAACTTATATGTAAGGGCTAAAGAAACTTTTCCTTTCCCCTTGTTTATAATTTTAACCTTTAAACGTATTTTAACACGCTGCCACTTTTTTGATGAAATTTGTTTTCTATAAAATCATTCATCCTATATTAGTAGTATATATATATATATGTATATATATATTGGTAAAAATGGTAAGACAAGAAAAGAAAGAAAGGGACATTTATTAAGTAAATAAAGGAATTTATCTGTAAATGTAATATGTGACAATTATCATTTTTTTTTCTGATAGCCGGATAAGAGATGGCGGCGTGGATTTCCACCTCGGCTTCCAAAACTCGGAGTTTTATCATGGCTACCGAATAATTGCCACATATTACATTTACAGATATATATATATATATATATATATATATATATATATATATATATATTGACGTATATTGATTTATACATGTAAACATAAGTGTAAACATAACAGAGCCGATATAGTTGTTTGGGATAAACAAGAAAACGTATGTACCGTCATAGAGATAAGCTGTCTTGCTGATATGAATATTTTTCTCAAAACCAAAGAGAAAGAAGATAACTATGGGCAAGTGCATTGAAACCTCCAGGATTTATATCCGGATTACAAATTTACATGTATACCTATAATAACTGGAGCGCTTAGATTTCTAAGCAAATGCTCAACTGTCAGTCTTGATAAACTTCGATTTTCAGAAAAAGAACTCAACCAACTGATCTGCACATTACAAATACCATCTATTAGCAAAACAGTAAAAGTATGCAAGAATTTTCTCAAGTTTAAAATGTGACATCGTTTTAGTTATCTGCATTCCAACGATGGAGCTTTGTGTCCTTGTTAAAAGCCAAATGCTTTGTTAGAGGAAGAATTTACATAATTAAAAGCAGAAGAGACATACATGCATATATACATGTATGCATGTATGCATACATACATACATACATACCTCCGCTCGAAACGTTAAACCCTCCTTCTTTCCTTCTTTCCTGAGTGTCCAATAATACTATATTTGTTCCACGTCCTCGCGTTGTTGTGTTTTTTGTGCTTTCATGTTTGGAATAACTTTACATACATACATACATACATACATACATACATACATACATACATACATACATACATACATACATACATACATACATATTCTGACTCAAGAGAATATGTACAAACACAAATATTCACGAAAATTTCCGACCTACACTTTGTATTTATAATGATGGATAAACAAACGCTGGTATACACACACACACACACACACGCACGCACGCACATATATGCATGCATTTATACGTGTGTATAGCATACGTGTGTATGAATGAGTGTTTCTATGTATAATTTTTGAACTGCCTTTAAATCTTATTTAAAACGCTGAAAGTGGACTTTCGGTTTAGGAAAAAGTGTAGTTTTCAATATCTTAGAATCATGTGAGTTTTCTTAAGAGTAAGGAGGAAATGTAATTCTTAAACTTCTCAAAATTTCCTGGTGAAATAGCAGACCGTATCTTGAAATTAGCGGTCTTAACGTGGGTATACGCTTACACCCACTTACACATACACACATACATTCACACACATACACATATATACATACATATATATATAATACATGTATGTGTGTATATATATATATAATATATATATATATAGGCGCGTGCACACGTCTGTGTGTAGCGATATAGAGACAGGGGTGAGAAAAAGACAGAGAGAAAGTGTGGACGAGTAAGAGAAAAGATGCAGACATTTTTATAAGCTGTCCTCCTTTCAGTTGAACTCCCACCACTACTACCATCACCTCCTGCTATCAGCATCACTGTTACCTCCTGCTGTATCACCTCCACCTTCACCATCAACTCCACTACTGTAGCCCCTCGGCCACCATCTTACAACAACAATCACTACCACCACCACCATTCACTCCGCCACAACCTCAAACTAACATCCACCATTATCTTATGTATAAATGAACAACAACACTGCTGGGAAGCCTATTAAATTCTGTAAGATAAGAAGAGTGCCATTATGGAAATATGTCCTGTTGTCCTGTTTTCTTTTTTTATTCTCAGCTTTCAATTCAGTTAATATTTTGTTTTCAATATTTTCTTTATGCAAAATAATTGTCCTCTGTGGGGAAAACTAAAAGACTGTCTTTCAATTCCTATTGGCTAACTGAGATTATCGGAGTTCTTAACGACCAAAGTTTAATTTCCGGTTTGGCCTTGAATTAAAGAAAGCGATTTTATGATAGGGCCTTCGAAAACTATAATAACTAGCGAAAAAAGAAAGACATTTTAGAAAGCGACAGAAGATATAAAGAGGTAACTATTTGTTGTGATTGAGAATAGGATAAAGGAATGCCTATGGACGGTAAATTGCGTAAAATATGGCTTGTTATGTGATTGACAATATGTGGTTGTTTGTATAGATTATTGGATCGTTTCAGTGCCTGGCTAGTTGATTAACTGGCTGAATAGCTCTGTCTTTGGAAACGTGTGTGTGTGTATAAAATAGAAGTCGTGGTGGTGAGAGTGCAGATGGCTTGACGTATGGATCGATAGATCAATGGATGGATTCATTGGTAGGTCGATGCTTGGATCCGCGGGTAGTGAATTTGATGACAGATTAGTGAATACATCGATGGATAGAGAACTGAATGTAAGGATAGCGGGGTTTTGTATATCTGTATAGATATTTTGAAGATTCGTTCTATGGATGGGTAGGTGAATGCGTCGAATAAGTGGATAAATGGTTGCAGGTGAGGATTGATTGATAGGTTGGTTGGTCATAAATGGAGTGATAGATATGTGGGTAGACTAGCGGATGGACGGATATGAAAAACGCGGGTTCGGTGACTGATGGGTTGGAAGTGTGTACGTAGCTAAACACACACACACACACACACACAAACACACACACACACACGCCTTTAGAAAAGGTGACTGATAGTTACATGGAGGTATGTACCTACGGATGGAGAAGTTATAAGATAGTTTAATGAAAGGCCAATTTAAATACGGAGAGATAGTCATCTACAGGGAGGAAGAAAGAGACAGACAGAGAGTGGTGAAAACAGCCTAAAAACAAGAATGGCGGGTAGTAGTCAGAAGCAAAACTGAGTTGTCATCCCGCTATCAATTACACAATAAAATGTGTATCAAAATTTATACTATCGTTGTACATTCAGAGCCAGGAAATAACTTTTGATTCCAGTTCTGCTTCATATATCACCAGAAAGTTAGTTTGTACATGCTCGTTCATTTTGCTGGAAACAGCAGCCAAATAGGAATCAAAGTGAAATATACATTCGATAATATTGCTGCCTTGTTTCTTAATTCATGGAACAAGTACCTCTATGAAGAAAATTGATGTCAGCCTTGAGCTGTGTAAACATTGTGTAATGCAATGTGAATTTCAATGTTAGATTTCAATTTATTTTCTGCATTCTCTTTTTTCTAGCATTTTGTGTGGTGCCTGAAAAGTTCCATTGTGGTATAACATATCTACACTTTCAGAATAAGGAAAATACCACATATTCTACTGACAACAGTAATACCTCGGTTTACTATGTACCAGGTTACAGCGAAGCATTTAAAGCCCTCCTCGATCCAGGCCCTCTAACGAGTTCCTGGATATAAATATGATACTCAAACTTTCCGTTCTCTGGCCGAATTTGGGTAGGCCGCATCATCTGGCACTATGTGCTTGTTCTTGAAAAGTTTTAATGGTTAATTCTTACTTGTATTCACCCAATGAAAACGTTTTGTTTTTGCATGATGTAACATTTTAGTACTGACTCCACCAGATGACGTGTTTACGAGAACTACTCGGTTTCGAGCAAATTTTGCTAATCCTCTGTCGTGAACAACTACCCACTTAAGAGATGGCCAGAGTCCGCTCCATCTCGCAATTTACAGTAAACAAAGCGACCATCGGTCACTGATTTGCATCGAGTAAAGTAGCAAGTTAGAAAATCTCAATAAGAGATGAGAATAGTAACTATGCCAACAGCCAAATCGATGCGGTGATTGATTGGTCGACTAGGGGCTGTATGAAAGACAATTGCCCCAGTTGCCGCGTAGTGGGACTGAGCACAAGGTCCTATGGTAGGGAAACAAGCTTTTTACTCAGATACACACACAGCCCCTATACACGCACACACACACATGCACATACATAAATGCATCCATATATATATATATACGTACATAAATAATCATATATATATATATATATATATATATATATACACACACACATATACACACCCGGATACACATAGAGATATACACATACATATATAATGGTCACGGCCTCTGTGCACGCCTGCTTATCCCTAGTATTTGAATTAGTAATTTCGTTTGCATTATTCCGAAAATAATTCTAGAATATCCGAATACATAATGTACATTTCGTAGGTCCATTCAATTCTGTTAGACAATAAGCTAACTCAATCGTTAGTTGTAGATGATGAAAAATTCATCAGCAGAGAAGGGTATACCCACTTACAATCAAGCTTCATGAGTATGCAATGGTATGGAATCGTGTGCCTAATCCGATATTGTATGGAAGCGTGTGCATAATACGATATCGGATCCCTAGTTGATACTGTCTATAATTGCAGTACTCCATAAATATGTTGTTGAGTTTGCTCTTCTATAACCGGATCTCCATAAAATGTTGTCAACGCAAGCACATTGACGTTATACATATGCATACTGATGGATGGAATGCGAGAAGATGGCCATACAACGAGGGCTGTTCATGTAGAAGGTGGAAGATGTACGAGAATCTTGAGAAACCAGTGACCAAGTCCCGGTGTCAGTCGCAAGGCTGGTGATGTACTAGCTTACTTCCACATAGTTCGGGTATTTCCCCGTCCGGTAATTCGGAATTGTTCTACTCCTTCTGTGTGGAAAACAAATCTCTGTTTCGCTGCGTTTAATTAGGTATCTACTGTCCTTCCCTTATACATAACCCACAATGACGCATTGGTAAGATATCAATGCCTTGGTAACGAGCCAATATTTTGCCGGGAGTATTAGCTCCTGTCAGGCTTCCGGATATGAGTGAATTAGCATGTCACAGTTGTCTGTGCACATATCTGATTATATGTATGCATGTATGAGTTCTCCCATTACGTCTACTGCAATGTTTGAACGTTGAAGTTTAATGAACTGTGGATAATTACAGTATCATTTATATCATTTCATAAGATATATATAGAGAAAGACAGACAGACAGAAAGAAACTGACGGGCAGACAGACAGACAAACAGACAGATAGACAGGCAGGCAGACAGACAGTCAGACAGACAGTCAGGCAGACAGACACCCAGACAGTTAGATAGATAGATAGATAGATAGATAGATAGATAGATAGATAGATAGATAGATAGATAGATAGATAGATAGATAGATAGATAGATAGATAGATAGATAGAGTAGTGATATACATTATCATGATGATAATGATATAGAGTTCTTAGCGCTAGCAATATTGTGATGGTGTACGGTTGTGCTTTCGATAATGGAGTTCCTACTGGTTTTGATAGAAATTGTGTCACGGTAGAGATGATGGCTTCGCCGCTGGTAATGCTAGTGCTAGTAGTCACTCTAGTAATGTTGATAACTTTTGCCAAATTAATTAATATGTTTGTTCTAGTGTTGTTTGTTCCAGTGGTCGTCGTGTTTCTTGAGTGTGTAACCACACTATTGAAGCTAGATCTGTTGATCATTGAGTTACTGGTGATGATGGCAGTTTTCGTGTTGGTGATAATATTGATTGCGTCGGCGTTTCCTTTTTATGACCAAATGTTTGATCTGGAAAAAGACATACCAGCTGCGGTCATGTCAGTATATATCAGGGACATAATTCGAAGAATTCTTTATTTCTAAGAAAGTAACGGATATATGGTGGTAGTGATAGAGGTTGTGGTGGTACTGCGGTCCTTCATAGTCGTATTATTGTCGGTGGGCTATTTGTGATGTTAAAGACGACGAGAACTTCGACGACGGCGGTGTCAACATCGGAAACGGCCGCAGCCTCAGTGGTGGAATTTGCGGCGACTGCGACGGCGATGGCAATAGTGAATGCGTTAGTGCCATAATATCTACTTAAAGATTGAAGGCTGTTATTTGATTGAAATTTGACTTTTATTTCCAGCAACTCTCAAGACCACACCGACGGTTTTTCTCTCTTCAATGGTTACAGTACCTAAATAGTATACATTGAAGTATTCGGTGACATAATTTCTGTCTGAAATTAGCATTTATTCCAAACATCAATAAGTGCTGTGATTCAAAAATTACAGAAAAAATAACCAGTTTTCCAGTAATGTAGAAAAGTTTATCATTTACAGTCTACAGCATGCTAGAAAATAACATATCGGGCGAGCGACGAGACAGACGGAAAGTTTATCATGTAAAGAACAGCTACTGGAAGACGAAATTAACCTATTTCATTTGAACATGGATTAAGCAGTGATATCAGAGATGTTAGCAAGATTCATGCAAATATGTCAAAGCTAATTAAACAAGGATTATATGAATTAAATCTGAGAATTATTTAATTAGATTCACCACAGAAATGATAAAGTTTCAACGTAATCCACTCTGAATTTAAGAGTGGAGGAAAATATTGGAATGAGAAGTATGTTAAAGAAGACAGCTTAGAAATAAATAGTACAGAAGACTTAGATTAATAAAAATTAAGTGGCCGGAAATAAGATTTCACATAGTGAAGATATCTGTCATAAGCTTTGAAATGTTAAATTAAATGTTAAATAAGACGTACAACTCAGAACTCAGAACTCGTGCTTATTTATATATATATATATATATGTGTGTGTGTGTGTGTGTGTGTGTGTGTGTGTGTGTGTGTGTGTGTTGTGTGTGTGTGTGTGTGTGTGTGTGTGTGTGTGTGTGCGTATACATACATATACCTATATATATGTATGTGTATATATATATATATATATGATGACAATCAAATCAACAAAATTCACACAGCTACTACATAAAATACACTAGGAAACATGTGTCTGATTGTAATTGAATGAGAATAATGTGAGCATAATCCAGTAATAAATAATTTTTTAAGAGAGGGAGACTGATGCGAAAAGATTGTTACTTTTCAAAAGAACGTACTGCTAAAACGCCATCCAACATTTAGTGATTTGTATGATAAAGTGATACCAAGAAGTAGAAAATTACAAACGTAAAACACTGATAAGAAATGAGGTGACTTCAACAAATAAAAATGGATTTTGCACAAGACTTAAGCAGTTGAATACAATAAAACAACATTCAACTAAAATAGAATTGCAAAAAATTACTAGAGTCCATGACGAGAAATGATACACAATGATCAAGTCCTGTCAACTGATATTATTTCCTAAAATAATTTAAAATCTTTTAATTACATACAATTATGAAACTTTGGAGTCAGAAAAACAAAATCAATGCCTAATTACAATCAATTATCCAAATAGAAATAATATATATATATATATATAACAAAGATATAACTTTTAAGAGAGTTTGTTCATCTAAAATCTTCATCTAACTCACATTTTTTTTTTAAATTTGGGACTTCAGGTTAAACCCCAATATTGAAGTTTGTGCCAGTGAAGATAAACTCTATCCTACATTCTGTGGTGATCATCAAGTTCCGGATAAGACTGTACTTTTTTATATATGTTAGTGACCTGGTTACCTTCAAGTCTAATAAGATTCATTCATGCAATTGATGATGCAAACGTGTCGTTTGTATGTCACACTATACCTATACTAAATTAACAGGTATTACGAGAGAGCTCTCATTGTGGAGACGATAATATAGTATCTTTCAACACTATAACGATCAGCCTGAGACTCTGTTGGTTATGAGGACGAGGGTTCTAGTTGATTCGATTAACGGAACAGCCTGCTTGTGAAATCAACGTGCAAGTGGCTCAGCACTCCACAGAAAAGCGTACCCTTAAAGTAGTTCTCATGTAGATTCAGCGTGACACAACGTGACAAGACCGGCTCTTTGAATTACAAGTACAATTCATTTTTGCGAGCTGAGTGAACTGGAGCAACGAGAAATAAGATCTTGCTCAAGGATATAGCGCTCCGCCGGGAATCAAACTCAGGACCTTACGATCGTGAGCCGCTTACCCTAACCACTATGCCTCGCCCCTTCACATAACGATCAATCTTTATATACATCATGGACAAATTTTTATAACACCCACATGCACGCTCTAGTTGTGAATATCAGGCGTTGAAGTCACCTGAAAAAGCTTTATGTATATATAATCTTGACATACTTGCTTCTTAAGTTTAAAAAAATTGATCAACCCCCAACCAGATCAGAGAAACTGTGCTGCTGTTACTATCAACATAATCAAATCCTTCATTATATTGACTAATTATCAAATATTTCATCTCCAATAACATTCAAAAGCAAAAAGGTACCACTAACAATGAGTTAGCCTCTGAAGGGAAAATTAAGCAGCTCCTTATTAATATTTTTGTAATGGATAATGAGAAAGTATGTAAAAAGTAGAACATTTAACGTTCATTCATAGACTGCAAGAACATCTTTGATTGGCTTCCATTACACTGCTCCAATATTTAACAAGTTGCTAAACTTTTTACAAGATCGATAAAATTTTAGCACAGGCAATTTTTAAATATTTTTAAATATTTTAAACTTCGTCAAGGTCATGCTGGGGAACAACTGCACTTTAAATGTCAACATCGTTGTTTGATTTGCTAAGTATAGGAGATATACGAAATAACATATTCTTTTTTTTATACTCTAGGCACAAGGCTCGAAATTTTTGTGGAGAGGGCTAGTCGATTAGATCGACCCCAGTACGCAACTGGTACTTAATTTATCGACTCCGAAAGGATGGAAGGCAAAGTCGACCTCGACGGAATTTGAACTCAGAACGTAAGGACAGACACGGAATAACATATTACAATTCTACGAATTGTTGTTCAGACTACTCAAAGAATGAACGAAAACCGGTTTGTCTTCGCTGGAACGCCTTTTATCATAGGCATGCACATTTAGGTTCATTTGTTATAAATCGACAAAAAATACATTAATCCGTTGATTTACTGCCCCAAAGGAATTATTCGTAAAATTCTGAGATTGAGATCATCACGTTACGTTTGTTGCCATTGAGATTTCTAATTAATAAATTTAGAGAAAGCCAATTTATATTACTGGTTGGAAGAGAGACAAATAGAAACATTTATTATCATCACTTCATGCATGATTTAAAATTACACGCTGAACATGTTCCCCAATTTTTTGAAAGACTCTTCAATATAATGGAAACAATTTAGCCAAGACAGTAAAATATCCTTTGAACTGGAAAATTAAAAAAAAGAAAAGTTGACACTACAACGGACCAGACTAACAAGTCGGAGAGATGATTTGAATTCTATGGAGGTGAAATAATATAAGAGCTAGAAAATTAAGAACAACTAGCCATCGATGAATATAAACCTCCGTGTATGTGTGTGCATGTGAAGCTGAGAGGGAGAGAGAGAGAGAGAGAGAGAGAGAGAGAGAGAGATGACGAACGTGAAATTTGTTTTTACAAATTGTAACATATTTTAAAGCTCATTTTAGTAGCAAAAATAATATGCATAGCATTAAAACATTTTCAGTGCGCGGTGTAACACTATTTATTGTTTGAGTAACAGCAAACGGATGAGGAATATATACTCAAGAATATATACTCCATAATGTTCTGTGAGAACATTAGGTAGAGCTTACTTAATAAGTCACATCTCCAAATATAAGAAAGTAGTAGTTATTATGAGAGTGATGGAACAATGATAAAAATCAGTTCTCCATGCCTTGTCCTAAATTTTCTGATTGACAAGTCAGATAGCTGCCTTCTCCTCTTCCTGAGAAATTGTAGCACAGCGATTATGAATTCTAGTATACGTTTTATCACCAACAACCCAATTCCATGAAAGTAGCTTGGCATTTGAACACCTAGCTGCAAAATCAAACGTAGTGATACCATACAATGTAATCGCATAAAAAACCATGTCGCCCAATGCTTCCACAAAATATACATAACCAATAATACGACGATATAGTAATAATATTGCGCACATGAGAAATTAAATGAAGACCTAGAGAACAACCCAGGAGAAAACAAATTAACAACCGGAAGCAATAACTAACATGATTCCATTTCGAGGCGTAAATATTTCAGATTAAAAAAAAAGAAACATACCTTATGTAAGTGCACACAGAAGACACAAATAATGTATATAGGAATACAGAAGTAGCAAATGCTACACGACTACAAAATGTCAGTATTAAAATCACTACTTGGAACATCCCATCCCATAAATGGAAGTTTAAAAGAAACACACAGAATAAGTGAAATAGTAACTAAAACAGATATCCAAACTGAGAAGCAGAATAAGTACTGACTAATTTAGACAGAAATACAACGCAACAAATGCATTAAACAATACCCCGAATAAAGAAACACACATATTATACATAAAGTGTACTATATGCATAAAACGTTTACCATTTATAGAAGAAACAGACGCATATTAAAAAATCACATAATAAAAAAGACAAAGTACCTTACACCAAGCCATAATCTGGTACTAATATAATATAAATACATACCTATTCAAAGCAATCATGGTACATGTAAGTAAACTCAAAAACAAGCTACAAGTTTGAAATTCAATTTATAAATTTAACTGTTGAAGTTAAAGTTACGAACTTCAAGATTCTGTTACATTTTCTGCAGAAATACAACACTGTCGAAGGCTCACCAAGCAATTACAAAGGAAACCCTACGGGTCCAATAGAAGTACCAGCGTGATGCTAGTTGTGTATAAGACAACCAAAAACTGCAATATTAGAAACGTTTGAAAAAATAACCATACTGCATCATTCGTTGCACGCGTCAACAAACAGTGCATTTGGACCTTATGTAGACAGGTCCGTTCGAATAATATATTGCTATGTCCGCCAAATGACGGTACAACAAGCAACGTGGTCTAGAAAGCGCAAAGTAAGAGCACAAAGGATGTGTGCAACATGATCCCGAAGCCGTGAGTCCAGGAGAGATCTTCGACAAGTGACTGAGAAATAGAAGATCTCAAACCTTACAGGTAATAAGGAGGACTGCGGGAAGGGTTAAATGCTACCGTTTAGATAAAGTAGGTGTATTTTTTACGAGGATCCCTGGTTCTGGTAGAGTAGTAGATTTGGATGAAGTGTCGGAACGCAACTAATCAGGTATAGTGGCAACTATGTCTGCACAACAGTAATAAACATAGATATGTATATGAACATGCAACACACAAACAACCATACATATGCATACACAATCATGTGTACGTGTATACATATTTAACATTCCGATAACACCAAATAAATAAAATATAAATACATGTGTATGAAACAAAGAAATATTCGCACACAAACACAGGTAAAATTAGACGTAATCGTAAAGAAGTTAGTAAACAAAACCTAAGACTGGTGTAAATATATTTATATATAAACTGAAGCGTGAAGACAAAACTGATATATAAAAAAGAACATAGAATACATTACGCGTGTGAAAATATATTGTAAGCTTCTGGGGAAGGTAAGTAAGTGCAAATATAATTCTATATATATATAGAGAGAGATACACACATACATATGTAGATTCATACATACATACAAAGATACATACGTAAAACTGCACACTTAGATATACGAATACGAATACAAATGTATGCATATGAAAAATACAAAAGCACATGTTTGAACAAAAGAACACAAGTAATAAAAAATAACATATACAAATAATACACTATAAAGATGTATAAATATATATAGTGAGGGCGCGTGGCTTACTGGTTAGGGGCATTCGGCTCATGATCGTAAAGATGTGAGTTTGATTACCGGCGATGCGTTGTGTCCTTGAGCAAGACACTTTATTTTACGTTGCTCCAGTCCATTCAACTGGCAATGATGAGTAGTACCTCTATTTCAACAAGGGCCAGCCTTGTCGCACTCTGTGTCACGCTGAATCTCCTTGCGAACTACGTTAAGGGTACACGTGTCTGTGGAATGCTCAGCCACTTGCACGTTAATTTCACGAGCAAGCTGTTAAGTTGATCGTATCAGCTGGGATCTTCGTCGTCGTAACCGACGGAGTGTTCCAATATATATATACACTCACATATATTATATATATATATATATATATATATATATATATATATATATATACATATATAAAGGCAATGACACTCTGGTCTTGCACCACATCAGCTTGACCGTTTATTCCCTATAACGTCTGTCTTTGTTCGTATTGGTATTGCAGAGAGGCCAGCCGCCTTCCCGCCTGTCGAGTGTGGGCTCTTATTATCTCTTTCCAGCCCTCAGTCTCATATGGTCCCAATTCTTCACTTCATTTTGTCTAAAACCATTTCCACACACATTTTTCTCACACCACGCATACCACTTCCCCTCCTCCTCTACTGCATACACTTTCACTACACCGTTATACTCAGTACCTACACCACGCACAAATATGTCCCCACACCATATACATGTGCCTACACACATGCACACGAACGCACATGCACAAACACTCTTTCCCAATCTCCACACACTCTAACATACAGACTCCACACTTCCTTTCCCCCACGTACATTAGCGTTGAATGACGTCGTGCACCCATATTTCGCAACCCTTACCCCATATCATTCCTATTTCTTTACTAGCGACAAGGGGCTAAACACAGAGAGGACAAACAAGGACAGACAAACGGATTAAGTCGATTATATCGACCCCAGAGCGTAACTGGTCCTTATTTAATTGACCCCGAAAGGATGAAAGGCAAAGTCGACCTCGGCAGAATTCGAACTCAGAACGTAACGGCAGACGAAATACGGCTACGCATTTCGCCCGGCGTGCTAACGTTTCTGCCAGCTCGCCGCCTTTCATATCATTCCTAATTCACCTGACACTTCCATCTATGGGAACCCAAATATATCATGCTACAACTCACATACATCAGAGAGCTTCACATACATACAAGCGCTCTCACACACATATACACACATACGCAGAATATTCATACACATATTACCGTCATACACACACTTTATCCAACACTCCATATACACACACCAACTGATAACCAGGACAGGTACAGTCTTTCACATATATACACACGCATAAACATTATACATATGTAAACAACAGTGATTTGCACACACACACACACACACACACACAATTAACAGTCACGCACGAACACAACACACACACACACATGCACACACACTCATACACACACACGGGCGCACACACGCTACTTGCACAATGTACACAAACACATTTTAGATGCTACACACGCGCGCTTGCACATTAATACACCCTCACATAGATTTGATAGCCTGAAATTCACATATGTTAGCGGCCACACACACATTCACACACATATGCACACATTCACACACCCTTACACGCACACATAAATACACGGAGATCACAAACACACACACATAGCACCACGGTTTTTTTATTCACATACATACACACATACACACGTGCACTGCCATACATACACATACCTACGCGCACTAATTCTTCTAATCTTCCTACTCACACACGTGATTACCCACACACACAGACTCACACGCTTGCTCATGCACACTAATACACAAACACATATTATACCTCGCATACACACATGCTTGCATACAAGCAATTCAGCAAAGTCACTGTTATCTCCCTTGACACCCATGTCTTCAACCTTTTCCATCCTGTCCCTTCATCATGTATTCCTCTCTCCAATTGTTTTCTTTTCTCATTCCTTTCTGCAAAAGAGCATAGGCTTGAAACATCAAGACCTCTTTCATTTTACTATGCGTCAAACTAATACACTTGTTTCTTGTTCTCTTACCTACAGTTGTCTTTTATTTTTGTTGTTGCATATCTTCGAACTGTGTGTGTGCATGTGTGTGTGTACGTGTCTCCGCGTCTCCGTTTGTGAGAGTGTGTGCTTATAATTATATGTTTTAAAAGCCAAAACAATGCAGTTTATAAGAATGGACGACTTTAACTGTTCTGACAAAATATAACGGCCCAATTCCATATTTCTGTTTATGTTTAGAAATGCCTTACATGAGGAAGATGTTGCGTTAGAAATGAAATTCCTTTTATCGAATGCGCAATGACCAGAAACTTACGTATTAAAGGCATTCAAAATATCATTACTTGAGGATTATTTAACTTGTACATATATATATATATATATGTGTGTGTGTGTGTGTGTGTGTGTCACTAATGTAATTATAAAGACTCATTAGTTATGAAGTAGGGACTGGGAAGACCTTCACCTGAATGATTTTTCAGTTTCATAACTAGCTTAAACCGCGTTGTGATCATGAATTACTAATGAGAGAGGAGAAAACATATTTTAATATTCATGCTCTGTATATTTGGAGAAAGAAAGAAGATTGAATGATGGCAGTGAACGATAACTTCATGTTTGAAATTAAGTAAAGGTTAGTGGTGACGTTTAAAATCCGCGTAAACCACATATGTATATAGCCGGCAGTTTTTCTTTTTCTTTTTTGTCATTGTTTTTGTTTTTGCCATCTAGTACAGATATCAACATAGAACATTCCAAGTCATTGGGAATGTTTTTAAATTTCAAATTAAAATCATAGTCAGCAAGGAAACTAGAGTTCTTTAGGTTATCTTTGGAAAATGAATGGCGATGTGTGTAATATCTGAAATTATAACTGAACCAATATAGAATATAGAAGAATTATTGGTTTTAGAGTATATTTTTAAACCACAATATCGTGCTTGCGGTGAGCGTTAATGGAAAAATTTTCTCTCGGAATTCTTCCAAATCGATAAAATTGTGTTATCATTGAAATTAGAAGTTTATTATTTCTGTTTTCCCCTCGTTACTCTGGTTAATACAAGAAGCATCCGATGTGTTTATGCTTTTTATTTTTTGTTATTATTGTTATAATTACTATGGCCTTCATTAATATTATTTCATCCATTATTACAACAATTATTATCATGTTGTTTTTATCACTAAGGTGGCTAGCTGGCAGAATCGTTAGTACGACTGATAAATGCTTTGTGACATTTCGTCTGTCATTTATATTTTGAGTTCAAATCCCGCCGAGTTTGTCTTTGACATTTGGGGCTGATAAAATAAAGTACTTGTTGAACACTAGGGATAATGTAATCGCCTTCCTTCTCCTCACAAATTCCTGCAGTACAAATGATTATTACTATTACTACAACTACCATTATTAACAAGACAACCCCTACACATGTCAACATTAGTATTATAATCTATTAAGTTACGACTAACATAATCTCTTGGAGAAGTATTATTAAGGCTTAAAGTTTTGGTTCAGAATTAATATCAAACTTGCTTAAATTAGAAAAATATAACAAAATATAGAAAATATAATAAAATATAAGCTATATTAGGTGTGTTACAATAAGACAATTTAATGGTTGGCATGTTGAAAATTGGGTAATACTTATGTTGTGGAGTAAAACTGACTTCAAGAATTTTATGGAATAATTGCGCAATTCTAGTTTTAATATCTCTTGAAAAGGAAACATTATATCAGATTATATTCTGTTTTACCATTCAACGATAACTTATTATTTTAAATTAGAGAAAAGTAGTCATACCTTAATAGATTAATTGCTGAAAGGTATAAAATCTGGAAGTGGAGAATTGAAAGTATTATGTGAATACAATCAATATTTGAAACACTGAAGATATTATTAATTTTATATCTTTGAATTATAATGCGGCAAAGAATCACATTTCTATTATAAGTGGCATTCAAACACTATCTCTTTTTTTTTCAGAAATATATTTGTAATTTGTAGTGGGGCTAATACGTATACTCAAGGAGTTTTGTGCTTACTCTTGTACTTAGGCGGATTCGTAATTCTCTATATAGCATTAGCCAGATTCTTAATTCTTTTAATAACATTAGACGGTAAATGACTATATTATCACTTGACAAAATATTTCTATTGATAAATATATTCGCGATTCTATTTTTACTTTTAGTTAAAATTTAGCCGTGCTGTCTACAATTATTTGTCGTTAACAATGATTTATTTTGCAGCTTATATTTTGTAATCTCAATATGACAAGTGACATTTAATTTGGCCATACTTTACTTTCTTTTTTCATTACATCCAGTTCCAACCAGAGCATAACTATAGAATTCTGAGTTATTATTAAATATTACTTCATTAGCTAAGAGGTTAGTCATACTAATTAAATATTTCTTATTAATCTTTCAGCTAATGAAATAGTCCTAGGCTGATAGACTATTTTATATTTATACAATGTATAGTTTCATTGAATTAATGGTAAAGACAATGAATACCGGATTTTAAATTAAGAGGAACAAATACAGACAAACATACCGAAATCAGTCCCACGCAGTGGGACTTTGGTCGTATGTTTAGACTTGAGCCGACCAAAACCATTGTGAGTGGATTTGGAAGACGGAAACTGAAAGAATCCCGTTGTATATATGTGTGTGCGTGTGTTTGTATTTGTTCATCCCAATGATTTGAGAACTGATGTTACTGTGATTATGTTGTCGTAACATGGCAGTTCAGCAACAGAACCGACAAAACGATACCAGGAAAAAGTAAGTACTCAGATGGATTCGTTCCACTAAAATTCCTCAAGGTGGTGTTCCAGGATAGCCGCAGTCTAATGATTGAAACAAATAAAGATAAAAGATATTGATAAGACAAAACAAAACTAACTAGGCTTGATTAACTAATTCATTGTGATTGTATTGTTTTGATCCATAATGGTGACGTCCTTCACTATACAATGACAATTTCAGGTTATCAAATACAACAGCAACTTCAGGACATCAAATATTAGCTGCCACAAAGTATTCATGAAAATAGTAGAAAAGAAGCAACATTTCAACATACACTAGTGACAATCTAACTTGAATATTTATGAAAATATAGATATATGTTTTTACCCGAAGGATCAGGACAGTTGCATATTATGTTATTACCCGAAAGATCAGGACAGTTGCATATTAAAAGGTATGATTGCGAATCGCATGAGGTGAATGATTACACTGAGTCGACTATAAAAGCAATGCATTTTACTTAACAAATTGTTGTTGCGAAATATATTGTGTGTAACCCCGGTGGGAAACAGCCACCTAGGTCCAAAGATTATCACTAATATTTGAGTAATTTCTCTCGCAAACGTCACCCACAAAATATAAGCATATATTCAAAATATACCAATTATCCTATTCCATCTTCACCAATTATATATACCAATTATCCTATTCTCATATTTCAGCATTTTTACCTCCACCTACCTCCTTCTTCAAACTGCTTATCGAAACAGTTTCTAAGACATTGATGGAATAAGAACCAGTGTATGTCTCGCCTTTTTAATCTTGTCCACTACTCTAATCATTCACTAGAGACACCAGACAGAGGAAAATCGCCTATCATTACCCACAAAAAAACCCCAGAGGGTTTGCCGATTACGGTGGACTCGGGTATGACCAGATTCATTTTACTGCGTCGTTGATTATCTAAACCTATAGACAGATCAAAGGGTTTGAGGACGTTTCCATATTCAGATATTAAACGGTCCATAACGTAGTCGGTAATATTCACTACTAACTTTCTATATAACAAGAAAGACTATCCGTGTCGCTTTACCAAATTAGTAGGCGACTGAGCTTGGTATCAAACGCTGTCGAAGTGGCAAGCTGCATAGATGGTGGAAGCTGCATAGACAGTGGCAGTATTAGCACATCCTTGAGGTATCAAGCAGATATTTGGACCACAATGCATACAAATAATAAATGAAGACAACAGTGACCATATTTCGTTGCAGGTATTGGCAGTAGATAGATAAGTTGTCGTGTAGAATCGAATCTCGCATTAAGAGTCTAAAGAAGCTTCTTATCAAGAAGTGAAATTAATAGTAAATCAGTGAGAGAAAATATAGAAAACTGTCGCCTCTGTACACTTGCTCGAACATTACGTCTGCCTATGCTTCTGGTAAGAACATCCCAATTTACAAGTATTACAAATAATGGCCTGAAAGAGAATTTGGCATCTTGACTTATCTTTGGCATACAGTTGCCGCCCCAGACGGGGAGTTTTATTCAGATTCTAATATTGTTTTGCCATTCCTTCTTTATTTATTTAATTTCCATATAGACTACGCGGAATAAAAGTATCCTATATTTGGTTTTAATATCAATATATAATCATTATAGGAATATAAACAAAACTCGGTCGACATTTTTGCTAGAAATTTTTTAACTGGTTTCATTACATACTGAAATTGATGTGAAAACAAATAACCACGTTAAAAACGCTTTCCCCACTAGTGACTTTGTACTAACACGAAAGGCCTTGTGAGTGAGTGAGAGGTTTCCTGTTGTGTTCTTCAGCAAAATTATAATGGCACAAACGTTAAGTTGGTCTAGCGCTTAAACATATTTCGTCATCGCATTCATGATGAAATAATAGTTCTGCTTGTATGATTATATGCTAGAAATAGCAACCGTTCGTACTAGACATTGATAGAGGGGCTGCTGCAGAAGACACGGAATAGGATTATTTATGGTTGTTGTTTGAACGTATATGATTTAAAAGAAACAACGACGTATACCCACGATTTTATAGAGGTGATTAGTGGCAAATAATGGTAAATTTAATGCACTTTTTTAAAAGCAAGGTTGGTTAGGGATGCTGTTGGGTAATAAAAAATGTTGTGTGGTTGCGTAAACCCGGAAAGCCCGAAGTAATAAGGTGTAAAATGTATTTTAAAATTTAAAAAATTTTAAGATTTTTTTTACATGATCCCTTAGATACTTAATGTATTTCTCGTGCTCATTTGTAACCTGATTACTGATTAATATATTAGGTGCATTCGATTTGTGTAAATAGTACTTATATTTATTAGAAATGAAGCTTTTTGCTAAATAATTTAAACGTAATACAAAGAAAGACAAAATACTAAAAATTTCATTAATTTTTTATTGTTTTTAAATTTTTAACCAGTAAAGTCTTTTTTGAAGTTGGATATTTTGGGAAAATATCAGAAGAAAAAATATCAACATATCAAGCTTCCATTTTGTTGAAGGTTTTCTATCCTAAGTAATTTGTTTTGAAGATTATTGCTTTGGCATTCCAGTAAAAATATTGTCTCAAATTATCTAGCTTGAAGTTATTTGATGTAATAGCTTTTGTTACAAATAATATTCTTAAAATCGAAGGAATAAAGTACGTAGAAAGAAAATTATTCAACAAGCGAGTCGTCAACTCGAACTCTAATGATGCCGACTCGTCTGATTAAGGGAATCAGAATTGATATTCTAAATATCATCTATATCAGAAACCTGTGTTTTGTAACAGAAAATTTTGGAGGAAAATAGCGAAAACTAATAAAGCTGTATTCTACTTTTGATTTTTGCTTCCAACACTGATTAAATAACTTATATTTGCTTCGTTATTTGTTTTATTGTATTTAATTAGTTCAATCTTTAATCTTTAAACGTTGAATTTGTACAAGTATGGGAAAGGGGAAAAGGGAAAAGAACTTCGTTAGATGTAAGTTTGTGACATTGGAAAGAGGTTACGTGTTGTATCAAAATATATCATTCTAACGAAATCACAAAAATGAATTAATTGGGTTATTTAGAGAAATGACATAGTAATTACCAGCTGTTAATTTGATTGTGTGTATTAGAGAAGCGAACGGGTTCGTTGTCGGAGGTATTGGAAAAGTAAATTTTTCTGGTTAATAAGTTGAATTTAGGAAAGTTACAAGATAAGAAAAGATAGGATTGTGCATTTCAAGGTATACAGTACTCATTTTTTATGTCTTGGTAATTTAGCTAGAGGGCATTATAAATATGTATTATTCATTTCTCAATATACTTTGTATAATTTTTTTTTTTTGTTTCGTCCATTGATTGCTATTCTAAGCATAGCTTTTGAGAGATTAATTCTGTAAATTAATATTAATAGCTGCAATGTAGTACAACGAGATGTCAGAATCGTTAGTACACTGTACGAAATGTATAGTGGCATTTCGTTCGTCTTTACGTTTTGAGTTCAAATTCTGCCCAGGCTGACCTTGCCTTTCATCCTTTCGGGGTCGATTGAATAAGGACCAGTTGAGTACTGAGGTCGATGGAATCGACTAAGCCCCATCCTCTTAAATAGCTGGCATTTAGGGGAATACAAGAGCAATGACTTGAAGTATGCTTCTTTTCTCCGGCTGTAGATTCCGTATTTAATTTATTAAGAATTTCGAGGATGCAAATTTTACTTAAATCAGCATTGACACTGAGACACTGAATAATGCATTTACTAGACTCTACGGGCAACCCTGTATGCATACACACAGCCCAGCTTTAATATGAGCGAAGTTAAAATTTTGAAAGTTGCACCAAATATTCATATACATACACACAAACATGCATACACAGATCAATATAAGCCCATATATATAGAGATTTTTATGTTGGTGATAGCACGGAGAATATATGAATTCATATCTGTGGGTAATGTGGATTTTAGAAAGACTTACATCTAGGAACAACAAGTGCGTACAATCTCCTTGTGTTTACAACCACTCCAGCTCAAAATATGCTCACTCAGGCACAAGCTTTTGTTTAGATAAATTTGTATCTATCATTATAGGATTAGAAACGACCATTGAAACGATGTTCCTACATCGGAGGAATGCAACCCAGGCTTCAAGATGGCTTAAAGCCTTGACTCGAAGAGTGTCTACATCAACTCCATATATTCACTGGACTTCTTTTATTATGGTATCTTCACGAACTATTTCTAAAATAGTTTTAAAAGTAAAACGAATAGAATATAACAGATAAAAACTGACACGGATATATTATTCCAGTAGATATGATAAAATAAAACTTTGAAATTCACATAGAAGGAATAGTTTGAATGAAGCTGAGATTAGACATATTTAGAGATGTTGATCTGGATATTATGCTTCAAAACATTAAGGATTTAAGCTTAGTGTTTTGTTGTTGATTGAATATGTTTAAAGTATTTTCAGTGCTACATTCGGTGAGATAGGATTGTGCCCGCCAAGTGGTTTCCTGCTCATCCATAAATAATATTTACATATTTTATGTCTAATGTGTGTAACTTTTTCTTATATATTACCTGTAATTTTTCTTTGAATCCTTTATTCGTCCAACTGCATTCTCTCGTTCAATAAATACGTTAGCATAATAGCAAACACTGATTAACAGGGTTAAAATATATGAAGAAATCAAGTAATATGTAAATATTACTTTTATTACTTTTACGCAGTCTTAATATCTTTCTTTTAAACCAGCTCAATGGTAGCCCATCCTCTAGGTGAGCTTTTAGTATGCTAACAATAGCAGTGATATCGTAAGGTTTATATCAAACTAAACTGCCATACCAACAAAGACACATCTGATTCTTTTTATTTCAAATTAAGCCGGTCTCTCTTTAATAAATTCCAGAAGGGTGTTTATCTGCTAGTCGCATAATAATATTTGCTCAATTGATTCCTAATTTGTGTAATGTTTCGTTTAATTTCATTTGTATCCTCTATTCGTCCAATTCCATTCTCTCACTCAATAAATACGCTACAATAATAACAAATGCTCAATAACAGTGTTAGAATTTACGAAGAAATCAAGTATTATGTTCACTTAACGTAAAAGTCCTGTCTATCGTACATATACGTGCGCCAGCGCGCACACACATACACACACATGCAAGTAAATATATATATATATATACATATTTACATGCATGTCAGAAGGCTTCGTAATTTTAAATAATGGAACTGGAATAGAATATACTGCCCCCACCCCGCAAAAAAACACATTGAAAAATTATTTAATTATTTGCTGTGCTTTACTATTTCCTGTCAATGTGTGTGTATATATAAGTATATGAGAAATATATATATAAGAGAAATCCTCCCCGATTAATTTTAATTTATCCATCGAAACATATATGTCGGTAATATAAATGATATAAATAACGTCTTGTGCGTTTGTCTCCATTTTCCATTTGTCTTATATTCTCTAAAACACGTCTCACTTCTTGGAATTATTACCCATGTATGTGTGGTTATTAATATCTTAAATTGCTTATGTGACGTTTGGCTACCCTGGTAGCTATTTTTCCGGATCTTTTCTTAAAAATTAAATATATATATATATATATGGTAATATATAAAGGAAAGATCCAAAGATCTGGATTATAAACTTCGTAAACTTTGAGCAGTCCGTAGTAGGTATAAAAAAGAATTTTCAGGAACAGTAGACGGTTGGGTAAATATGAAGTTCCTAACCCGTTAACGAAAGCAACCCCCCCCCCCCATCTCGCTGGGCTTTAACAACTGTGTAGGAAACGAATATGAACAAAAAATTGCACAAAAAGGGGATGGGGAGAGGACTTTCGGAAAATTCACAAGATCCGATTATTCCCTCATGACCTTCAGGAAAATGGATATATATTGATTTTTCTTTTACAAAATCCCACGTTTTTGGCTGTGGAGAGAATCCGATTCTGAAAAATCTTTTTCAATAATCACAAATTCAAAATTTCATTAAGTGTTAATTTGTTTTAAAATTTCACATGAATTACTTTGTCATATTACTGCGGCAAATTACTCTGAAAGAAATCTTTGCACAAAGTTGAGAAATTAATAACATATTTCTTTCATTATGTTATCGAAATTTTTTTGAATTTGGCTGTGATTTCTAGCATGTCGATAGTCTGCTTGAAGGCCAAGGCTGTACAATTGAGAGGAAGTTGGGGGTATTTTTTCTATTTTCATTTTTTTTTTTTTGAAAAATTGAAATTTTGCTAACAATATTTTTTCAGAATCGTAATCTTCGTATTTTTCTATGTATTTTACAAAAAAAAATTCCAGGAAAAGTGAAAAATGAAGAAATTGTGGCTGGGGGTAGTGGGTGGTGTGGGGTAATTGAAATTTTGAATTTGCAATTTTTGAAAAGAATTTTGCAGAATCGGATTCTTCCGTAACAAAAATCAATAGATATCCATTTTCCTGAAAGTCACGAGGGAAAAATTGAATCGTGTGAATTTTCCAGAGGTCCTCTCCACACCCACTAGGTTCATTTGCGCAATTTTCTTTTCTTCATTTTCGTTTCCTACACACTTGCTAACACACAGCAAGCTGTTTTTTTTTTATTTTGCTTTCGTTAACGGGTGAGGATCTTTATATTGACCCAATTTTCTACGTCAAGAAACCACTATTGTTCCTGAAAGTCCTTTTTTATACCTACTTCGGACTGAGGATCTTTATATTGACTGAAGTTTGTACATGTTTCCCATACTGAATTTCGATAAGCTGACAAACGTTATTTTATAGTTCACGGTTAGTAACAGTGGTTACTGTGTATTCAAATAAAAATATAAATTTAGGGAATGAAGTAAATAAAATCCAGGCTACATATCTTTCTTAGCTAGCAGAACCGCGGAAGTAGTAATTGCCCAAACGAGCAGCCAGCGGATTACCGCTGGCTGCTCGTCAGGCCAAAGATCCCTTAATCAAAAGGGATGCCATGTTAACTCGCAGGACATTTGATCGAAAATGCAGGGAAACTTCAGATTCAGAGAACAAGAAGGAAAGCATATTTGTGAAGAAATAATATATGGGAGTGGGTAAATGTCTAAAATTGTTAACGAAAAGAATAAAAATACAAATAAAGAAAAGAGTGGGGCAAAGGATTTGGTATTTGGCAGAAACGTTAAGCACGTCGGGCGAAATGCCGTTACGTTATGAGTTCAAATTCCGTCGAGGTCGACTTTGCCTTTCATCCCTTCGGGGTCGATAAATTAAGTACCAGTTACGCACTGGGGCCGATGTAATCGATGTAATACCTATGTCTGTCCTTGTTTGTCCCCTCTGTGTTTAGCCCCTTGTGGTTAATAAAGAAATAGGTATTATTGGGAAAGGATTAGATATTATTGAAACCGGCTAGGGAAATAAATGTTTGTGTCAATTTAGGTTGGGGTCATTTACTGGGTCTACAGTGGAATAAATAATTAAATATATTGTGGAACCCGCGACTCCCAACGTGGGGTATGGTAATATTTTGGTGATGCATTTATAGGGTTATGTTGAATTTATACATTTTGTACACAATGTTTAGTGTACCAACAGAGAACGGAGGCAATTCGAGAATGAGTTATTAAAAAAAAATTTCCTACATCCCTTCTGTGATCAAATTTTGGACACTTTTGAGACAATAGGTCGTTTTCATCATATTCATAAGATATGATGTCGCTAAAGAGGGAATAGGTTATTTCTTTCGATTTAGCGGTATGCGAAAAACATGTAGGTAATTACAAACGCGTATGAGTGCGTGTGTTTATGTGTGTATGTTTGTGTGTATGTGTGTGTGTGTGTCTGTCTGTCTGTCTGTCTGTGCGTGCGTGCGTGCGTACGTGCATGCGTGCATGCGTGTATGTAGTATAGAACTGGTTAGTACAGAAAGTAATGCCATCTTCATTCCCTGTAGAGAAATAAACTGGAGATAGACTTATGTGTGCGGGTGTGTGGCGACAAAAAATCTACGTACACAAGAAAAATGTGGTGCTGGAGAGTGTTGACAGGGCAATAAATAGTGTTGTGGGTGAGGGATGAAAGAATTGAATGGTGTGAAATGGGTTGAAATGAAGTTGAAGTAAGAGGTAGCGTCAGTGAGGGAAGAGAAAGAGGCAGAAAGAGAGAGAGAGAAAGAGAGAAAAGTGAGAGGGTGAAAGATAGCCAGATAGATAGATACAGAGAGAGAGAGAGAGAGATTTATGGTACTGGTAACGCACACATACTCACGTATATGAACGGAGATGAAAATTAACAGGTCATTTTATTCCCACTAGTCAGTTTGTGAATTCAGCAAAAGGTAAGAAAAACTTCCATCATTGATACAACGGCTTTTGCGGCTGAGAAGATTCACGGAATACTTTTGTTTCTTTTTGAACATATCTTCTGAAAGTTTATACTGAAATCTTTTAGAAGAAATGGTTGAATAAATTTGCTTGAGCTGAAATCTCTTTGTGCTCAAAGTCATAACTACATATTTCTGCCCCACACCGCGATTTTGGATGATCGAAACTTTAAGAAAAAAATTTAATTTTTAATTAAATTGTCTACGAATATGTGTTATATCATGTAGATTTCGAATATACAAAATTTGGGTCGAGGAGTGTTTTAGGAGGGGTTGCGGTAGGGAATTTCGGAAAATTCACCGGAGTCCAATTTAATTCGTTTTAACTTTCACTACAAATATATCTCGGACTATGTAGATTCCGAGGACATAGGACTTTGGGGGGAAAACAATTGGGGGCTATTTTTGAGAACTGTTCCCCACACGCGGGTGTTTCTGTACAAGTCGTCCATATTTGTTTCCTCTTCTCCGTTTTATCATTTAAACTATACAAGGTTTTGAAATGATGAACTGAAAATGATTATCCAATAATAACTGACCTAACAGAATCTCTACAACGCAGAGTTTATAAAACAAAATCCTTAAACCGCCATACCAAGACATATCAAGTTAAGACCCTGAAGAGGCTGCACCATTTTATAGTAGGGTTGCAATTGCAACGATTACTACTCGGTGCAATTGAAACCGGTGTTGGTCTTAAAAGGCAGTATATAATTTTTGCAACTTCGGAGTAATCCTTATTTTTAATATTATCAATATGAGTGCATGTGTGTGTATGTGTGTGTGTAATAGTTAGGACTAATGGGTATATGTCAATTAGTGCGCTGAGGTATTGAGTAAAGTACTGACGCAGTTTGGGATACCTGGTGTCATCCGTAATTGAGGTATGTTTCCGTTGGATCTACTTCAGTTGAGATAATAATCGATTAAGGAAACTAAAGATGAATTTGGTATTAGTCATTAGTGTGTACGACGATCGTTTCGACCCATCCTGCAACTGTCCTTTATAGGTGGGAAGCTGTGCATCATATTGTATTCCATCAATTTTGCAGTTTGGGTCACAGCAGGTATATCCATACACAACGTCGTGTCTCGCAAAAGATCATGAGTTTGGGTTTTCATGTTATTTGCCCGCATTTTGTTTGTTGCGCTAATGATTCTGCCAATTCACCGCCTTCAATCGCCCAGTATTAATTATGAAATAGTTTGTTGACTCTTTTCACTCATATTTGTAAACGTCCTGTTGACCGCACATTGAAGTTTGTTGTTTCAATCCATTGCGGCTAATAAACAAAATATTGTTGTTTTTGGCATTGTTTTTATTAGATTAGTGAATAGAATTGCTAAAGCAGTTTGCGCTATTTTCTTTTGTTCAAGTTGTTGTTTTCAAATCTTACCAGGCTCCTATTTATTAACCATTGTTGCTGAGACCTCCTTCAGTCATGATTGACCATGGGATTGCATCTATGATGTTACCCTCCCAGGCACAAGTCCGGGCAAGGTTGTTTACGGAAGACCAGCAGTTACCCATGCATACTAGTCTCCCCTCTCTACACCACCAGTGTTATCCAAGGGAAATTCAAAGGCCGATACAGCTTGTGGGGAGCTGGCAGAAACGTTAGCACGCCTGGCGAAATGCATAGCAGTATTTCGTCAGTCTTTACGTTCTGAGTTCAAATTCCGATGAGGCCGATTTTGCCTTTCATCCTTTCAGAATCGATAAATTAAGTACCAGTTATGCACTGGGGTCGATGTAATCGAATTAATCCGTTTTTCTGTCCTTGTTTGTCCCCTCTATGTTTAGCCCCTTGTTGGCAGTAAAGAAACAGATACAGCTTGACACCTGTGACGTCGCAACTCATTTCTACATCTGAGTGAACTGGAGCAACGTTAAATAAACTCTCTTGCTCAAGAACGTAACACTCAGTCCGGTCAGGGATTCGAACTTACAACCTCGCGATCGCAAGCTCGACGCTCTAACCACTGAGCCATACGCCTTCACTAACCATAGTTAAGGGCAATTAAATATACAGCTGTCTAATACTGAGAATGATTATATCTGTTGCACATATGTTTGACTTATGCATATTTCGAAAATATCCTTTCCAGTGGTAGTAGCAATTGCTGTTTTTAATTCCAGGGAAGAAGAAGAAGAAGAAGAAGAAGAAGAAGAACAAGATGAAGAACAAGAAGAAGAACAAGAAGAAGAACAAGAAGAAGAAGTGGGGGAGGAGTAAATACTTATCTTATATCTTGTTCTTGTCACAATTATTAGATTGCCTCGACGCTAAATTACCGGGTCGTAAACGAATAAACACCGGTTATCTGTCTGTGATGGGAACAAAATATAGACACGCACCCGCATATATACACACATCCACACATATGTATATTATATATATAGATACACACAGACACATGCACACATGCATATATGTGTGTGCGTGTGTGTGTGTATGTGTATGTGTTCTAAGTAATAAATCTACTCAATGAATTTAATTGATCCGAGGCTATAGAACAAGAGACGTGCTCCAGACGGCAACGTAGTGAAACTGAACCAGGAACCATGTAGTTTTAAAGTAAACTCCTACACAGTCATGAAATGGGAATGGAAGCACTCCGTCGCTTACAACGATGAGGATTCCGGTTGATCCGAATCAACGGAACAGCCTACTCGTGAAATTAACGTGTAAGTGGCTGAGCACTCCACAGACACGTGTACCCTTAACGTAGTTCTCGGGGATATTCAGCGTGACACAGAGAGTGACAAGGCCGGCCCTTTGAAATACAGGTACAACAGAAACAGGAAGTAAGAGTGAGAAAAAGTTGTGGTGAAAGAGTACAGCAGGGATCACCACCATCCCCTGCCGGAGCTTCGTGGAGCTTTAGGTGTTTTCGCTCAATAAACAATCACAACGCCCGGTCTGGGAATCGAAACTGCGATCCTATGACCGCGAGTCCGCTGCCCTAACCACTGGGCCATTGTGCCTCCACACAGTCATGAAAACCGGTGTGTTAGAAAAGAAAATATTTTCTGCCTGAACACTTCACCCCTACGACCTGTATATATCAGAAATAAAGAATTCAAAAAGTGGAGTAACCAAACACCCATATGAATTTAGTCTAACAAACTACTGGTTTTTCTCACTCTGCTGACTCAATACGAGAAAGGAAAAACATATTTATAAAATAACAAAACAGAATAAATCCAAAAAGTAAACAAAGTAAAAATAATCAGATCAAAAAGGTGAAAAATCCATTACTACGCATAGTGTTTCTCTATAAACGTTCCATTGTGTATTTTTCATTGTGGTTTTATAGATGTTTTAAAACGATCTCCAATGTTTTATTGTCCACAAGGTGATGTATTTTACGTAATCAGTTAATTACCAACATAAGATCAAATCTTGTGTTTTTATAGCTTCCATTACGACTTTTCTGTTTAGTGTTAATATTTGGATGACTGTCTGGGTAGGCAGAATAATTGGTTAAGAGGACTGGGTTTTTTTATTCTTTCCTATTGTTATTTTATTTCGTTATATATTTATCAACAGATAGTTGATAGAGTCGAGGAGGTGACAGGGCTGACTGTATATTTTCTGCTTTTATCAACACAGACACGCACATACACAAACATAGTGAGGAAGGAGGAAGGGACGACCAAAAAGTAGAGGAGGATGCTAGTTTTATATATATATATATATATATATATATATATATATATCTTCTATGGAAAATATTTTGAGTTCAGACAGTTATTAAAAATATTTCTACCTTGATGCATTTCCTGATATATGATTTGGTGTTACTCCAAAACAAACAGATATTTTGAACGCCACCGGAGGCTACGTTTATAGTATTTTTTAAGTGTGAAGGAAATTCAAATCTCAACCCATTATATTTATGCGCTTTACAAGGTATAGAACGAAATACGAACAATAACACTTTCTCTGGCATGTGGAAGAATGTAGGTTCATTTATATGACTATTTCACCACGAATGAAAGTTTCACTCAAAGACCTTTCATAAAGATTATTAACAAAATTACGCCCAACTCTCTCACGTGCTAATGAGGGTTTGTTCTCAAAAGAGAAATTCTTACCTCAGAAACTTTAATCCGCCTTAGCTTTCATCAGTATAGCCACCAAAAGATGACTACTTACTTCCATTTGCAAAAGAAGGAAAGTGTCGATTCAGTCAGCGTGCCACAGTCGGTTGAAAGGCAGTTGTGATGCGCTCTGCAGACCAAGTGTTCGAAGGTAAAACCAAAATGTATAAACCATCAATGGACGGAAACTGACCGTGTGTGTTCCGGACGGATTTGTCAACTTGGGTGTATCTAGAAAAAAATAATCTTTTTTGTAACTGCTACCAAAGGAGTTTGGATTCTTTTCTGTTGTTGCTGAGTGGGTTAACTATTTCTGCCTTTGATTTGGCTTTATATTATTGTGTACCACAAACTTTTCGTATTCAATATTTTATTTGGTTTTTCCTCTTTATTTTTTACATAACATTTCCGTAGTTCTAATAGTTCTTCTCGTATCTTTCTATTTGTACACTTGTTGATATCCTCCTACATTGTATTGTCACAATTTATGAACTTTTGAATTTATGTGGGAATAAGATTCCTTCCCCTTCAAACTTTTGAAGTACAAAACTTATTCAGATTTGGTTTCCTAATTTACTTCTGAAATCCGTGATAGTGGTTCAGCGGGAAAGAAAAAAGTAAGTTGGGTTTTCGATTCTCCTCTTTATCATCCAGATTCTCTTTTCTCAGTGCCCTCATATACTCTGAGAGAGCAAAAAAGGAGAGACGGATATGTTCAATCACCGAAGTTGTAAAGAGAGCAAATAGGTGGCTTTGGTTAAAAACAAAATCTCGTAGCTTGTTGCTGCGCCTATGTTTTCTACTTGTTTGTAAGGATGCCGGGGTTAAAAATAAACTTAAGTCATCCATAATTTAAAGTAAAGTAAATTGTGTTAACGTTTACTCGAAATTCTTTCACGCTGCGTTGTACGAAAGTACAGTTATATGCGTGTAGGCATCTCTAGAGTCTTTCAGAAATTCTATTAATGATCTTCTCAATAGTTCACAGAATAGACAAGGATTCCTCGAAGCAGAGACGGCATCTCCTGGAAGTTATATTACTCCTACACTCAGTCATTGTTTCAGTCATTTGACTGCGGTCATGCTGGATCACTGCCTTCAGTCGAACAAATCAACCCCAAAACCTATTCTTTGTAAGCCTAGTACTTATTATATTGGTCCTTTTTCCGAACCGCTAGGTTGCGGGGACGTAAGCACACCAATATCGGTTGTCAAGTGTTGGTGGAGGATCAAACACAGACACACAAATATACATACACACACACACACACACACACACATATATATATATATATATATATATATATATATATATATATATATATATATATATATATAATATATATATATATATATATATATACGACGTGGTTCTTTCAGTTTCCGTCTACCAAATCCATTTTTGCTTTGCCCGAGGTTATAGCAGAATACTTGCCCAAGGTGCCACGGAGTGAGACTGAACTCAGAACCATAATGGTTTATACCTGGTAGTTCACTGGTGAAGCACGGTAACTTTTACAGTGTTCGTTATGTATACGGTAAATGAGAGACGAAAGCTTGAAACTGGTGACATTGTTGCGATAACGATTCTTAAAAGAATGAGCCATTTGCCCTATGTAAACATACGGTCCTCCCCTTGTGTGCAGGGTACATTTATGCACAAGATTTGTACTCATATAGAGCTTCATCATTGGTCATCATGATTTTTCTTTGCATGAGCATTTATTATACTTATTTGTATATATGACAGTTCTGACTTGATTTTCCGATGATTTTAGCGTGTTAGCTATATCACAATCATTTCTGCTAACACGATTTGGCCGTATTTGGTGCTTTTCATTGCAGTTTACATCTTCTTTGTTGGTATTTTGATATATATGTTTGCTAGTTCCAATAGGTGGGTTATTGAAATGGTTTTTCATTTTGCCGTTGCTTATGTCGGCATATGCTGCTCTAAATTAATAGTGTTAGCGGAAAATGTACTGTGCACGCAAGGGGACGGCCGTATGAAACATTAATAGAATTTCTGAACCACTCACAAAATGCTTAATTGCACATAAATGTACTTTCGCAAAATGTAGTGGGAATGAATTTGAGTAACTGTTAACATAGTTTACCTTAAGGTGTGGATGAATCAAGTTTAGCTTTAACCTCCCCAATATTATAAACACCATGTAGCTATTTAGCTTGCCCTCTTTACATATGTGTACCAAACAACACGTGCGCGTATCCTTACATCGATGAAGATGCGCGTATGAGCGAGTATACATGGGCCATACAACCTACGTGATGGTATTTATACATCCATATCCGTTTACATTTTAAATACATTTTTCGCTGCATTGCGTATTGGTTTCTTTTTTGCATCTGTTATTTCATTCTTCATATTCTATATAAATGAAGCTATATCCTTTCATTTGTTGCTTTTCTTTACACGAAATAAGAATTACACAGTGGAACGAGTTATATCTATTTATAACTCGAAGAGACACATCTTCACCGTCGGATGCACCTGAACCAGTTTATAAATATCCCATATGTGAGGGATCGATGCTAGATATGTCAAAACAACTGTAGTGATTAATAAAAAATTCCGTATCTTACATCTTTCGTCTCTCATTTACTATAAATATATATATAGCTCGACTGGTACTTATTTTATCGACCTGAAAGGATGAAAGGAAAACCTGACTTCGGCTGAATTTGAACTCACATACGAAATGCCCCTAAGAATTTTGCTCGGCATGCAAATTATTCTGACAGCTCATCACCTTAGCTCAAATAACTAACATATTTTGGATAGAACACCCCCTAAAAACGTATTACCACGTGTAGTATTTTATACATCCAGAGCATACAGAAATGTTGAAACTGAAGTAAAAAATAGCGTCAGTATGGGTGTTTTCGGGATCGATAAAATAAGTATTACGTCAACACCGCGATCACTTTGACCGACTTATCCCCTCTTCCGAACTTGCTGGCCTTGTATCAAAATCTGATTTTAGGGTGGATTTTAGGTGGCGAGCTGACAGAATCGTTGCCACGCCAGGCAAAATTGTTAGTGGTGTTTCGTACGTCTTTACTTTCTGAGTGCGAACTCCGTCGAGGTTGACTTTGACTTTCATCCTTTTCTAGTCGCTAAAATAAGTACCAGTTAAGTACTGTGGTCGTTGTAACCACCTTACATTCAACTGCGGACTTACTTGCCTTGCGCCAAAATTTGATAATAATATTGGATGTGGGTCCCCATCACAAACTTCAATGACTTCTAAATGAAACTTAGGAGAAGTATAAATTTATTTTGTATACATTTTATTAATGGTTTTGTATGTAGAAGGTGACTGTTGTTATAGTCACAAATTGACTACACGATTGGCACGGGCGGTATTCTGAACGAAGGGCTACGTGCTTGTATTTCGACAAACTAACGGTGATGAGAGAACGAGAGTCGAGTTCAATCAAGTAATCTTGATTGAAGGTGTCAAGAGGTCAACCAGTGCTAGGAGCAGTGGTCACTAAAATTGATGTAGAAAAGGCAGCTTATAAAGACTGCATGTTTGTAGCTGAGGTGGTAGTAGTGATTAAATTGATCAACAGAAGGAAAGAACTAATTGAAATGAAATGAGGCAAACAGAGACAAACAAGCTGATATTCAGATTAACAAAATTACTGACATATTGCCTGCAGCAGTTGAATCTCTAAACAGCAAACTCTGATGGCACAAGGTTAAGCAATTGATTGAAAGCAATTAGCAAGTTGGAACATTCGAGAATAATATGTTTATAGCTTAATAGATTTTGTTGGCCGTCACTTGCCTTTATCTAATTTGAACATTTGCACAAATATATATGCATAGACATTATTACACACAGGCTTACATACACACACATAAATATGTACATGTATATGCATATTGGTATGTGTGTGAACGCGCAAGCGTGCGTATGCATTACATATAAGCGATATATGTGTGTGTGTATATATATATATATATATAAGACAAGGTAGAAAATGCTAAAATAATTTTATCATGAACAGTTTAGTACCCGTTTCAGTCTTTGCGAGTTTTTCAACTTAGAGTAATGTATGAAAAACAATTAAATTGTGGAAAAATTACATCAAAATGTGTTTTTTTTTTATATTTCCATAGTTTTCAAATGCGAGAGAAATTCCCCTTTCTCTGTCTGTCTCTGTCTATCTTTTTTTTACGTTTGTGCGTTCTAGATAGTTAGCAACAGCTAGTTGGAGATGAATTCTTGTCTTTGATTGTTTAAGCAACAGTAGTAGTATAGAATTGAGGTGAAGAAGAAGAAGAAGAAGAAGAAGAAGAATGGGGGAGTGGTATGTCAGTAGCAGGATGTTGGTGGAATCCACTTATATGGGCAAGTGACATAAAAGTGACCGGTTGTGGTTGCAATAGTAGTGACTGGAGTAGTTCTGAATAATTTCATGCGAAATGAGTATTTTGAATATGCCCTTTTCAATATTTGCTTGGTTGTTATTCTAAGGCCCTGGTGATAGTGTCATTTGTGGTGGATGCATTCAAGTTTGCGCAATAATATACAATAACCGGCCGGACTGGTGTGTTCATGACTGGACTATAGATTTAGCGCATTGTGTAGAGTCTATAAGAATTTGTTTGTGAAAATATTTTACAGGGGTAGTGTGAGGAGTTTCGGAGAATTCTTTTTTTAGAAATTTCAAGTCCCGGGGCCCTACCAATATTCTTTTCATATTACATTCTGATAAAGTTGTAATCTACATATTGTAAAAGGTATTTGTTGAAAATCACATGATAAAATACCCATTTTTCTGATAGTTATCATAAAAATGAAGGCGTATCGCGTGAATTCTCCGAAACTCCTCACACTACCCCTGTAAAAATATTTTCACAAACAAATTCTTATAGACTCTACACAATGCGCTAAATCTATAGTCCGCTCATGAACACACCAGTCCAGCCGGTTATTGTATATTATTGCGCAAACTTTACCGCAGGTCCTTAATAAACATACATGTTAAAAAAATTATATTCAAAGATACTTATGTTGAAGCACTGGTGTCCCACCGACTTTGTTTTCTCATAATTTTCCCAGGTGTGGGTATTCTTTAATAACATTTTTTTATAAATACGCTTCAAATGATGATGGTCTGATTATATGTGTAGGCAGTGACAGACTGGCCAAGTTGCCAGCTTGCCCGATGGCAAGTGGACCCCTGCGCCATTAGAATCCGTATATGAGGGTACATGATAGTATCTATGGGGACCATCACCTCAAGTTTGAGAATTTTTTTATTCACTCCTGAAAGAATGCATTAATTATTTCTGCCTAGTTGTGTTTCTAAACAGTTGAAAATAATACTTTTAACAAAAAGAAAAGAAAAATTAAAAGATAGTATTATAGTTGTCTCTTGACAACCAATACCTTTAGAACTAGTCCGCGACTGTGTGTAGGCATACTGCAGCTAACTTTGGCCGGTTACTGTATATCATTGAGCATGCTGTACCAGGAGTCCATAGTAAATATGTTTTCTTTTGAATAATAATCATGTGTATGTGTGTGTGTGTGTGTGTGTGTGTGTGTGTGTGCGTTATCCATAGCTGCGCTATCGTATATACCAACAAAAATAATGAGCAGACTGAGACGTCACATTAGCTAACACTAAAGTGATTCAGTAGATTTTCTCTCGCTATTTATAAATCTTTCATACATGTCTGATGGTTCAAATCATTACTTCAGATTAGTATTGTACCCATTACCATTACAACAGATTGTTTTCTATCTTAGCCTCGAATACACCGCGGTTGCGAAGTGAAGATTAAGAACGTGCAAACTGTAAAAGTTTCAGCTTCAGCAGGCAACATATTGATAGCATTGTTCAATGCTCCGCATCCTCATAGCTTAAGCAATGTTTTTTTCTCTCTCTTTTTGCGTGTGTGTATTCGTTTATATATATATATATAATATATATATATATATATATGCATGTATTATGTATGTACGTATGCATGTATTTATCTATATGTGTGTATGTATTCTGCAGCTATAATAATAAATATATTTAGGCGAGAATTATGACAATATGGAATTTTAGAAATTTCTTTCTATTTAAGTTTATTTTTCATTTTGTTCCTATTGCGTCTGAATTTTAATAATAAAAATATATTTATGGAAATTACCGCCGAGAATGTTTAACAATATTTATTACGTTCGCAGTAGTAGCAGAGAAAAGCGTGAAGGAAATGCTTTTCTTTTATTTTTAATAATATATTGAAGAAAACAAACGTGTTATTGTTACCACCACCACCACTACTACTATTATTATTAGTGTTGCTGCTGCACATATTAAATAGAAATAACAAAAATAAAATTAATAATAATAATAATTATAATAATTTCATTTAATAAAAACTGGTTATTAGCATTTCTGTAGTCTATTTACTTCGTACGTTCAATGCACAAACGACACAGCTCTACGTGCCTTGGGCATGTGCAGTGTTAACTGTTTGCATGATTGTCTGTTCCAGTGGGTGGGATGTACTACGTAATACATGCACAGTGCCTAGCAGACTGTATTTCTCTATAAGATGTGTGTGTGTGTGTGTGTTTTGTCTTTGAATAATATATATAGGCACAGGAGTAAACTGCGTAGTAAGAAGCTTGTTTCTCAACCACATGGTACCGGGTTCAGTCCCACTGCGTAACACTTGGGTTAGTGTCTTCTATAAATTCGGGCTGACCAAAGCCTTGTGAGTAGATTTGGTAGACGGAAACTGAAAGAAGCCCGTTGCAGATATATATATGTATATACATATGTATATATATATATATATATGTATATACATCTGTATATATACATGTATATATATTATATATATATATATATTATATATATATATATATATACATATATATATGTAAGCATGTATTTGTGTGTGTGTTTGTGCTTCCAGCGTCGCTTGACAACCGATGTTGGTGTCTTCAGCCAATAGTGGAACATTTGTCGGTTGGCCATCTGCTTGATTTATTTCATATCGTTTTAGAATTAAATTCTTCAAAGTAGCTTTTTTAGGTTTGAAAAACATCCTAATTTGGATATTTTACTATTATTTTCTAGTTGCCGTGTATCCTAGCTTTCTATGTTCGTGATATATAAATATGCATACATATATAAATATGCATACATATGCACAGGAGTGCCTGTGTGGTATGTAGCTAGTTTACCAACCACATGGTTCTGGGTTTAGTCCCACTGCGTGGCACCTTGGGCAAGTGTCTTCTACTATAGCCTCGGGCCGACCAAAGCCTTGTGAGTGGATTTGGTAGACGGAAACTGAAAGAAGCCCGTCGTATATATGTATATATATATGTATATATGTGTGTGCGTGTATGTTTGTGTTTGTCCCCCAAGCATTGCTTGACAACCGATGCTGGTGTGTTTATATTCCCGTCACTTAGCGGCAAAAGAGACCGATAGAATAAGCACTGGGATTACAAAGAATAAGTCTTGGGGTAGAGTTGCTCGATTAAAGGCGGTGCTCCAGCATGGCCGCAGTCAAATGACTGAAACAAGTAAAAGAGTAAAAAGAGAGAGAGATATACACACACATATTCTTATATATATACGCACGTACATACACACATATATACACACATACATACATACATACATACACACATACATACATATGCGTGTGTGTGTGTGTGTACTCATTAAAATTTGTTTTGAGTATTCATTCTTTCTCTTTTTTCTCTAATTTTGCTTCCCGTTTTGAAATATGTAAATTATTATTTGAAATGTGAATGTATTGATACCTGTTATCTTCCTTTGCATGTAACTCTATTTTCAGTAGACAAACTTCTCGACAACTCCGCACTTAGAAACGCAAAGGAGAACTGGATTGATTATCCAAAATAAACATGATAGACGCTTTTGCATTTGCTGCTTGTGTTTCAGTACGAGTTCGTATGAAAAGGTGCCCGGACTAGTTATATTTGATTTTTTTTTTAAATAACTTTTTTACTCAAGTTTTAACATCTTCTTCGAAGTAATTACCTCAAACGCTTCAAAACGCCACAGTAAAATTCTCGATTGACGGTCTGGCCCTGGGAGCAAATTTTCGATGTGCAATACCGCGAATGTCGAAAAAACGGTAAGGAAGGTCACTGCTAGCACTCACTACGCACGCATCCGCGTGCTGCCATTCGTTGGCGCGCTACAGAACTCGTCCGGGAACATTGTGATATTACCTTGTAGGTACTCAGCAGCATTTTATTTTTGAAATTTAGATCCCCACATTTTCATCACTACCCAATCAAGCGGTGATTTCGCACTGTTTATCACGTCATTAAATGCTGTTGTGTAATGGCCATGTGCTTCAAACTGAAATTGAGAACATTCTATAATACAATTCTCATTATGCGAGTGAATCTTTTGCGTGAATGTTAGTTCATGCTTGCAATATCCTTTTGTATTATTTTTATGTATTTTCTCTCCCAACTCACCCTATATTTTCATTTGATGATTGCTTTCATATATCCTTGAAGTATCGTGCATTTTTGTTGGTGCTTGATGTCCCTTCAAGTGTTAATGTCATTTATTTTTGTTAATGTGGTTGTTGAACCCTTTAATATTTCATTAGGATACATGTTTCTCGATAAAGTATTTACGATTGTTATAACCTCTTATACTCAATGATTGGGTTGATGTGCTTTCATTTGTTTCTATTTCTGGATTGAATTTGTTTTTATCAATAGTTTTTTTCCTCTTTTTCTATGACATAAAGACATATTCATTACAGAGAAGATGACTTAATCTTCCTTCTATTTTATGCATTTTCTTTGTTTTCCTTTTCAGGCTTTTAGTTGAGGATTTATCTCTATTAGGAGCAAATCTCCTTTAACTCAATGCTACTACCACTGCGGAAGAGTTCCAGTCATTCAGACTGTCGTTATTTGTTGGCTGTATTGAAGAAACTTTTTTGAAAAGGTCATCCATTTGCTGAATCTTTCATAAAACTGTTTTTTTTTGATAAAGTTTCAGGAACTGTTTTTCATGAGATTTTTACATTAAATTT
>NC_043003.1:73201961-73274461 GCF_006345805.1 Octopus sinensis | reverse complement strand
ATATTTATATTTCCAGCTGTGTAATAACACTAGACAAAGAAGAGCATTGAAAAACTAATGCTATAGAGCATTTAGAATACTATTTTCATTGGCTGTTTCATAGAAGAAAATGCCTTACTACATGTTGTGGTGAGAGTACGACACCCTCTGACGAGAATAGGCGGGACCGCAACACATAAACAGTAGCAGCCTGACGTAGTCAGTAGTTCGTAGTTTGGTCGAGTTCATGTTGGGTTTTTTTTTGCTATTTTATTTTGTCCTTTTTTTTATCCCCGTGTGTCGCATGGTTGATTAATTGTTGAAGTTCTCCCGTAGGGGTGAACTTTGTCGTTTGGCCTAATTGTTGAATTGTTGAGTTGTTCCTTGCTGTTGTTTCTGCCTGTTATTTCTGTTTTCTTCCCCATTTATGGGTGCAGTTGTGGTGGAAGGGTAAGCGATGGAAGGCGAACCGGTTCAAGCCGGTAGCTGCGCTGCAGCAACTGGAAGAAGATTAACTGCGGACGTTCTGCGGGTTCGAGAGGTGGAAGAGGAGGAGGGGAGGTTGAAGCGGTTCAGTAGGCTTATTGAGAGTGATGGTACCGGCCTGAAGTTGACCCCGCCACAGGATTTGACAGCGAATGTAACCGAGCGAACGGTGGTGTATGATGCGCTGTCCACGGCACCAAAGGGGATTGAGGCAGCTGCTGTGGAAGCGTTGGAGGAGTGTCTGAAGGAGGTGGAGGGCCTCACAACTTTCTGTACCAGAGGTGGGGGTTGCGGCGCGGGGGAGGTTGAGTTCGTGATCGGGCTATATGATATGAACTGCACCACTGTGACGCTGGGGTCGCCGGTGTGGGTGCTGCTGCCGACTTGCTGTGGCAAACGTGTGACCGGAGTGGGAATCGGTAGGGTGCCCCCTGAGATTGATGAGGCGTGGATGGTGACAGCCATTATGTATGGCACTGTGAAGCAGGGGAAGGTTTTAGAGGTTGCAAGAACGACTGAGGTGGACTGATAGAGGTACGGCCTTGAGGTGGCGTTCCGGGTCGGTTTGCAGGATTTGCACAAGATTGCAGAGGAGGTCGTGTTACCTGAAGAATTGAGATTGAGAGTTGTACTATGCGCAAAGAGTTTTAAAAAAACAACAAGTGTTGCAGAAATTCCACAGCGGACACTCGGGAACGTCGAGGAGGAAAGTTTTGATGAAGAGTTACGTCTATTGGCCGATTATGGATCGAGACATCGAAAATTTTGTGAGTACTTATCGAGGTTGCGCGCTCGCGGCCAACGCCCTGTCGGTAAATATCAATCGTGGCCGGAGACTGAGAACCCATTGTTTAGGTTATATATCGACTATGCTGGATCTGCGCACAGTACTTACTATCTAATCGTGGCATACAGCTGTACAAAGTGGTCAGTGGTATGCAGGTGCAATAAAGCAATCGCTAAAACCTATAAAGTTCCTATATGAATTGTGTGTACCATACGGTGTTCTAGACACGTTAGTTTTTGAGAATGGAACGCAATTTTGGGGGTATTAATTCAAGAACTTCGGTAAGATGCATGCAATAAAGCATACTTTCACTCAACCCTACTATCCAAGGTCAAATGGGCAAGTAGAGAGTTTCGTGGACACGTTCAAAAATAGCGTTAAGAAAAGCTAAGATATAACTAAGTAATGACGAAGCACTAACAAATTTCTGAAGGGTATATAGAATAACCCTCAATCCAAATACAAATTCAGGAAAATTACTGGCAGAGTTGGTGCTCGCGAGAAGAATTAAATCGATTTTTGATAAGTTATTGCTATAGAAAAAAGATGTAATGGAAATACGAATATGATTATACTTAAGGGTACAGAAGCCACTGTGCCTATATGATAGAAAAAGATGCCAAATAGTCCAACCACTTCAAGATTCGCTTCAATGTACACAAGTTCAAAGCGGTAAAAGTGGACAAACCAAAAATTCATAAAATAATTCGGATAATCCTAGTTTGATCAACTTCTGTATAAGCATAATAACTCTTCCGTCATCAGTAGAATATAGCGAGTGTGATAAATAAAAATATGTATATATACCCATACAAATGCACACGTATAAACTCGAGTACATATAAATATCCACAAATATAGACGAATTGAATTTCGTGGTCCACCTCAACACGTGTGTATTTGGTCAAAATAGTGCAGAAGTAAATAAACTGTCCCAAAGTGAATGTGATACCTCTAAACATAATTAAAGGATAACATCGTTAAAAATTAATGAATTGTACAAGTGGCCAGCATTAAAAATACTTTAAGTAAAATCCATATATATATATATAAAATATAATTATATAGAATATAATTGCGTGTGTGTGTGTGTGTGTTGTGTGTGTGTGTGTGTGTGTGTGTGTGTGTGTGTGTGTGTGTGTGTGTGTGTGTGTTAGCAAAAGCATACAGGACAAACGGAGAAACTCACAGAATGTTGCCAAATACCTCACACAAAGACATGCAAACATATATACAGACAATGCATAGCTGCCTATATAGTATTTATGTTTTCGCCATCCATATTATTGAATAAATGTAACTAGGGTGTTAGAAACATTTACATTGCTAGAAATAAGAGTTAAACCGCTCTGATGCAGTAGTTAACGCACATGAATGAAAGCAAATAATACCATAATCGTCTGAAAAATGCCGATCCAGAATTCTCAATACTCACATCAGTTTCGGAAATTTTCATTGCTTCATCAGTTAAGACCACTCGATTGTTCGGTTCTTGTGCGCTAACTACAGCATAAGAACGGTTTAGTTCACATTTCTAGCAACATATGTATTTCCTAACACCCTAGTCACATTTAGTGACAATTATAATACTCCTTTTTGGTGAAATATTGCAAACTGCTGTTTATATTTATTTTATATATATACTTTAGTGAATCGCTCAATCATCCAGTAATTTGAATGACGAAAGCATAAATACTACTTATTAATTTCATATATATATAACATCTTATCTGGCCACCACAGTCCCCAGATCTCACTATTATTGAACATTTATGGTGCATTTTAGAAAAACAAGTAGGGATCGATATCCTCCGCATCAACACTACACACACTGGAGACTGTTTTAGATGAAGAATGGACAAAAATTCCTTTGTAAACAATTCAAACTTTGTAGGAGTTCATATCTCGTTGAATTCAAGCTGTAATTACTGCCAAAGGAGATCCTAACCCATATTAAAATAAATTTGTTTGAAATTTTAAGGTGTTTCCGGGACAATAATACCGGAAACACCTTAAAATTTCAAACAAATTTATTTTAATATGGGTTAGGATCTCCTTTGGCAGTAATTACAGCTTGAATTTAACGAGATATGAACTCCTACAAAGTTTGAATTGTTTACAAAGGAAATTTTGTCCATTCTTCATCTAAAACAGTCTCCAGTGTGTGTAGTGATGATGGTGGAGGATATCGAATCCCTACTTGTTTTTCTAAAATGCACCATAAATGTTCAATAATAGTGAGATCTGGGGACTGTGGTGGCCAGATAAGATGTTCAACTTCATTAGAATATTCCGTGTCCCATTCAGTAACAACTTTAGCTGTGTGAATTGATGCTTAAATAGTCTTCACTATTAATTCTGCCATGAAGGGAAACCATTGGGCCGGCGGATTTCCAAGATATAGACCCCACCACGATCATCTCAGATACTCCTCCATACTTAACAGTTGGAAGAAGGCAGTGTGGGTCAAATGCTTCTTTTGGCTGTCTCTACGCATATACTCGGTCGGTGGACGGAAATAAGGTAAAGGATGACTTGTCCGGGACAATAGCATTCTTCTACTGCTCTAGGGACCAACTCTGTAGGATTTTACTCCACTCTAAACGCTTTGCAACGTTTCTGTTTGAAAGTAGTGGTTTTCTGATTGAATCCCCCTGTGAAATCCGGCTTTGTGGAGTTCCCGGCGACCAGTCTTTATAGAAACTGGATTCTCAATGTGGTCATTAAGCTCTGCAGTAATTTTGGGAGCTGTACTTTTGTGATCCTTTCTAACGATTCGCGTAATAGTCCTAAGGTCCCTATCTGAAATTTTGGTCTTCTTCCTGAGATTTGTTTCGACGAGGAGATTTTTCCCTCTTTCTCAAAGGCTGTAATTACTTTCCAGACAGTATTTCTTGATACACCAAACATTTCGTCTGTTTTCATTACGCTAGCGCCTGCCACACGAGCACCAACAATTTGACTTCTTTGAAAGTCTGATAGACCTGTCATCTTAATAAATTTTAATTGCCTTTTTCTGATGATATCTGAAAAGAAACAGCAACTTTATATATTAAGCAACACTAATAAATCAAAAAACATAAAAAGAAACAAGTATTTTACGGTGGTATAGATATTTCAAAATTATGATGCTATGCTGCTAGGTGTTTCCATTATTTTTCCAACCCCTGTATATATATATATATATATATATATATATGTGTGTGTGTGTGTGTGTGTGTGTGTGTGTGTATGTATGTATATATATATATATATATATATATATATACACATATATAAGTACATGTATATGTATATATATATATACATACATACAGACATACATACATACATACATACATACATACATACATACATACATACATACATACATACATACATGCATATATACAGAGGGAGAGAAAGTGTGAGAGAGAGAGAGGTGACTTCTACTACAGCAGTATTTTGAATATAGGTTACGACTATTTCATGCTATGACGAGCCATTGAAATAAACATGTCAGGTATACCCAAATGTTATTGCTACACGCCGACAGGATCTTACAGAAAGCAAAAATAAAATCTGATATATGTACACAATTTACACATATTATATTGTACGCTTTGATTATTTAAAACCTAAAGTTTTAATGCGTATATTTCTCAACTCATTTTCCTCTATGTAATATTTACAGATTACTCAATATTACAAACAGGAGTCAGTGTAATCAACTATATTAGTGATATATATATGTTACTATATGTAAAGGTACACTTGATGGGAACTACATCAATTAATGGACACTATATCTATTGCATGTTCAATCTCGTCAGCGAATGAAATATCAATAAATGTTTGAACAACTTTTAATATATGATTAAAGAATGTGTGAGGAAGGACTATATAAGCGTTTGTCGCAGAAATATAACTTCTATGCTATGAAATACGAAACTGTTTCATTGAGAGGTTAAAATAATGAACGCATACATTAATAAGCTAATTTAATAATTTAATGCCTGAATATTATAATTTCCTACTTCCCTTATCCGAAATTACATTTGTGAATATATAAAATGAAATCAATGCATCCTCGAGAATGTAAAAAGTATGTACTAGGGTATCTATTTTATTGATTTCTCTTCACCCAGGAATTTCAAGTAGTCACACCTATGGTCGAAGACAGTCCAAATTGACCACCACATATATACATTTATATATAGAACTTCATTGTCCAATGTTGCTTTTTATTGTGATCTTAGAGAGATTAGGCTGCTATTTTTCGATTAGCAGAGCAATCATTAAAAGCTTGCAATCTTTGTCCTTTAACGCCTCAGAATTTAATTCCTAATCGAGACAATTTATTTCTCCAACACAATCTATGTTTTCGTTTTTGTCAAATTAAAGTATAGGTCTCTATGTATCACATTTAACATCATTGACACACAGGTTACTACTCTATTCATTTAAAGCTAACGTATTTTGAATGTGCTTTGTTAAACAGCACAAAATATATCGAAGAAAGATGAAAATCCGTCAAGCAGCGGCTAGCAAGAATACCAGGTGTATTTTAGTCTACTTAAAGCTTATCAATTGCGTGCATTGGAAGCCACCCACATTCTTAGAAGGAATTCGTCGCATTCTATGTATAGGAAACATTCACCAGTACTGCCAATAGCCGCTTCGCTGAACAAAATATCTGGTATACGCAATTCAAGCAACATTAAATCAAAATAGTCCTCTATGCATCATTGTCAGGTAGTAGGTTTTCTCGGCATACGTCAAGAGAGAAAAGCTCATGGACATTCTGTGTTTAAAACAATATATAGTGAAGTGAATCTGTATGCAGTGTGGGCAAGATGAATATATGTATAGAGATCACAATCAGGGATCAACGGGGAATGCAGGACCCAACATATGTAGTCTGTTGCACTCTATTATTGTATATTGTTCCATACTGTTCCTTTGCTAGTAACCTGAAATACATATTGCTTCTTGGTATCGTAGTACGATATTTTGATGATAAATATTACGTTGCCGTTTCCATACTTGGTAGCGTTTTGAAAATCTGGGTTCATGGAAAGCTTGCAACTGTGTATAAATTCTGTAGGATGTCTAAAATATTATCTGTATGACTATTGAAACGTGTTATCAACTGCATAAGAGTCTATATTTAGAAGCAACAGTGATGCCGGTGGTCTATGTAGAGAAGCCAGGCGTGGTAGACCCCATTGCAGTGACTCCTACCTACCGCCTACACAACTGAATCTTGTTTTGGCATGTGGTTCGCTGTAATCACAGACTATTGAATACGCTTAACTTCGCCGAAGTGCATTTGGCGATTTCAGTGGCCACTACCTGAGGAAATGTTTGCTTTTCTCGGATATATATTGTGTTACGTTCACTCAGGATGAATCCTGTAGTAATTTACCTGTCAGCGATGTATACATGACCCTCTCGAGTTCATTTCAGCATTAGCTTATATTTTATATATAGGTTATATATATATATATATATATATAATATATATATATATATATATATATATATATATATATATATATATGTATATATATATATATATATATACATATATATATATTATATATATTATATATTTTATATATATATTATATATTTATATTATATATTTAATATATAGGTTATATTTTCTAATTTGGCCCAGTGACTGGCAAAGGTCATGTTAGAACTCGTTACTCTAGAAAAATCCAATGTAAAGTAAATTGAGAGAAATGTAACTGCATTTCATGCACGTTCAACAGTCACTCACATGCTTTGCTTTCTATTTCCAGTGTGTCATTAATTTACATTTTACAAGAGGAAAATATGTATGCCGTGGTGTTGATACTCTTATCAACAACATTAGCTTTGCAAATGAAGTAGGTTGACCTCAAGATGTTAATCGATACTAGAACTCAGGCATTCTAATTCTTCAACGACCAGCTCCTCACTCTAATTGCAATAATTTCAGAAGTAAAACAGAATGCTACTTTCAAACTAGAATAATAAACGGAAACCATTCAATGAAAGCTGTTATCTACAAAACAGCACTAAACATTCATTCTCTACGCCAATGCTATCTACAAACCAGCAAGCACTAAACATCCATTCACTATGTCATTGATTTAACAACAAAAATATGATTATGCCATAAATTTCAAAGAATTGAAACGAAATTTTATCTTTTGAAATAATAATGTCTAAAGGAAAAAATCATTAAAATTAATTGACTGAAGAAGCAAAGTTAATATAGAATAAAATAGAATAAAATACGATAGAGTAAAATAGCACTTTGAAATGAAAGAACGTTGCAATGAACAAGTTTCGTAATTATGATTTCTTTTACTTCAAACAGATACTCATCAGTGTGTTATAACAATTGTTTTCATGAGAGAAATTGAAAAACCACATTGATATGAACTAGACTGGGAGCAGCTGGAGGCAAACCAAGACAAAAGAGATCGAGAGCATAGTATAATGCATGCTAGAATATAACACTAGTTTCTATTGTGTTCTCGAAATAGCTACCCCTCTCAAGGTAAATGGCTGTGCCACCGTTTGAACGATGTTGTAAAATAAGTGAGAGAGCACTTAAAAGGTCACCCAATTTGCTACAAATTAACAGTTGAATTATCTCAAAGCTAAATGTACTATCGTCTTAAAAGAAAAGGATAGCATTGAGCATTATATTTCAAATTAAATGAAGGAAAAGAATGACTTCGATTAAATGTCCGAGCAATCAGCAAAGATACGAGGTTAAGCAACAACTTAAAACCTTACTTCTAGTCACTATAAATCCTTGGGTATGCGGGTATTTTCTGTGAATATGCAGGTATTTTGAAAATACCTCTCGGAGTAATGACCGTGCTCTGTAAAGTTACAGGCTGGCCTTTGGTAATGCAAAGCACTCATTCAGCCAGCCTGCCAGAGATACGGTGACGTGATGGCTTGCAAGGTGGATGATTGTGAATAGGTACTGGAAGAGCTCAACTGAGCCAGCGGTGCTTCTTACATTGATGCAAAGCGGATGAATCCTAGCTCAACGGTCATGATCAATAAGCACTCTCAAGAGAGTTACTTCAACGTATCTACAGAGGTAGCATTCATAGTTGTGTAATTGACTAATGAACGATTCACTATGACTAAAGCTACCATTTCATAATAAGGGAAATAGATGGTGAGAGAGAGAGAATCACGGGAATTAGCGAAAGCAGTAAAAAAAAAATCTTTACAAAATCCAATTTTTTTTTATTATTTGAGGATCCTTTTATTTCATGCATATTATTTGAAAACAAAAAAAAACCTGATGTTCGATAAACAGCATTTTATTGCTTCACATTTTTCTCATGAAATGGTAATTTTGCATTTTAAATTTAGAAATATTCTATCTAGTTTTTATTTACAGATATATAACTGCAAGTAAGGGACGGTATGAACGATTTAGAAGAAAATTTTTTAATATGTTAAAAACAAATGCAAAGCTCCAATATCTACTATAACTGTCAAAAGTAATTTACTTCAGCATATACAGGGTTTGGATAAAGTAATGGAAACACCTTAAAATTTCAAACAAATTTATTTTAATATGGTGTAGGAGAGCTTTTGGCAGTAATTACAGCTTGAATTCAACGAGATATGGACTCGTAGAAAGTTTGAATTGTTTACAAAGGAATTTTTGTCCATTCTTCAGCTAAAACAGTCTCGAGTTTTTGTAGTGATGATGGTGGAGGATATCGACTCCTTACTTGTTTTTTTAAAATACACCATAAATGTTCAATAATATTGAGATCCGGGGACTGTGGGGGTCAGATAAGATGAGTAACTTCACTAGAATGTTCCGCGTGCTATTCAGTAACAACTTTAGCTGTGTGAATTGGTGCATTATCATCCCGAACGATTGCTTTTCCCTTTGGAAACAGTTCCGCAAACATAGGATGAATTTGATCAGATAAAATACTTAAATAGTCTTGGCTATTCATTCTGCCACGAAGAGAAACCTTTGAGCCGGCGAATTTCTAAGATATAGCCCACTCCCTAGATCATCACCGATCCTCCTCCATGTTTAACAGTTGGAAGAAGGCAGTCTTGGTCAAATGCTACTTTTGGCTGTCTCTACATGTATATTCGGCCGGTGGTCGGAAATAAGGTAAAGGATGAGTCGTCCGAGAAAATATTCTTCTACTCCTCTAGGGACCAACTCTGTAGGTTTTCACTCTACTCTAAACGCTTTGCAACGTTTGTGTTTGAAAGTAGTGGTTTTCTGATTGAATCCCCCTGTGAAATCCGGCTTTGTGGAGTTCCCGGCGAACAGTTTTTATGGAAACTGGATTCCCGATGTGGTCATTAAGCTCTGCAGTAATTGTGGTAGCTGTACTTTAGTGATCGTTTATAACAATTCACGTAATAGTTCTACGGTCCCTATCTAAAAGTTTTGGTTTTCTTCTGGATATTTGTTTCGACGAGGAAGCTTTTCCCTCTTTCTCAAAGGCTGTCATTACTTTCGAGAGAGCACTTGTTGATACACCAAATATTTCGTCTGTTTTCGTTACATTAGCGCTTGCCATACGAGCACCAACAATTTGACCTCTTTGAAAGCCGATAGGTCTGTCATTTTAATGAATTTTAATTACCTTTTTCTGATGATATCTAAAAAAGAAACATAAATTTTAGCAAAACAAATTAAGCCACACTAAGGATAAATCAAAAATCATAAAAATAATCAAGTTTTTTTAGATATTTCAAAATTATGATTCTATGATGGTAGGTGTTTCCATTATTTTGTCCAACTCCTGTAGGTTATTTAATAAGTATTTCCCAATATTCCAGACGACAGTTCCATTTCCTTTTGCAAATGACAAAATTTCTAAACTAAAGATTCACTCATTGATCCATTTGTATTATGATGAAAATGTAATCAAAACCGTTTGTCCTGGTTTAAACATATTTCTAAACAATTAGAACAAGGAACGTACCAATTATCAACAAGCCACCTTAATTCATAACATCTTAAATAAGATGATGACTATAACAAATAATATGTCTCTTCAACCCACTGCATCTTTTTCTGCATTCTCCTTAACCACTAATATAGTTCCTGTAAAGACCAGTCTAAAAGTAAATTTGCTTCCCTTATGCACGAATAAGGGAAGCAATATTAATTTTAAACTCGTCTTTACAGCAATTTTACTGTTAGACTGATAATCACCCTTCAATTACTTCGCTTTTATTAAGTTTATCAAACTTAGCTGTTACTTGTCTATGGACCATATATCAGTGTTTGACTTTTTCTATTTTAATATTTGTTCAATGGAGTCTATGGACTTCAGTGTAGCAAGCCCTGTTTACCACCTTGACACAAACATATCTACTGTATCTAAGAATCACTCTAGCCTTTTACACTCAAGTCTCTCTGCATAGACCACCAGCATCACTATTATTTCTAAACATACAGTCTCTTAAACAGTTGACAACATGCTTCATTATATTTTAACCTATATTATACAGACTTAATATTCGCACAGTCTATAGTATTTATTCCCAATTTCAGTGTCTATGAACACAGACTGTGAAAACACTATCCAAAATGGAAAGGACAACGTGACATTTGCCATTAAAAAGACAATATTACAAGACGTGGCTGTGTGATAAAAAGCTTGCTTCCCAACCACAAGGTTCAGGGATCAGTCCCACTGCGTGGTACTTTGGGCAAATGTCTTCTACTATAGCCTCGAGTCGACCAAAACCTTGCCAGTGTATTTGGTAAATGGAGTCTGAAAGAAGCATGAGCTATATACATGTGTGGTTGTGCGTGTGTGTGAGTATTTGTGTCTGTGTTTACCCCACTATCGCTTGACAACCGACGTCGGTGTGTTTACACCTCCGTAACTTAGCGGTTGGTAAAAAAAAGGCCGATAGAATAAGTATAAATATCACAAAGAATAAGTCCTGGGATTGATTTCTTCGACTAAAATAATTTTAGGTGGTGGCCTCAGTTAAATGACTGAAACAAGTAAAGGAATAAAGGGATATAAAGGCACTATATGCATTTCAGGTTCCAAACACATCAACAATATCGATAATATTCTGCAAAACACTACAAATACTGGGTTCTATATTCCCCGGTGATCTCCGATTGTGACCACACCGCTTCCAATGATTATGCCTTTGTGAGGTATCGATAAATTTCTCCAAAAACAGCGGCCCCTTACAAGCTGGAGGAAGACATGGTTAGTTAACCTGAACCCAGTGCATGACTAAGATTTTATCGATTACAGAATGATGAAGAGCAAAGCTGACTTCAGTGGAATTCCAGCTCAGGACTTATGACAAGGAACATGGCATTCACGCATTGACACATTGCTACAAAGTCTAACTTGACAGGATTTGATCTTTATATTACATAAATAATTACTACTAACAATTTTGATATCGTTCTATGATTCTTGCCATCCATCATTGTGTCATTATTGATTCCTAGAACTGAACCAAGGTGGCCCATTTTATGGAGGTGTATAGTTGCTGAGATTGTTCCCTGTACTTCAAGAATATTTAGGGTATCAAAGCCAGGAGGATGAAAAGTGAGGTATGTTGCGGTAGGATTTGAACTGACAATGTAAAGGTACATATCTAATTACTACAAATAGCTCTTTCGAGTACAAAATAGCTTCTGCCATTTCCTGATCTTATAAGTAGTATAAACATTGATTGAATGATAAACTAGTTTAGGCATACAGCGAAATATAACGTTGCTTTAACTGTAGTTGAACGTGTACTCTAAGTCTTAATGAGTTCTCGGTTCACTATTAAAATATACTGTAGGTGAAAAATCTTCCGACCGAACGAATCTATAATCTGGCTGTGATTGTCATTTCTATTGTACATTTTATGTTTTGATATCTATTTATATTACTAACTTCTTCGAAAAAGACATCAAAGTCATAATGCCACTCTCAGCTCTCTTAGACTTCCCTACTACCAACAATTAACAATGAGTAGCTACTGTATCACGTCTCATAAATACAGTGTAAGAGATACACAGGAAGTCAACCCCATAAACTGATATTCTGCTTCTTTTAAATATGTCGGAATGGTATTCTTTCTCGTTATGTCAATCGAATCCATCAATCAAATATTCAACAGCGAGTGAACTACCATCATATGATGTGTGGAGAAAACGATTAACTGCCGTAAAAAGCAAGACTGGTTGTTATAATAGCTTTGCTGAACTAAATGAAGCTACGATCTCTCATTAGTTATTGGAAAACGAACAAACAACATTTAAGCATCTGAAATGATCCCCTCTTTGAGAGAGGGTGAGAAAGTTTGAGAGAAAGCGAGAGAGATAGAGAGGATGTTAAATCAACAATCAATATTGTAATATTCTTCCACATGGAAAGGATACCGTATCTGTGTCTGCTTCATTAACCTAAAATGTCGCAATCAATGCTGTTAAACTACCAGTTCCGTATCAATGGGAACAGATTAGAGCTGTGTGTATTGATCTCTCATCAATTCCAGCGTATTGATTCCCAACAAAAATCAGTTAATGTCGAGTTCTTTATAACTTAAAAGGTTGAGTTTTATAGGAAAGCATCTTTTAGACGTTGGCTCAACTCCGGTTTATTGCTAGCGCAGATTTCACCGACCCCAAAGGAAATGAAAAACAAGCTTATTATTCTTCCCCTTTCTCCTACATCACCCTAAACCTATTAAATAATATTGATATCTATCTTGTGACCAACGTTGTTATGCAAAACCTAAAATCCATGCAAGCAGATAATACAACATAGTTTAAAGTTTCTCTTGACTTCCCCATCCACCGCAGTACACAAACCTCAACAACCTTTTTTTACCGAGATAAGAAGGAAGAAACCATTATTGATTTTTAATATTGGCACATAACCAAACATCTATAACCAATAGCTATAATCGATATGAATCGACTTCACTAATGTCTGCCACTTCAACTCAAAGAAAGAGTGAGTGAATGTGTATTTGTGAGAAAATCTGTCTATGTGGGCGAATCTGTCTTTAGGCTGGTGTATGTGTGGGTATTTATCTGTGTGTGTGTGTGAGTTATTTTAAGTGAATGTGGTTTGTGGATGAATGTGTGTGGATTTGTAAGTGTATGTATGTGTGATGTGTGCATAAATGTGCTCGCATTTGAGTCTGTGTGGATGATTGTGTGTGTATTTTTAGCGAATGTACGTGCATTTATGAAGATGTAGATTTACGCGTATATATATCAGTGTGTGTAAGTCGGTGCTCATGAGGGGATTAGTAATAGTTTTTATATGAATGTGTATGTCTGAGTGTATGCAGGTGTTTTTTTTCTTGTGAGTAAGTGTGTAGGTATGTGTGTATCTTCATGCCTGTGTTCATGTTGTATAGATTTGGGTTTAAGTGAGCACGTGTGTGCGCAGAAAGGATACTGAACTAAATGACTTGCAATATGTAAGAAAAAGCTAGAACCTAACAAAAATAAAGATGGTACATGTCAAGAGAAATCAGATAATAAAATTGGTAAAAATAATGTTTCTGTGTGTCCTGAGGTGATGTGCGTATTGACGTTACTCAAAGGGACCTTAATATCAGGCACTTGCCTAAAAGTCAGATCTTGCATTTGCAATGTTCCGTTTTGTATATTTCACTTTTACTTGTTTGGAATCAATAAAAAAAATGCCACATTTTTACTGAACTTTATTGAATCAACAATACACCACTCACGCAAAAATTCGTCATCTTTTGCTAATATGAGGAATAAAGAATTAGACATCTTAGCTTTCGCTGTTATAAATGTCTAGGAAAGCAAACAGTTGGTCGATACTCAAGTTCGACACGCGTCAGTTAATCTACGCTACTTATACTTTTGAGAAATGCTTGAAAATCATTCCTGCTTTTGTCCCTCTACTCGTGGCTTCAAACTATGAGAGAATTCATCTTGCATTTCTTCTCTTAAAAGTTCATAAATAAGCTGCCCCATGGAAAAATTCAATGAGTAGGTATACGAATGAGAGATGAATAAGTAAAAATGTATAAATTAGAGATAAATAAGTAGACTCATTGAAACCACGACCGTGTAAGTAGAAGATCAAATTCCATCCAGTCATTTACTGGAGAATTAAAGCTTCTGAAATACTACATGCTTTGCATGTATTTTCGTATTTACCCTTTAGAAAAATGAAATATCAGATTGCATTTGCATTGAAGATTACGTAAGTATATGCAACTTACTAAAATATTTGAAGTCATTTACCGATATGGCAGTAATATGCAACATTTAACGTATACTTCTTGTTCAAGACGATCATGTGTGCTTAGATGTTTCGGCTAAAGATCGAGCCAGAGCACATGTATCTTAATAGCACCACCTGATAGGATCTTTTGAGTCGTTTTTAAGTCAAGTTTTATAGCATCATTGCCCATTCAATTAGGGAATTGTTAACCGAGATGTAACCAGTTATAGGTGGCTTAACTGGTTTCGTTTGAAGACGATGGTATATTTTTTCTTTTTTGATTTGTTTTGGGATATTAATAACCAGGGCCTGTTGGGAAAAGAAATAGTATTGCAGTGAATTTATGTTGTGATCCTGAATTGTTTAGGGGACGTATGGCACGTGGCCCCGGCCTTGGTTGAATTCTGAATCTAAAGTTAACGTCGTTTGGGCAGTGCTTGTGGTATAATCTCCATATTTTGCACATGATGTAGCGATCACGGCGGCGCTGGAGAGGATTAAGTTTCAATATTTTGAGGCAGTTCCAATAATCAAGATCATTTATGCTCCGAGGGAGTTTGAGTTGCTGTTTATTGAAAGCTCATTGACCATGTTCGAGTTCACTTTAGTAGTTATCATGAGTTTCATTGTATGCTAATACATAACTCTGAAGTATATTGTTTCTGTTCCTAGTGTAATATAATGTAATATATTTCTATATATAAACTGAACTGTAATCACCGCTATTTATGACATTAGCTGAGATAAGTGTCTTAAATGCAACCACTTTGCTTCGAATACCTTAAACTCAATGAAGATGGAAATGTTATATATTCCATTGATAATATAATTACGGCTATACTAAATTGTTATATCAGATTTGATCTAATCAGATTTATCTTATTTATAACATTCTTTTTTCGTCTGTAACCCTGCTTTAATTCCATTACGTTGCAGATATTTGATTTAACCAATAGATACAGCATGCAATGTATAGTAATTGTAAATTGGTCGGTAAACTTTCGGATGGGAGAAGAACGCCTGAAAGATTCATAATATCATTAACATCTATAACTATTTATAGGTTACTGACAATTTTCAATTATCGGTACATGGAATTATAAATCTATAAGTAGCAAATGTATTTCTATATGAATGTGCGCAACCCTGTGTCTGATTATGTGCAAATATAGGAGAATGTGTGTAAAGAAAGTTGGCAGGAAAGGACACACTTATGTACAAATGTACAAGGACTCTATCTATCTATCTATCTATCTATCTATCTATCTATCTATCTATCTATCTATCTATCTATCTATCTATCTATCTATCTATCTATCTATCTATATATATATATATATATATATAAACTGTAACAGCAGTATATTGTATCAATAATATATATTACATAGTGCAGGCATTATGTGATATAGAACTCAATACGCTAGAAAGAGTGTATTGTGTGTGTGTATGGATGGGTGGGCGGGTTGTTGCTTGTACGTGCGCGTAATTATATATTGCGTATTAATTGGAAATATTCTCATAAAATAATGATGTTTAACTATCCAATAGGCCAATATGGAGTTACAGACTTTATCAAGCTTAGCATATCATTGGTACAATATTTTACTTCCACCGAAAGAATGAGAAGAAATTTCAACCTCGGCTGGATTGAAATTCTATTATATAGTCGCAAATGTAATAGTAAAGAGTCGTTAAACTACCGGAGAGAATACTCTGATATTATATTCTGTTTCTATATCAAGTTGTCTTCTATAATTCGGGGCTGAAAAATAATATACGCGTCTTAGAAAGCTGGTTGGCTGAAATGTTACCGCATCGGAAGCAATTTTTTGAGCTATTTGTTTCTGCACCTTATGCATTTCTGACAACAGCTGCGCCAAAATAGCTTTCGAGTCGTTGCGGATGGATATTCTTGCAGTATCGGCAATTTTCTTTTATCTTATACTTGTCTCAGTATTTGACTACGGTTGTACTGCAGCACCACCTAAAAGGGTTTTACCCGGTCAATGGACCCCAAGTAACACTACTTTGGGGAAGGCTGCTACTTATTCCATCGCTGTCTTTGAAAGAACGTAAATACACCAGCGCAGGTTGTCAGCGGTGGTAGAGCACAAAGACACAATCAAAGCACCCCAACCCAACTCATCCACACACACACTCACACATTCACAAACACTCACACACACATACACACAAACACACACACTCACACACGCACGCACACACACTTACACCACGCAACCACCAGTTGACAATTAGTGTTTTTGTTGTCCTCTCCCCGTAGGTCAGTGGTTTGGCAAAAAAGTCTAATAGAATAGTACCAGGCTTAAAATAAACACTGGGGTCGATCCGTTCGACTAAAATTTGTTGAGGCTGTATTCAATTCAAATGATTGAAGCGAATAAAAGATAAGAAATATACATATATATATATATATATATATATATATATATATATATATAATATATATATATATATATATATATATATATCCATGATCGATCGGTAGCCACTACACACATTTTTTTCTCTCCTTGTTTCTCTCCTTGTTTTTTTTTCTGAGTCATATATATATATATATATATATATATATATATATATATTACATGGAAAAATGCCAGCTTCAAAAGTAATATTCTTAAGATTATAAGCCTAGAAAAGTACAGGACCAGTTATTAGACCTGTAAAGTATAGGACAAACTATCACTTCTAGTAAAGTAAAGAATAAGAAACTTCTTACTTAAAATATTGCAGCAAAGAATGCCAGTTCTTCTAATTTATCACTCTTTACAGTTCTCATCTTTTAAATTTATTGTACAAAACTGTTCAGTTAATTTGTAAGTTTGTCTAATTAGTCACTTTTTTCTGTATTTAAGTTAGTAAATTAGCCAAATTCTACTTAAATAAGCATAGTGTTATTTGTACACTATAATAGAATGTTTTTTTAATATTCAAGTTGTAATTTTAACTGCAATATTTTGAGTAAAAAGATTTTTATTCTTTACTTTACTTGAATAATCGTTTGTCCTATACTTTTACAGGTGTAATAACTTGTCCTGTACTATTCCAGGTTTATAATTTTAAGAACATTACTTTTCACGCTCGCATTTTTCCATGTAATCCATGATTTTTCCAGGCATTGCTGTTATAAGATAATTAATAATGTATCAATAAATAATTTAGGATTTTAACTTAAAAAATACTGGGCAGGGCGATATATTGGCTGCTACTTTTAGCGTGTCAAGTGACAATGTAGAGGTTCTTTCATTGGTTTGATTGCGTGGTGAGGTTTTTTTACACATATATGTATAATAGGTATATACATCATCGTCAGGATTTAGAGAGTAAGTCAAAAACTGAGAGTTTCGTGTATTGGCACTTAGCAAACACGAATTTGTCCATTGTCACTCTGTAACTTGTGACGAAATAACTTCTAAAATATAAAATTTTGTCAAAACCGTTAAGAGTAAACCTTGTTGTATGTGACACACTGTACCAGTATCGGAAATTTCAAAGTATTTAGTTCCAAAAAGAAATTATTTATATAATCTGTACGTCAAATTGAATAGATCCAAAATGGAGAAAAGGAAAAGTCGATCTCGGCGGAATTTGAACTCAAAACATAAACACAGGTGAAATACCGTTAAGCATTTCGCCTGAAGTGCTAATGTTTTGCCAGCTCGCCACCTTAGAACGTAAACATTCATTTTAGCAATATTTTTATGCAGATATTTTTATGTAAATTTTTTCTACTGAACCAGAACACAAACTCTTTATGCCAAAGTGGGTAGTTGTCCTCTTTAACGCTGTTAACAATTTGCAATTTAGTTGAAAACTGAATTAATGGTGAAGCTGGGAAGCAGCTGCGGTTGACGAAATGGTGGACTAAAGAATGTATTCAGCCGCAACCGTGGTTGAATGATATATATATATATATATATATATATATATATATATATAGGGAGAGAATTCACAAAAGAACAAAAGACGAAGACAGGTGATGTAGACAACAAATAGATGTATTAGTTTAACGCTCGGAAAGTGAAAATGTCTTTAACGTTTCGAGCCTGTGCTCTTCCACAGAAAGAAACACAGAAAGAAACAAAGAGAGAAAATACAGAATATGTAGTGGCTAGCGATCTAACATGGCGAATGCCGGACAGAGTGGTCACACAGCAGAGCTAGGAAGAAGGGGAGACAATAAAGTAGTGGTGATCCCAAAATGAAGATGCGCCTCCGTGTGTATAAGAGAGCATGTATGTGCGTGTGGAAGTGGGCTGGTGACCTTGACGTGTGCCTGTGTGTATGTGTAGCTGTGTACATGTGGGGCTGGGAAATGGTGAGTGCTAGTGTGTGCGTGGTGGTGTGATGTGATGTGATGTGGTGTTGTGTGGTAAGGTGGCGTATGGTGTAGTGGTGTGTATTGTGGTGTGATGGTACTGAGAAGGTTGTAAGACGCAATAAAATGTTTAAGAAAATAATAAGAAGAAATAAGTGGAAATTTTACCGGTGAGTATGTTAAATTATAAGGCACAAAATGAAAATGACTCTCCCCAGACACAACAGAATATGCTTCAACACACGAACTCAAATAAAGAATCTGGCAAACCAAATCTAAAAACGAAATATATATATATGTATATGTATATATAACAATGTGCAGAGGTAACATACGAGTAAGTAGATATTTATAAAAAAGAAGAACGAAAACTGTACTTTCTTAAAATTGGGTTCATTTTAATTTTCCTTTAAAAAAATACATTAAAAGAAGAATGTTTTGGTTTTCTCTTACATGTTATAGTTTTTGAAAAACCTTATCAAAACTATGTACTGCATATATATATATATATATATATATATATATATATATATATGACAGGCTTCTTTCTGTTTCCATCTACGAAATCAACTCACTAGGCTTTGGTTACCCTTGAGCTAATACAGAAAACACTTGCCCAAGGTGCCAGGCAGATGAAGCCAAGAATGTTGTAATGAACTGAGAAGTAACCGTTATCATGAACTAGTTTATACCCTTCAGTGCACGTACGCACAGATAGATATATATCCACACACACACACACACACACACACACATATAATATATATATATATATATATATATATATATACATATGTGTGTGTGTGTGTAAATAAAAATACTTACACTCATACACAGCAAAAATTGTACACAAATACGCATGCCAACATATATATATATATATATATATATATATATATATATATATATATATAGATAGATAGATAGATAGATAGATAGATAGATAGATAGATAGATAGATAGATAGATAGATAGATAGATACATAGATACATACATATATACTTGCATAAACATACACATTTATGTATGCAGATGCTCATATCCATATGCATATATCCATTTGTATAATATATATATATTATGAAAAGAATATGCAAACACCAATTTACATACGTGCTTACGTTTTTATCCGCAGACAAATACACAGACAGCACAAACTCACGTGTAAAACTCGTATAGTAACATACCTATGTATATATGTTTATATCATCCTCGCATGTTTATGCATAATATCTAATATATATGCATACAAACAAATACACACATACACACGCACACGCACACACACACAAATACACATGCATACACATTTAGCTATGGATATGTATGTGTGCATATGAAAAGCAAATGTAATATCTTACATATGTATATTATTAGAGCATCAATAATAAGTAATTCAACGTCAGTGAATGCATTGCAACTTATGTCTGAATCTATCGATCTCATTAGCAAAATCACACTATATTACTTAAAAAAAAAACTACTTGTGTATATATAAGCGATAACAAAGGATTGCTATTTTGTTAATATGATAACAAAAACTGAAGAAAATTAAATGTCTTTAAAAATATATGTTGGTTGCAAAGATAAATACACAATAAAAAGTAAAAGCATGAAATATTACAGAGAAAAAGAAGTAAGAACAGAAAAAATGGTAAAAATGGGGAAAAAATAAGAAGAGATAAATAAATGCCATAACTGAAAAAAGAATTACTTTAAAGAAAAGTTGAATAATCAGTTATATCGTATTTGAATTTAGAAATAGACTGTAATCTAAATAAAATTACACACATCAAATGTTTGAGTTACGTGTTATTTATCACAGATTATGTCACGAAATAAAACAAACTATAAAACTGTTATGTGTGTTCAGTTTTATAATAACTTATTATCAGCACATCCCCGAACCATCGCATACATTTCCTATAAAACATCTTACAACATATATGTCCCCAAATTTCATGACACAAATCTAATAATAACCAAAAAAATAACCAATCTTTGTCAATGATATAAGAGATCATACTGAACAAAATTTGAAATGTTACTAAATGAATATTACAATGTTATTATTATTTTTATTGGTAAGGCAACGAACTGACGGAACCGTTAGCAGGCCGGAAAAAATTCTACCTTCACGTTCTGAGTTCAAATGCCACCACGATGAGTTTGCTTTCCCTCCTTCCGTGTCGATAAAATAAGTATTAGTTTATTGCTTGCTTTGTGCCAAAATTTGAAACACTTAATATTGTTGTTATTATTATTATTAGTAGTAGTAGTAGATTAAATAAGGCATTAGACTAGCAAAATTCTTAGAGCATCGGTCAAAAAGATTTGTCACACATAATTACAACGTTAGGTCTGAAATCAGAATTCATCACGGTCTACTCTGCTTTTCATTCGTACACGATCGATAAAATAGAACTTTAGTCAAGTACTGAGGCCAATTTAATCGATTAATACCCTCACCCCAAATTTGTAACGTTGTGTATAACTGAGAAATGTTTATTGCACGTATTAAGATATGAACAGGATATGAACTGCATCGAGAAAGCAAAAGTAAAATACATCAGCTTACAAATTTAAAATAGAGCACCACCGTAGATAATATTGTATTCCTAATATCTGATCTGATCTAGGCTACTGCTAACATTTAATTTTGATAAATACCGTTAATATAACTTTATCATGTAGTAGTGGACATTTTAACCACCTGACCTATAGTAGAAGACACATCAAAATTATATCCTTAAAATGTTCATGAGTATGTAAAATGTTAATTAAAAAGCTGATTGCCTGTTAATATGCTCTTCGTAAAAGAAACGGAAGTTATTATTCAGGGTATATTAGGTTGTAACTTCTTAGAAAGATATGTTACCATATATTTGCTCTGTTCAAACTTCTACGGCAAAGCTATCACGCGAAGACTAAATTGTCGTCATGCAATAAACTTAAAATATGCAATAAAACATAATTTCTAAAATACAAGAGGAATACACAGTGTACACATTTATACGTGTATAAATGTATATTTATGTATGTTGGTGAGATATTCGTAACTCGCAAAACCTTTCGCGTTTGTTTTTGAAAATATTATTTATGTATATGTATATGTGTATATATATATATATATATATATATATATTATATATATATATATATATATATATACACTAGCTGGTGTACCCGGTAATTCCCGGGGGTTAAAGATGTTCTATTGAAACGCCTTATTACTCTGATATAAGAAAGTAATTTCGTTATAACTCCCACAAAAGGTGTATTTTCCGTCACGAAAAAGAACAAAACACTGTCAGCTGGTTGAGGGAGAGATTGTTCGAAGTTGGCGAGAGAGGATTTTGGAGGTTGGCGAGAAAGATTGTCGGAGGTTGATGAGAGGCAAAGACATTAATCTGCTTAGTGAAGGCATCTGGGAAATGTATAACTGCTGTCATTCACAGAAAAACTACTGTTTTACCGTGAAGAAAGCGCCGTTGAAGTGGTAAGTGAAATTTCTCAATCGAGGATCGAATCCACGCTATACCTGCAGGAAGCCACTACAAATACGTTGTGGAGTAAAAAATTTATCTACTGCCATGGAAAAGTGTAACTGTTAAGATGCAAAATTATCAGAGTAATGGGCATTCAAAAACGTATGCATGTATAGAAATGCATAAGTGAAGTCTGTAAGGTTTAATATTCAAATTAAGGAAGTGCAATAATAATCTTTATGTTGGCTGATCGTGAGAATCAAATATTGATCACTTCCCTTAAATCTGCAGATGATATGAGTTATTTCCCTTGGCTTGTTTAAATAAAATATTAGTAATATGTAGTAGATAGAATGATCCACTGGAAGGGCCCTATTATCGATGTTTTCAACAATCTAAGTATCTCACGAGGTTTCCGGACATGAGTGTTATTCACGTGTCAAATAAAGTATAAAAGTGATATTGTCTGCAAAAATTAGAAATAGGACACACAAAAAATCAATATTTAAAGTAATCGAACATAAACAATAAAATGGATTATTTCCTTTGTGAGTTTAAAAAATATAGTACAGTAACTATGGGTTATTTCCCTTGGATGTTTAAAAAAACAAAATAGCTATATGAGGTAGAGGTCCCATTATTAATTTTTTTCAACAATCTAAGTATGTCGCGAGGTTTCCAGACATGAATTCTACTCACATGTCAAGTTTCATCAAAATCAATAAAGCGATGTAGAAGGAGTTAGCTAACAATGCCACAAACAGGCACACACCAATTTTCCACGTATGTAGTTGAAATACATATATATTGGGTTGGTGCATAATTATTGCTGCTTTTTTGCAACAAATTTTATTCAACAAAAACAAAGCATCTTTAAATGATTATTCCGGAGCATATTCACCATCAACACCAATCACTGCTTTCTATTTGCTTGGCAGACGGTCAGATGTTTCTGCTAAATACTGTTTCTGTTGTTGTTGAATAAAATTTGTTGAAAAAAAGGCCGCAATAATTATGCACCCCCCAATGTATATGTGCATGAATATATATGTATATGTGTATGTGTGTGTGCATGTGTGTGAGAGAGAGAGTTGCGTGTGTGCGTGTGTGAGCGAGGTAGAGTGTGTGTGTGTGCATGTATGCATGTATAACCACACACACTGCGTCACTTTAGTGACGTGTATATTTCGGCTTTTAGGTTGTAAAATTGCGAATTAGCCACCAATATTATACATATATATATATATATATATATATATATATATATATATATATATATATATACATACATACATACATGCATACATACATACATACATACATACATACATAGACGGATAAATAGATATATACATATATATATATATATATATATATATATATATACATATAAAGATAGATAGATAAACGTTCTCTGTGTGTATTGTCAGTATGTATGTTTACGATGACAGAGAGAGAGAGAGCGAGAGAGAGAGAGAGAGAGAGTATAAAAGAGAGAGGGGGTGAAACAGTGTCGACATATGCTATAATCGAAATCTCGTGATCTTATCGTGTCTACTTTTGTTCGGGATGATCCCTTCACTTGGCAAACATTGAAAACCGAGCAAATGGATTATTGGCAAAATGTCAAACACATGTATTGTTTATAATAAGAAAAAATTAAAGATAATTTTTCGATTGCGTGATTCTCAAATAAGCGAAGCATTTTCTAACTTCAGTTAAGACAAGCTGAAACATGGCAGAATTAATATTTCAATTCACAACGACAATGATATTGTTTTCAGTTGTATATTTCTTGTTGTTTTCATTTCATCCTTTTTCCATTTCTAAACAGAATTATTTAAGAATAAATTTTGTGGCGTTTTCAGCTATATTTTTGCTTTTGGCAAAAATATGATATTATTGTAATTGTAAATATGTTGTGGATGTCGTTATTGTTGAGGGTTTTTTTCTGGTGGGTGGGGGGTGTATGTATAAGTGATTTATATATTTATGCATTTGGAGAGAAGAATGTGCTAGAAATTTACAGCAACGGAATATTTTTCGACTATTTTTTCATAAACGATAAAAGTCAATTCAATAGAAAGCAGTGCGTCTGCTTACATATATATATATATATATATATATATATATATATATATATATATATATATATATATATATATATATATGTATATATATATACACACACAATTATATATACATATGCATATGCATATACATATATGTATATGCATATGTATATATACACACATATATATACATATGCATATACATATATGTATATGTATATAGATAGATAGATAGATAGATAGATAAATAGATGGATAAATAGATAAATAGATAGACAATTATAGACATATATTTATGTATACAAACACACATATATATATGCATATATATATATATATATATATATATATATATATATAAATATACTGTCAATTTATTCATCTCTCATACTGTATATAGATCACTGGGCATGTCGATAAGGATATCTTTCTTTGCTCCTCTTTCTCTCTCTCTCTCTCTGCCTGTATATGTAAATGTATATGTATATATATATATATATATATATATGTGTGTGTGTGTGTGTGTGTGTGTGTGTGTGTATGTGTTTGTGTGTGTTTGTGTGTGTGTGATGTGAGTGTAATTGAGGATACACTTATCTGTGAGTGTGTATTTGCGTAGTTACATCTGTACTGTTTTTCTCATTTTTATCTGTCCATTCTTTTGCATAGCAATGTCACATTTTTTAGTCGTTTCTAGCTGAGATAAACGTCACATCCACATAAATTATTAAAGTATGTTTTGTTGCTTTTTATACGTTGTGCTTTTTTTTTTACTTTTTCTATATTTAAAAAATTCTCTGATGCTGCCATTATATAAAACCTAAAGGGATATTAATGTGGAGCGGGAAACACACACATACACTTACACACGTACACACACACTCACAATCACACACGCACATAAGATAAAAGAAATATAATGATTTTCTTTTATGTGGGGTGTTGAAAACTGAAGTTAATATCAAAGTGATAAACGTGTATAAACGTTGAAAATGTTGTATGATCGATATATTCGTTATGTAGATAGCCTCATCATTTAGATATCAGCTCTTTTCATGAATATTAAACTTTGATTTAAAAACTAAATTATAGGAAAAATAAATGTATCATCAACAATGCAAAAACGAAATAACTTCATTGTAATAGATTCTTATTTCTTGGGTAAAATGTTTGTGAAAGTATATTGGCTGAATAAGTATTGAATTTTAGTTTGAGGTGAGAGTTTCTTGTTCCTGGCATAAAGGTTGTGTCAAAATACCTTAGCTTTTCTACGTTACTAGTGGAATCGTTGCTGTTCATGTTCTCTTTTATCAACTACACTAGTTGACAAATGCAATGGAAACATTGAGATGGACAGAAATCCACGCGGTACTGGTAAAAATAACGTGTGAAGCAGCTAGTGTGGAATGTCGCAGATGGTCAGTATGAATGACGAAAGGAGAGCGTGTGTGAAGATGACACATGACCGGCAATGTCGGAGAAGCAGAGATAATATCGGTAGAAAAAGCGGCAATGAAGCATGTTAACTGTGCTAATGACAGTTTTTGTGACAATTAGTCAAGTAAATTAATTGTTTGTATGTAATATTACCATCGTCCTATATGAGGGAACATTATTCTGTTATAAATATTTCTGGAGCTTTGTGGAGCTTTGTGTGTCATCCTATAAATAATGTGGCTTTTTCAATTGCATGAAGAGGTGGATGGAATAACTATCTGCATCAACTTGCTATAAAAGCAGGTAGTAATTTTACCTTTACTTGTTCTTAGTACAAGTTTTGAAGACTGCTGTTCTAATTTTAACAGATATGATTTCAAAGCTATAATGAAAGTGACAAAGGATATTTTGCTTTAGGAGTTCAATAAAAGCATCAACGCAACGAAAGTGCGAGGATTATTAATGCAGTATATGGGGATTGGAATATATGTAGAGCTCGACAAAGACGTCCTGCAAAACCTGGTGGAACAAACTCCCATCATAACTGTTGAGAAACTAGTAGAAAAGCTTGAATTTGGTTATTCAACCATTCATCGACATGTACTTCCATCAAGATAACGCTCGGTAACATACAGTGAGGATGACATTCCCAAAGGCTGGAGCAGGAATTTAAACTCAAGATGTAAGGACGGACAAAATGCTGCGTGGTATTTTGCCCGATGTGCTAACGATTCTGTGTGCTCACCACCTTTGCAAAGTGGAATAGAGAAGTGTGTCGTATCTCCAAGGGGATAGTCGTCAACCATTAAAAAATCTCTACACTGCAATGTCATAATAACAAAATTAAATACTAATAGCTACAAATTGCATTTTGAAGCTGGAACAAGAGTAAGAAGAACACTTTATCCGTTTTATACAGGTCAGATATTCGAGGGCCGAAATTACCTAGTCTGTTATTCTGATTAACTCATGTAAATTTCCATTAGATATGAAGAGAAGTTAATGTCAAGGAACACTATTGTTGTTTTTAGTTTATATTAATAGATTTGTTGGAAATCGGTTGCTGTGGTAATCATTTCTAGAACGAATATCGAAAATTTCAGCGACTTGTTAATGTTCTATTGACAATCGGATGAGAAAAAGTATTTGATTTAATAGCATTACAGATTAACTTTGCTGTCCTAAAGCGGGCGGATGTGTGCATGTTTCACCGACAAGGTGTCGTGCATATCGACACAAATCTAGTTTGTTAATTAAAATATCTAAATATTTATAGACTTAAATTGACTCCATAGGTATATATACAATTTTAGGTTGCAAATAAGAATGTAAATAAAGACTGCCACTATATTACGAAACCTAGTTTACCGGGCATGAACTGTATATAAAAACAATTTTCATCGACAGAACTCCATCTGACTGGCAAAAATAGCTACAAAAATGAACGTCATGAAACGTTATTTAGAATTCGCTATTATGTACCGTGTGTGTTTGTGCGTGCGTGCCAGTGTGTGTGTACGTGAAAAGACGTTTCTTAACAAAGTTAAAAACCATCATGACCATGGCATACTTTGTCTTTTTCTTTGGTGACTGGAGTGATGTAATCTGGGATAGTTGCCCAATAGAAAACGATTATTGAAAAAGGGCGCTGACGTAAATGAAAAGTTGAAAATGTTTTAATGAATTATAATTACTGAAATATCTAAAATTTCCCTCCCAAAATAGATTGAATATTCTTAATTAATGTTGATCTGATGGCATTCATGACCGAGCATGGCAAATGGTTATTGCATGCTTTGGCACTTCTGCACCTAATGTGTCAATAGAATAACTATCATTGGCGAATGGTAGCTAAAATAAATAACTTTATACATTTAGTGGCATTATAGCATTAAGACAACTGAATATTGAAGCAGTTATAAACGATGCGGTGGAATCAGTGAGTGGCAAAATCCCATACGAATAGCTGTAGTAAATGCACTAATTTATGTTTTCCAATATTTAAATCTGTAATAAATTGTGATACCTTATTACACAGAGACTCAATTTTCTTTTCAATTCTTGTGGGTTGAGGAATGCAATTCGTATAGAAGAATCGTTTTAATACGCTCTAGGCATTGTTTTAATGTGAGAAATTTATAAATGTATTTTGTAGGATAAAAGTTATGTAGAGTTGGTGTAATGAAATGGTAGTGGTAGTGGGGATATTTATTTTATTAACTTTTAAGATTCACCACGAGCATTATCCATTTAATGCATAAGCCAATCCCAATTGCATTTACACTGAGAAAATTAAGGCGAAGAGTGTAAACACTTTAAGACATGTAGCCTGAACTTTCGATGGTTAAGTGTAATAAAGATAGATGTAATTGTCGTATATGGCTGCGCACATGTAAAGGAGAATAAGTATTCTCGAATTAATCATCTATCAACAGTACGCAAGTGTTATTTAGTTTATTAATACACTAAATGTTGAAAGGTAACATCACTCATTGCAACTAAAATGTAAACGAAAACTATTCATTCCCTTCATTCCAGCAGGCATTTAGCCAGACGCTTAAGAGATTTAGGATTTGCGGATTCTCCTCTGCTACAAATATGCGTTCTAGCCTCTGGCTTCAAGATATTTTCTTCCCATCAGTATCAGATTAATACTGAGTTCCCCCCCCCCCGCCTTATAATAAAACAAACTATTTCTCAGTCTAATGCGTCAGTCGATTAGAGACTACAGCAATATCGAATATTTTGCCAAACAATCAACACGTATCGTCAAATCTATTAGTTTCTTATTTAATTCAACATTATTTTGAAATTTTTGCTTTACGCACTGCCAACATAAATACAATGTATTTGTGTCTATGCCATAATTATTTCATTTGATACATTCAATATATCGAATGATATATTTATGGCAGGTTTGTATATCCCAATTTATTAGTTTCATTATAGTTTAATATAAACATGAATAGAAACATAATTAGGTGAATTTTACAGAGTTCATTTTCATATTTTATTTGTAAAGCTATCTATTTTTAATTGTTATAATACTATTGTAGTTCATTTATTGAATATATGTATGTGTGTATGTAAGTGTATATATGTTTGTATATTCATATGCAGACAGTGATACAAATAAAGATATAAAACTGTTTGGGTTTGACATACAAAATATATATACGTGTATTCATGCAAATAGAAAGAAAGCAAAGACTGACAATTTTTAGACGATGAAAATTCAAGTATAAATACGTATCGTCAGCACGAATTTATCCGTCGTCGACTTACGACCGATCAACTTTACGACGATTGGCGTGCCAGCTCCCGACAGCAATAATAACTAGTCCAGCTGAAATTCTGCGGATGACGTCGGCTAACAAATGCTTCCCCTAAGTTTGGTTATCGATCGCCAATATTTTGAATGACTATCCTGTCGCGGAGACATTGAAGCAACCTCATAAGTGTTTTAAGAAGACTGCTTGAGACTCCGAAATGTTTAACTAACGCCAGGATTATAGTATACTGCAGACTGCTGTCTGTGACTTTTACCTGAGAATGTACCTTATGAATGTAAAAATATAAAACCAAGCTATGTAGGCCTTTAGATCGACTTTTGACCAGTCAGTTGGAATCAATTGTGGTCTTAAGTCGACTTGCATATATTTATGTATTAACAGAGCATGTATACAAATTATATATACATATATATTGTATATCAAATCCAAGCAATTTTGCTTATTTGCATCAATGTCTCCAAATCTACTCGCCTGGATTCCTCTCAGCCGCACTTTGCCTTGCGACCTGGTCTTCGGTAAAGGCTTCGGAGTGTATGTTCAAATCATTTGAGTGCTATTGTTTTCTATACTGAGAATCTCTTTTGGCTCAACATGGGCACATGTGCACACACACACTATATATATATATATTATATATATATATATATATATTATATATATATATATATATATGTGCACGTATATTTATATACATATATATTTTTCGTATTTGTTTATCTCATCACTCCCGATAAAATGTTGTTAAAGTATCCAGCATTTCTAACTCTGGTAACACCGTCCATTACATGTTTTAAAATGGCTGTTAAATCTAAATATGTTTTTTAGTATATCTGTAGCATAGGCATCTACAGAGTGCTTGATCGTAGTTTCGATGCTGTTATTTTCTGAAGAATTTTATTTTGGCTTAATTTAATATATCCAGCATTCATTGGTTTTCTTTTTTAATAGAACAACTTACAGCAAAATATCAGCCTAGTTGGCTAGATTAGTCGTTCACTTGACAGTTATTTCTGAATATTCAAATGAAAGTCCCTAAAAGACAATGGAGTATGTATTACAAATGCACTAAGCTCATGTACTGCGGGTGCATATTCAATGCATTGTTTTCCGAATAAAGTTATTTCGTTACGCACAAACGGAAGTTTGTGTATGATATAGAGTTATTATTGTGTAAAAAAGGCTTTCGTAGTGGCTGTTTCTCCTTAACTTATCAAGCCTCCAGGTTCATATATATATATATATATATATATATATATATATATAACTGAGAATGTGTGATGTGTGTGTATGTGTGTCTAAACTCGCAGGACTTCTGAAGTTCGCAACTGATTTTCTCCGAACTGGGAACTTACATTACTCATGTTCCATAGAAAGTTTTAGTCTCTTAAGGTGTTTCACATAATGAATAACGGGACCACTGGAGGCAGAAAACCACCTTTCTTGGGGGGGGGGGATACGACCGTCCCCATGGTCCACGCATTGTTACTGTCCAAACTTGAAAAAGCAACTACTGAAATATTATAAGTAGGTTGTATCAAATGGATATACCGAAGTAGACTTCAAAGTGCGTTGCCTAAGTGGTAGCAATAATATCCTGTTCCCTTAGTAACATAGGTAGCAATTTGTGGGAATAAAACCCATTTGCAACGCACTATGTTTATTCTGAAAATATGCTAAAATATGTTAAATCCGGAGCAACTATTCATCTATTTGCTTTTAGCTTCAGTATCAAAGTTTTCCACATACAAATATTCTTCAGCTATTGATTACAAAGCGAATTATTGTATGTTCATTAACCTACTAATTTATGGTATCTAAGACCAACCACGTTAGTTAGAGATCGTATCCTTTATGTGATTTTGCGTGCCAAGACGCTGCATGCACAACTGTTTTCATTTGGGAGCTGAGTTGTCCTCACAATGATTAACAGGGTTTTTACAGGAAGGAGTGCACGGTTGAACCACGACTATTGATTCCCAATCACGTCAGTAACCCAACGTCACGTGCCCCAACCACGTTTGATAGAGATACTGTCCTTAATGTCAATTTTCATACCCCGATGCTGCATGCAGAAGTGTTTTCATTTGAGAGGTGAGTTGTAATCACAATGGTCAGACGCTGTTTACGTGAAGGACTGCACGGTTGAGCCACGACTATTGATTCAAAACCGAAATATCGCATGACAGTTTTGTTTTCAAGCTCTTCTTTGCCAATCTCTCACCTTAACACATCACTTTTTTCATGTAGATTTCTCTCATATAGTGCTGTTGATCGGGCGCACAACATAATTTATCACATAGATGTAGCTCCTGTATCTGCTGTTTGTTCAACTTGGTAGCAGTAGCGTCGACAGTGTATATATATATATATATATATATATATATATTATGCGAACCTGTTCGTTGGCTATGTTGAGGCCCAAATATTCTCTAATTTCACTGGTCCCACTCCTGAACTATATGGTCGTTATATTGACGACATTATCGGTGCCACCTCACTCTCCCGCGAACATCTAGATTCCTTCCTCTCTTTCGTCCAATCTTTCCATCCAGCCCTCCACTTCACTTCCACTATCTCCAACACCTCTGTCTCCTTCCTCGACATTTCGGTTAGCATTCTTCACTCCACTCTTACCACCTCCATTCACTACAAACACACAGACTCACACTCATACCTCAACTTCTCTTCCTCCCACCCAGAACACACCAAGCTTTCCATCCCCTATTCCCAATTCCTCCGTCTACGTAGGCTCTGTAGTGACGACCATGACTTTGAGACTCAGTCTCAACGTATGGCTCACCACTTCACCCTACGTGGATACCCCCTCACCACTATCCACACCGCCCTTGCCAGAGCACGGTCCGTGGACCGTGTATCTGCTCTCTCTCTCTTTATTGGACGGTTGTGAGGAGGGGCGATAATGCTATGTATAGAGAATACAAATAAAGGGGGAAGATACAGAATAGAATCTAAGTCTGACTTAAAAAAACGTGACAAAATGTGAAAGTTTAGCAATACAATAGACAACCAAGAAGCTCAATTCCACTAAGTCAGTAAAAAAATGTAAAATTTCTAATGTGCATAATAATTCGCCAGCAACTAGTCTTCAACAGAAGCAGTAAATCTGTTCTAAAGACCAAGTCGACAACGTATGGAAAAAGTTTTGCCATGACAATATATGTGGTTTCTTAAAGACTTCCACTAAACAGTTATATACGTACATATATGTATGCGTTTCGTTGTGTGTATATGTGAATAAGCAGTGAGCAAAAGACGGAGAAACTAGTAGAGAGAGAGGATTGGAACTGTAAGATTGTGTAAGACAAATTGCATTTGCGCAGATAGAAAAATGAAGTGTAAAATCTTGCAATTCAAGAACACGTTAGTAGCAATCATTTTTATTTTCCCCTCAAGTAATATTTTATTGCACACAATACTTATAACTTGATATTAAAATAATAACTTAAACACATGATACATCCTATAAAGCATTGCACCAGAAAAATGTTTCAAGCGTTTAAATTCCATTTATAGATTCAGTAATGGTAGTAAAAGAGTCATTCCAAGTCTGATATATATTTTGGCTTTTAGCTGATATATATTTTGGCAGGTGTTGCGCTCTGAGTTTACTAGGAACAAATCTTTAGTTAAGATTATTTTCTTTCTTTCTCTGATGCAGTTACCACGGCGCTGCAAAGTAATTACTTTGTGGCCATCAATTCTAAGCAATATATCTCAGCTCAGAATGAATTTCATTAATGGAAATCAAAATTATTACAGGCAAAACATATTTCATTTCAAACAGCATATTTAAAAAAAATCTATTAGTTATTTCATAGTAGGCTTTGGCATCGGTAACATATTGTCTTCAGTGACAAATCTTGAAAAAATATCCGTCACTGTATTTCAGTGTTATGTTGAAATCTGTTCATTGTGAATGCCATATAGTGCAAACGTGTGAAGATTTCCAACAGAGTGGAATATAAGAGTAAAATACATTAAATTCGCAATTAGGTGAGAGTACAATTCTTACATGAATATATTGACATGAAATACGAATGCAGATAACTGCATCTGTTACTGTTGCGATAACAAATATTCTTGAAATGATAGAATTTCAAGTCAGCGCAGTATTCTAACGGTACCATCATAAGGATGCATCGACTGGGAACAGCCGAGTGGTAAATCTCACTCTGAATAGGACTAAAGTTTGCTCACAATTTTATTCCGAGAGATTTGAGTTGATTTCTTTAAACCAAACAGGTGTGCTTAAAACAGACAACTGCATTGTCTGCACTGATTAATTGTTCCCGGACAGATTAGTGTTTTGGAACGTATCTTGATTTAACAATGGAATAATTTGCGAATGTATAAACAAGTTTGATCTCAGGAGTGATTGGCCAACATTATGTGACTTGGCCAACATTACTGAATTTTTAAAGATGATGGACAGTAGGCTGTTCGATTTAGACTGAAAGCTACAGATAACACCACAGACAAAACCAATATGAAAAAATGAAGGAAAAAGTTTATAGCGTGGAAAACAATTATCGAAGAGAAAACGTTGAAGTGAGGAAACCGTCAACTGCATCTAGTGACCCGAATCGCCAGCATGTGGACGAATTGATTTGCACGGGCAGATGACTTTATTATCTGGAAAAGAGGTTCTAGTCCTGTTCTCACGCGTCAAGCATTCCATTCTACATTTTCAGGAATATGACTGGACTGCGAAAAGCAAGCAGTAAATGGAGACACTCAAAGAGAATAGAGAAGCTTTTAGGAAAAAGAGACCCTTCAAGAATCTGAAAACGATCAACATTAGCCGTGATCACACTTATCTTTAATAACGAAGCAGGGAATCGGGAAGTTGAGCTAATCTCAATTTACCCCATCAACCGTAAAGCCGGGAGCTGGTGTTGTTGCACTTCCACTTCCTTTTTCTAACGAAGGTCATTCTTCTGAAAGAACATTTTGATGAGATTTATGTGAAAATGGCTACGGTAAGTGCCAACAGCAGTGCACAACTGAATAATTCCTGAGTTTTGTGCGATGATGCTGGAAATACATAGATGGTAATAAGAACTATATTCGGTAGTGTCCTTTTTAGAGGAGTTTCTCTAATAATATGTGCAACTTGTGTAACATGTGTAAGTTAATAAAAGCGAAATGCTCACTTTTGCATTGGTTTCTATAGAATCCTCGTACATATTGACACATGAACACGCAAACTGACACACATGATCACAGAAACATACACACACACACACACGCACACACACGCATGCACATACAAACACACACATATATATATATCTAGATATATAATTGTATACATGTACATACACGCACACACACATATATATGTGTATGTACACGTGTGTGTGCATGTATACAATTACACATACAGTTGTGTGTGTATGTATGTATATGTCTATGTATGACTCACACACAGACACCTTGAGCAACACACAAATTTCTCAATTGTTAAACCATAAATTTTACGTTATTCTCCGTTGGCATTTATTTAGTGTTAGTGTCTATGTTAGAAGTAGTGTTAGCAAAACTACTACTAGGATGAGGAGGATGAGGAGAAGAGGGGGATGAGGAGACGACCAGAATTTGTGGCGTACTTTCGTCTTTGTTGTTCGTTCTACTGGTGTCTCTAGTTTTTACCTTTATAATTTTTGTTCTTTTTATAGTTGTTGCTGATGTTGGTGCTGGCGTCGGTGTTGTTGATTTTACTGCTACTGTTCTTTAGTACATATTGTTGTTATTACTTTTTTCTTGTTATTGCTTTCGATATTGAAGGCTATTCTCTAAATATGGCTTCCATTTACAGTTATGTTCAGATTTATCTTTTAATCATATGACTTTTATATTTCGACCGAGGCAGAGGTTGATATAAAATACACTTTATTGCAAGATCTCCAAATAGATTGTAAATTGTTTGCTTTTTCCTTTTCCTTGTCCTGGTTCCTCTGGTTATTGTTTATTGTTTATATTGATGATCTTTTATTTCTTTAGTTTATGTATTTTTTCTATTTTTATCTACTTGTTATGATGGTGTTGTAATTTATTTTAGTTATGTTATTATTTTTTAATAAATTCATTTTTATTTTTCAACATAGTAATTCAGAGCAAGTTCTAGCGATTGAAATAAAGTCACATTGTTTCACTTTACTATGCCTTCTCTTAATTTTATTTTCTCTCAACTCTCTAAATACGTCACAATTTAAATCGATTTAATAATGTTTTCAATAGGCGTAATTAAGCCTCTATTCTTCATCTTTTATTGAACAATAAAAACAGTAACAACACCAAAATACTAATACAAATGTCAGTCAGGTTCGAATTACAAAAAATAAACATGTAATTCTGAGAAAAATAGTTTTTGATCAGCATTATTTAATTTTATTACAGTGATTTCTTAGACAGGCACAAGGCTTAAAATTTGTAGGAACAAGTTTCTACGTCTATGTATTTGTATGTTTGTGTGCGCGTGTCTGCGTTAGAAAATCGACATAGTATGACTTTCATTTCCTTCTCATGAAAATTATTGATGGTGTGCAAATTGGGTTCAGTGTTAATGATGAAATCGTAAATATGTTTGTTTAGGTGTTTCAGTTAATGACATCAGAAGACATTTGTATTATTGTTCTAGCAAAGAACTCTGCTAATTAACTCTATGCTACCTCCTTGGTTATAAATGGTAATAAGTGGGCATAAAAAACGCAATCGGTTTAACATTACTTCTCAGTCTTTGGGTTCTTTTACTGGAATTCATTATATTGCATGAATTTAGCCCAGAGCTAGAACCAACCCAAGATGTTCTTGCAAAGGTTGTCCTGTAAATATTTTAACTAGACATCAGCTGCAACAATCTCACTGTAATAGACAGACGGCTGTAAAGCTGAGTACCCTACTTCGATGTAACTTGCAACTAGCTAAAATTTAAAAAGTAATAAACATGTACTACATCTATCACTCTTGCCTGAACATGAAAAGGGAACGTAATAGTAGTAATTGAAGTGAGAATATATGCAGTAAAAGTAAGTGATAGATACTACATCAAATTGTAGAATTAGAATGGTAATTGTTAAAATTAGATTCAGATCTTTTTGGACCTTGATAGAAAACTGACTTAACTGTAACTTTAGCTGTATCCCAAAAACAAATGTCGGTTAATTACAAAATTAAATATTAATCAATTAGTTTTTTATAGTATTTACTGTCATGTAGCGTGTAGGGTTTGAAATTATTACACGAACTACAAATATTGTTACCATTGAAACAAACACATTTACTGCAACACTATTACTATTACCAATTTGTAATGATATATTCTAAGTATCCTTAGTTAGTATCATCCACATTTTCCTTGATGTACCACAAATACCGGAAAGAGAATTCACACACAAAAACATATTATCAGTCGCACATTCATACATATGTGTGTGTGTGGGTATATATAGAAAACAAAGTTATTTCATTCCACACGGGTAGAAATATAGGAAAGCTAGAAGTTGAAAATGCACTGAGAATGGTTAAAATATTTCTTATCAATATTCAAAGCCTTAACCGGTTTCACAGTTTACACTGATTTTCAAAAATTTCAAATAGGGGTTATCTTGTATTTGCGTGTTTGTTTCTGTATCTGTGTATGTGTGGGTGTGTTTGTCTGAATGTGATTTGTGATTGTCAGTGTGGCGTGTGTAGGTGTGTGCATATACGTGTTTACGTATGTATGCGTGTGTGAGTGTTGGTTATGGTTGCTATAATCGTTTTGCAAGTGTATATATGTATTGCAAATGTATATATGCATGTGTTTTTTCTTGGGATGTGTGTGGGTTTGTGGTCTATTGTGGGGATATTGTGTTTGTGCGTGTGTGTATATGTATGTGTAGGAGGCTTGCATTGTATTTGTGTGTGTGTGATTTTGTAGATCTGTATGTGTTTCTGTGTGAGTTTGTCGTGGGCGTGTACCTGAGGGTGGGTATGTTAGAGTATGTTGAGTTGTGGTCGGTATTTTTGAATAAGATTATTTTTCCTATTTCGCCGTATTTGGTCAGTGGTGTTTTCTGGGCATTAGTATAGTGGGAAAACTAGGAATTTGGAGGGCTTGTTTTGTGCACAGAGAACTAAGTGACCAGTAAGTGGTAACTGTATTGTTGTGGGATCCCTCAAATCTTGGCGGTGGACTGTCATCCTTTCTCTGAGGGTATGGTTCGTTTGCCCTACATAATCTTTGTGGCACCCTTCACACCTTATAGCATAAAATAAATTCTTTGATGCGCAAGTGAAGTTATTTTTTACAACAAAATTGTGTCCCGACTGGAATTTGTATAAACAATCACCAACGTTTTCAACTTTCACGTTTGCAAATGTAAGTATAAATCACATGCCTGATCTCGTGTGCACATGATTGTTGGATATTTTCGTTGAAGTTTGTAGTATTTTTTATGTATACTATTAATTTCAATATAACGCTTATTGAAAGCTTCTCATGTTCCGTTTTAGGAGAGAAGTTTTTGGTTATATACGCTTCTATACTATTAAACATATGGATTTAATTCTTGTAACAATGTTTATACGTCTTGTGTATGTTTAATATGTTGTATCTTATGTGATTATTACTGTATTCTTCAGTTGATTACCGATTTAGTTCATTAGTTTATGTGCTATTTATTTATTTGAATATTTCCTATCTCTATGTAAGACTAATTATTTATAACTAAATTGTAAACGCTCATAGTGTATTTGTTGTTTTCTACTTCAATATTCAAATTTAGAAATGGGATCGTTTCAATGCGAGTTTTATTTGTGTTTTCTAGATTTTCATTTATTTATCGACATCTTGCGATGTATCCATCACAAATAAATTATATAAGATGTGTCCATTACAAAGAAATTATATACGACTCGTATATCTGGTGTAACGAATACTTATATTTGGTGCTATCTCGTTCCCTATTTGGTCACATGCTGCATTGTGAGGTCCGAAATGGGCATATCACATCGTCAGTTATGTTGTTGACTCTCACTTTTTAGAGGAATAAACATGTATGAGAAGCAAATTGCTTTTGTGATACGCCCAAAAGCATGAATCACAGCTGCTTCACATCATAGGTACGAAATATGGAGAAAAATCTCGGAAAATGGAGTGAGTCCATTGACTAGATAAGATTAGCGTACTAATACATTCTTTTTAAGTAATATTAATTTCTCCAATATACAGAGAGTTAGTGGATTCCCTCTAAGGAATGTCATTGCATAAACACGAAAAAACAAAATATATTTTTACGGAATGAATGATATTTTATCCATCTTTTTTCCAGTCAGGTACTATAATACACGAAATCCCTTAGTCATAAAGAACGATGACATCACTTTACTCAAGTTTTTACATAGAATGAAGCAAACATAACCGATAATATGTAGCTTAATGGAATCATTCCAACAATATCCTGCAAGGATTAAACAAAGCCCTGTAATTAAGTGAAATAAGCGCATGATGAAAAGATACTGAAGCAAATTATCTCAGTACTACCAAGTACAGACGTTAACATATATTCTTCCGAAAAACCGTTGTTCTACAGATATATAATTTCTTGAAACAGAACATTTCATATGAAAACATTCAGAAGAATTCTTTACAACATCTCAATGAAAAATAGAAATACCGAGAAAGAAAAACCCCGTTAACATGATTACACACAAAAATTGGAAAGAAAAAATATTATTCTGCAATAAGATGATAGAGTAGTAAAATTTGTCAAAGCTGTAGAAAACAAAAAAAAAATAACTTGAAACAATTTTTAGCAGATTTGAAAATGAAGTAGATGCGATTTATTACAGAATAGAGTTCTTATTTGTTGAATAACTAGCTTACCACAAGTTAAGTAGAATACTGAATATTCAACAGTGTATTTTCTATACCGATGGTTTGCATTCAAACATACCTACGTAAATACAAACATACATATATAAACATATGACATTGCTTTTGTTACCTATATTTCAACGAGGTGGGGGTTTTATTTTTGACAGAAATCGGTTCCTCCCTGGCAGGAATAAATTTAATAATTAAAAATATAAGACATTCATGTGTGTGTGTGTGTGTTTGTGCGTGTGCGTGTGTGCGTTTGTGTTATCAGATGGGTTATTCAATACTGGAATTTTAGTTATGTCAGTATAAAATAAGAGGTTCTGTCATCCGCAGATGAATTAGCCTAATGCATTTCCCTCAGACTCTTTGCTTAAACCCATGGGATAATGAAGCAACTGTTCAATCAATCAAATGCAGATTTGAAATACATTGACTTTGCCAATATTCTCGATGCAGTCAATCAGAAGATAATGTACCTCAAGCTACGTATTTTCTGAATAGATGAAAAAAAATATGAGCGGTTTAAGAAGAGAAATCAGGTTGTTACAACCAACAGTAAGCCTTCAAATGACTCAACAACTATAACTGAATTGCCATTGGATACAAAGTTTTATTTGTAATAGCAATCTGATGCATAAGCTCACTTTTATGAACAGATGCGTGAAATGGCTATGATAACGGTGTTCCTCATCAACGCTTGCAATATATCTGATGATTGTCAAATACTAATTACTCTAAGGTATTAGATGTGACACAGTCATATGGCTTCAGGATTCAAAATTTCTTCACAGAGTATCAAAACCGCATACAAACTATCAGAGTGGTTTTAAGTAACGACGGGTAACTTAAAAAAGGAAAAAAAAACACATGCAATACATTCTGCAATGTATTACGAACTCTGATCTCCGATAACATCTTTTTAGCACATTGAATTATGACGTTCGATGCATAGCGTTCTAAGGTCATTTCGGGATAGTCTTTTTTTCGGATGGCATTGTAAATTGTTTTTGCAACAACATCCTGCCGCTTAGGGATGCTAATCACATGCGTGATATCTTCCACAGAAACATGACATAGCCTACACTTGCGGTTGCACCTTGAGATTACAAGAGCGTCACTGTCTATCTTTTTCTGCAGGTACTTTGTGGCAATCTCCTGTACCTGGATTGCAAACGTATACCCTTCAAAGTGTGATGTGATGCAGTGGTTTATGTCCAAGAGAGGCTGCGCTTCGTGACAATGCTACTGTCGGCTTCAAGCTTCCGGGCAACGTACCCATGCATGGTCTTTTTTTGTATGTTGAGTGCTTATCATCCAGGTATTCTCTGAGGTAATAGAGCCCAACTGTTTAGGGCTGTATAGGAAATCATCAGGAACAAAGTGTTTCTTAGGAGTTCACTGCCAACTCGTACAATGTTACTCACTTCACTTTTCAGGACTTCATTAATATATTTATTTTTACTGCTGTTGTTTGGGAGGTGCTGTCTGAGTGATACCATACAGCATTCGAAGGACGTCTGCACTGACCTGAGGCCTCTACCATCTTCATTTCTTCTTAGGTAGAGCCTTTCAACATTACTGTTTCTGTGTAAGTTACCAGTTGTCAGGATTTTCAGGGTGTTGATTTCTATAAAGTGTATTTCCTATACAGACCAATCAGGTATACCAAACGTTAGGATCACCATAAGTACTGCAAATGCATTGTGGAATATTGTTTTGTTGTAAGAGGAGAGCTCCAGCTGCCATATTTTCCTAAGTCTGGCGTAATATTCTTGTGTCATTCTGTAACATTCTTTGTGTGGAATAGCGGTGATAGAAGAGAGACCGTTGATGCAAAGGTTTTGAGTTTGGAGGAGTGACTTTCCTCGTTCTATAACACAGTAAGAACATTTCTCTTGGCCAAATTCCATGCCCATATCATCTGAAAATATTGATATTAATTCCAGTTGTTTAGCATAAATCTTCAGGTCGTGTGTATGTATGTATGTATGATCCGAGATCTAAACTTTCTTTATTCGGCTGTAATATTCTTCACTGACACGTATTTTGTTACAGGTGCCATTTTAAGATATGTTTTCACCCACCCCAAGATACTTGTAACATTCCGAATCAGATATAGTTTTAAGTCATCCACAAAGAAACAGTGTGTAATTTTGGTATTTCCGTTTCATTGTCAACCAGTGATATAGCCTTCGAACTTCGTTAACATGAATGACAAGCGATTTACAAAAAGTATATATAACAGGTTAATATGCCTCGACGATACTGTATTCCATCAGTGATAACAGTCACTCATTGTGTTTGTGTAGAGGTATGTATATTGGTACGTATGTTGGTATGTATGTATTTATATATGCATGTATGTTTAGCTATATATATATGTACGAATATATGTGGTCTGTGTTTGAATATATGTGTGCGTGCGTTTGCATGCATGTATGCATGCGTGCGTATCGGCGAGGGTGTGTGTATGAGTGATGACTAAACTGAAAAGAGTCATAAAATATTGAGAGAAGCTTTGTAAGCATTTAGTATGGCTAGAACTTAGTGTATATGCAGACCTCAATAAAATTTAACATCTAGATAATTGAGGTGTCTCGCTCTCCGCAATATACTTAGAATTTTTGAACATTATCATTTAGCATCGATGTTGCCTGCATATAGTGACTTTCGCGTCTATCACATTACAGAAATATGCAAACACATATACATATGCATACACTTACACATACATACAATTACACACACTTATACACACGTATATATGTCTAACCATGTATATAGATTATTTATATACGTATATACAAATTATTGTATGTATGTATATAAATATATATGTATATATATATATATATATATATATATATATAATATATATATATATATATATATTATATATATATATATATATATATATATATTATATATATATATATATATACATATACATACACATATATATATATACATATGCATACACATATACATGTATGTATATGTATATACATATATATGCATGTATGTATACATACATGCGTGTGAAAATTTATGTAGACATACTCTAACAAATACACAAACACACACAACACACACATAAAGACATATACACATGCTCGCAGAGAGTATTGGTCCCTTGTATTACTTTAGTGCCGAATCAATATGCACTATGCGTATGGAAGTAATATTTTGGCAAATATCGTAATTTCTCTAAAGTATGTTTTGTTTATGTCTGCATTAAGATATACCGGAGGGTAAAATAAAGAATGGCAATAAAGCAATATTATAACTTTCAGGAGCTTCAAAAATTTACTCTGCTGATTACAATTTTTAGCTATATATTTACTATGAAATGCATACACACACACATAGACACAAAAATCTCATGCACACACGGAGACATACAAAACTAACAGACATAGGTATTAATATAAATTGTTCGTTACAAGAAGCATAACCACATATACACGTTTGTACACGTACTTAGCCTCACGATGTTAGGCATAAATATATACGATTATATAAGTGTTCGTGAATGAACATGTACGTATGAGTATGTAGATATATACATATAGACAGATAAATATATAGATGGATAAATATAAGCAAAAGGCAAATGTACTCAATGTTTGTGGTGAGGTTAAAACTTACGCACGAAAGGTCTCTACAAATGCAAAGCTTAAATTCCGTCTGATAGAGAGATGGTGATTTCAATTTAAAATCGAATCAATTGCATACGCAGAATTTTCTACAACACGGAAAGATTCTGCAAAAATCAGTGAATGCTTTATTCTCTGTTTCCCATAGGCAGAAGCACATCCTTCAACCCTATTCTTTGTTCAATGCACGTAGATGATGTTTTCTTTCTCAGCGCAACTGTTGACGTAGCAGCAATTTGCACTAATCTATAAGAAGAATCATATGCCTCTATATATAAGTGTGTGTGAGGTATGTGTGTGTGTTTATGCACACGTTATAGTGTATGGACTAACATTTCTGCTCATGTGTTAGCACAGATATACGAGTTATAGCTCGTCACAACTTTCTACGGTCTTAATATCAATATGTTTCTTTATTTGTACATATATATATATATATATATATATACATATGTGTCAGTGTGTAATTGTCTGTGGGCGTGTGTCATATGAGTTTCATTGTGTTTGCGATATCTGGAAAAGAAATAAATAAAATATAGACACAAATAACTGTTGTACATTCATTGATATGTTGTTCCAGATTATTGCTCTGTCTTTGTTATTTTTGTGTTTATTATATCAAATTATATATCTTAAGGATTTGGAAGTTAGCAGAAATACTAAGGATGTTAATAAGATTATGTAGACGTGTCGATTGAGGCTTCTGACAAATCTGTTGTTACTAATATGAACAATAAGTCTGGGAAGTTCAGTCATAAACAAGCGAAGTTGCTTTACTGAATGTGTTTTGTTTACTTCGTGTTTGTATTACTGTTTTTGGTTAGGCTTCCTTCATCATTATGCAAGTTCTTAAGTTGTTTCTGTTCCTACCTATACTTCGTTATGGGTTTAGATATAATTTCTATTCATACGATTTTTGAAAATAGCTATAGTTAACCGTGATCACACTGTTGTTAACTGGCGAAGAGGAAATGTATCTATGTATGTATTATCTACGTGTGTATGTAAGTATATATATATATATATATATAGGTATGTTTCTATATACGTGTTGTGCGTGGTGTGTGTGTGTGTGTGTGTGTGTGTGTGTGAGTGTGAGTGTCTTAGTGTGTGTGTATGTGTGTATACACATTTCGATATATATGCCTATGTAAACATACGCATATATATATATACATGCGATTGGGTGTGTATATGTGTGTATACACATACACACGCCCAAACAAACTTTCTTTACATAAACACCATAACAGTAGTTAAGGATTTTTACTAAACATTCAGACAACTCGATTTGCTAACGCCAAAGACTGGTAACAATCACAACCGTAATAAAATCAATAAGATCAATATCACAAAACGTTAAACGGGATAATAAAGTGGAAGAACTTGAAAAAGACAGAGAGAGAGAAAGAGGGAGAACGAGAGAGAAAGAAAGAGGGAGAAAGAGAGAGAAAGAAAGTGGGAGAGACAGAGAAGGAGAGTGGTGACGGAGAGAGAGAATAGACAATAGTGAGTATCTATTTCGATTTAACAATTTTTATATTCTCTAGGAGTTCAAATTCTGTAGCAAAATTCGCTTCAGGATATCAAGATCTTAGCTTCCAGTTAGGCCTTCTATTGTTTTGTAATATGTTTCCATGATTTAACGGTATCAGTACAGCCAATAGTATTTCTCTATTCAAAATGTGGGCTTATAACTCTGATTTAATATTGGTCCACCTAATTTTAACTATACTCCTACATTAAGTACATCTTGTACCATTTGCACACCATTTCACAATACGATGCTACTGATGGAGTTTCCCATGTTTGTAACCACATACAGAGTATTTCGTTGATTTGTTTCATATTAGCCTTTCTTCTTTATCAGCAGGTTCAATCTGATAGAAGAGATATTATCAAAGGCTTTCCAACTATTCACATTCTTTGTTTTTTGCTTTCATACTTGATATACTCTGGAATTCACTATCTAATGCGTCCTATTTTTGAGGTAGTAAAGTATCATTCTAGGGAGATACGTCTACTTTTTCACGCACGTAGACTAGCTGCATACATTTTCATTTATTTCTATTTCTTGCTGATGATATTGCTGGTTTCGTTGTTGTGTAGGACCAGATGAGTACTGAGCAGTAAAATCCAAGTCAAATACAATGTGTTCGGATATAATTTGACGATTTTTGAGTCACATTTTTCAGGAACGACTTCATGCAATGATGAGCTGTCAACGGCATTGAATAGTATAAACATTAAACTTGTAGTAAAGATTGTTTGCCAACATAACATGGCAGTCCTGGTTTAGAACGAATTTTGCTGTAGTTTAGCCCCAGAAGATATCGTCTCCAGCTGGTTATACGACACGATCTGTGACCTTATATCTTCGAACTGAGTGGGGGTGCTAGATTCCCTTGTTCGAAAATGTAAGGACACAGATCATATCGATAACCGCCAGCTGGAGACGATGTTTCCAGGGGCTAAACTACAGCAACATTCGTCCTAAAGCAGGACTGCCATGTTATGTTGGCAAACCCTAACCCTAATCTTTACTACAAAATACTAGAGCGGAATATCTCACGTTGTGAGATTTTAAAATAGCAATTTTCTAATTAAACTTGTAGTGAGAAGAAATTAGCTGTCACGGAAGACTCAAAGTCATCTGAATGCTGGAAAAGTGTTACTATATCATGATGATTTGCACCTGGTGTCGAAATGCCGAAATCATAACTGTTGTTCAATCTTTTATGAAAACTGTAATAGTTGTAAGACGTTACATCTACATCGTAAAAACCAAGATGCCTCAAACAGTAATGGCTTTTAAATGTGTCTCCAGTGAGGGTGGCGTCATGTCACCAGCATGATTTAACAGGACCTTAGGCTCATTTCACACGGTTATGTGAATCTGTTGAAAACCGTGGTAAATCTCTGTCTTGAAATGGTTGCTGCTGGAAGGTCATATGTTAGGCAATATGATTCGGATCTTTATTATTCGTTAGAGAGCACTAGAAATGATTTTTGGAGAATGACTACGACTTCACCAGCCTCAATTTTTGGTCTCCTAATACCCTCGATTCTTATTTGATGGATTACCTTGAGAAAGATATCAGCTGCTCTGCTTGCACCACCAAGGTCAAGCTGCTGGCCATGAACAAAGAAACGTTCGAAGATCTCGGGGATGCAATAAGGAAGGCAAGCTCCAGGTTCTAGAGCCATCTTGAGTTCGTGGTATAAGCTGACGTCGGCTATTTTGAGTAAACTCTTTTCTGCCAGCAATAATATAGGAAAATGTTTTTTTTTTAGTTTTTTAAATACCTTTATTTTTTGGTAGGTTGTTATGTTGTCTTTTCCTTTTATGCAAGCTGTCAAATTTAGCCCGCACTCGCTGTAATTAATCATTCGAAAGACTAAGTTCTATTGTTCTATATAGTTAAGATTCTATACGTTTGCAATTCATTTTACACTGTCAAAACAAACACTATTCACAGAAGACAGTTAAATGTAAAAGAGTAATTTGTTTTCATTTTGTATGTGCCATTAAATTGTAACAATTACCCAGACACTTTCAGCAACAAATTTTAGTAAGCACTGCATACATTGCATAATGTGGAATAGTTCATTGATGTATGAATACACAGCAGTTGAATTATGGAAGAGAGGACAGACTTTTCAACTTGCAATAAAGAACTAAACTCATTTTGTGTTTATAGTGTTTTCAGCACTTTATTTTTATTGTTTTCCTTTATCTTATATTTTTCATGAGAACGAACGAAGGTTGTGTGTTGCGGAAACCATACAATTTATTTGGAAACTAAGAATATGTGTCAAGTTGTATGATAGAAGAATGAAAAGGAATGGCAAATGCATCTTTCTATTTCAAGCTGTTTCTTGAACCCTTCACTCACCAGTACCATTTTCTTGTCAGTACCAACTGACAGTGAACAAGAATATAGGACAGAACAAAACATAGATAATATGTTAAGTTGACAGGATTCAACACAAACTGACGTTCCGCGTGTTCTTTAGAAGTGTTATCTTTGAAAGAAACAAATGAAAAGCAACCACTTTAGAAATGAGACATGAGTCCATGGAAAACATGGAAAATACTGAAGAAGTAAATGGCAAATAAAGATGCACCATAAAAATGACGATAATGCTCTTCTAGATATTGTTGTTGCTGATGATGATGGTAACGATGATGGTGATGATGATGATGGTGATGGTGGTGGTGGAAGTGGTAGTGGTAGATGGTAGTGGTTGAGGCTACGGTGTTTGTGATGTTAGTGGTGGTGAAGATGATGGAGATGGTGGTGGTCGTGGTCGTCGTTGTCGTGAAAACAGTATTCTAGCCCAAAATTACAGGCATCCTGAATCCCAAAACAATAACACATGTGTTTTAGTTCTTACAGTTTGGCACCTTCGACAAATTCATCACTACATGTGGTGTTCCCAAGAGATTAGCTTTTGTGAGACCAAAATCAGTTAACTTTAATCGAGTACCAAATGTATTGCAGTAAGAAAGAAATCAGGAGTTAAGAGAAAAGAAGACTAAATTGCTCCGATATTGATGACAAAGTTGTGATTCCGCTTATTTGAAGGGTATATATATATATATATAAAGGATAATACATAAATCCTTTATATATATATAAAGCTCTCTCACTAAATAATAATAATAATAATATTAATACTACTACTACTACTACTAATAATAATAATAATAATAATAATAATAATAATAATAATAATAATAATAATAACAACTACGGTTTCAAATTTTTCCATAACGGCAGCCATTTTGGAAGAGGGGATGAGTTGACTACATCGACTCCAATGTTTCTCTGGTAATTAATGAATATAAACAAATTGTTACACGAGGAAAAGTTACAAGTTACAAGAGGAAGACTACAACGTTGATGTCACAATAGCTGCATCTTATTGTGCAACCAGTGACGGCGTTGTGGTGGAAGCAATAACAGAAAAGTTTTGCAATTGAAGGAACGGAGACAAGAATTGAGTGTTTAGAGATCAACAGATAGACTGTTATACTGTAACCTGTTGAATGAACGTCAGAAACAGAATAAATTCAACTGAGACATTTCTGAGTTTGTGTTTATAACTAGAATATTGACTACATATATATTTATTCCTGAATAAAAATTATATATTTATTTGCTTCTGTTTGTCTGATTCTTTTGTCTCTGAATTTATCAGCTTATTGAAAGAGTTCTTACTTGAATTAGACAGAATATTATTCATACATACGTATATTTCCATCGATAAGATTACTAGCTTTAAGCTGTACGGTAGATGTGTCGTCTCAGAAGAAATCACTTATCCAACAGACGGGACAGGCATGTAGCGATGTTGCCAAAATATTCAAATATTCGACATGGACGTCGTAAGGTTGCTATTGTCGTGCGTGCCTTTATTGTTTTGAGGAAAGTATTCGAGCAATGGGTAAATGACATATTAGAGGATGTCTTTGGCCATGTAAGCTTATAAAACCGTTTTCATATTCAGTATAACAGAATCGCCAGAACGCTTCATTGCGACTTGGTATCGAGTGAATTCGTTTCAGCTGTTTTCCATTTGAAGGCCGAACGACGCAGCGTCTGACACCTTGTTGACGTACTTGCAGACATACTTTATCGACTTCCCAGCGTTATAATATTCAACGCTAGTGTGGGTATTACATACTTTAAGTAGAAATGGGCAGTATGGAACAATCCGCCAGTTTTCGACGTCATGTTTACCAATTTTCAGGACAAATCCTCCATCCGCTGGCTTCATGCGGCGGTATAGTGGGTAGCCATCGCTGCCTGTCTGGGTTTCTTGGAGAAATTTTCTTGGATACCTCTTGCTGCACCTGTATTCTTTAAGGCATGGTGACGTCATGCTGAACCCACGTCCACATGGTCCGTGTATTATGTGCGCTCTCAGTATATCATCGAGATCTACGTCCAAATTTGGTCAGGACGCTCTGCAGAAATAATACGAACAATGTCGGTGGTGCTGATTTTTGTTGAGAGCCGAATGAGTATGTAGACGTGTGGCAGGCCTCTCTTTTGCCAGTCAACGATGTACATGTAGCACCTAACGTCTCCAAACACTTTTTCTTTTTAAATGAGTTCATCAGTTTTATCAACTTCTGCTGGAAGAAGATCATGTCTGTTTTTGGCCTTTTGCCCCAGGAACATTTCACGGCTGATTTATGTCCGCTTTGGTTTGCGGTTGAAAGTGATGAAGAGGTAGGATCTGTCCTAGAGGTGCACGTACGTCATGGCATCCTGTGTGCGTTCGAGCATGTAGTGAGGGCTTCCCGTAAACGTTGACGGAATTATGCACGCTTTTCCAAGGTTTTTCGGGAGAGACGTCAATGTTAATGCCATCTCGAAGGTGCATGTAGCTCTCCGAACGCAAGCGCTTTTGGTTTTGCTTAATGTAGACAATCTTTCGGACTACATTTTCGTGCACATGTCCACAGCAAATTGATAAAAAGGTCTCTTGCACGGTGGAGGTGATTGAAGCAGCCATTGCGGATCATAAAATGGTAAGCGAAGAACTACTTGCAGGAGACAGTTTTGTTGCAGTCGCACAAAAGAATACTGAAGTGTTCCCCATTAGCACCATCTGGAAAAAGAATCGGGAATTACATTGCGTCGTAAGACATTTGCAGGGACTTGTCCCTACATTGAAGAATAATGTCTCGTTTGTTGTAGTGTTATCCATGAAGAACTACAGCAATTTTATTGCACGTGGGAGCATTAAAGCGGCCTGCATGGGAGTCAGATGGTATCTTGTCAGTCTCGATGACAACAGCAAAGTTTGGCGCTGAGGCGGCTTCCAATGCATATTTGAAGCTGCAAATATAGCTGTTGGCTTGGTGCAATATCTTTGAAGTTTCAGCAGAATGTCTAATTTTTTGCTAGGTGAAATTGAAGCACGCCTCTCTGCTCGGTCGATGTAGTCGCCGATCGCTGACGAAGTAGAGTTGTAGGAACTAAGGCTCACTTCTTGATATTGGCAGAAGTGATATGATTTTGTGGTAAATTTGCGCTTGGACTTTACATGTTAGCTTGAAGAGGCCTTCTCGGACAGTTGTAGCCCTAAAAGGGGACGGTTGATCTCTCAGAGAAGGCCGTTGGACCTTACCATTCGGCAGTGCAACCCTGGAATCTCCCCTGGCCACTTTTTCGCGCAGCAGAAGTGGCAGATGACAGACGTGCCACCTATTTGGAAATCGGGAACATGGCATAATTAACAGAAGGAACATGGTGGGAGGCTTTTAGTGACCATCGAGAGCTATTGTCCCTAGAAATACCACGGCTGTCATATCTTCGGTGCGCATTGGTTTCTATTCTACTAAGGCGAGTGTGTGAAGCCTCTGACGCTCGTGCAGAAGCGGTTGACGCAGCATCTATTTTTTTGGCGTTTTGCACGCTGTTCACCATTCTCTCCAGTAGAAGTGGAGGCAGTATGATTTCTTTTCCAATTTTTGTGCTGCTCCTCTCTCTCTCTCTCTCTCTCTCTCTCTCTCTCTCTCTCTCTTTCTCTCTCTCTCTCTCTCTCTCTCCAGCGCGCGTAGCAGGAATGGAGGCTGTATTTTTCCTTTGGCGACATCTGCGTTGTTCTTCACTGTCAGTAGCGCATGCAGCAGCAGTTAACAATGCCTTTCTCCTTAGGTGAATAATTCACTGCTCTTCGGCTTCCATTTTTCTAGTATTTCCATTTCGAATGGTATTTTTTGACAGTCTCTCTGCTCCTTTCAGCGGCGACTCATTAGCCCACCTTCTTTTGGCAAACGTAGCAGACTCTGTTTTACGACCAAGGCAGTTCTTATCTTAGATTGCATCGTGGACTATGTTTAAATTGCGAGATTTTAAAAACGAGCAAAAGGGGACACTAAAAAACAAATTTGGTACAATGTATAAAAAAAGAACCTACTAAACATATTATTCAAAGATAGCCAGGTAGCTATGTAGACACAAATACACTAAAGACAATATATTTTAACGGCACGTAAGTTAAAAACTGGTAGGCGGCAACAGTATGAAGGAGTTAACTTAATTGAATATGGGAAGAACGAAAATTCTCAATAGAAAGTATGAAGTTAAAGCAATAATGTACGTCAAATGGTAGGCCTAAACTGTAAGGCAAAGAACGTATCAGATATGCACAAAAGCGCATCAATAATTACGATTTGACAGTGTTACACCAATGAAATTCAGTCAAAGAATTAATTGGACGGGCTCATCACAGAGGACAATCAATAGCGTTCACGCGCAAAAATCCAAGGTTAAGTTCGCAGTTCATTCTTTATTGGCAGACCATTGACATAATGTTATTAAATAAAATGATGAGGAAAAGGCGACATTATGATCATCGGCGATAATGGGGATGAGGGGGGGAACTGAATAAACACTAAGGACGTGGTAAAAGCAGTCATTCACACCAAATAAGAGGCTGAGGTGGTGAGGCATCATGGCCGTAGGCGATAATAGGTGGTGACGAAGGTCATGCTCGCAACTCACTCTGTGTTATCACACCAAGAACGAAAGGTAATTAAAGAAAATTTGTGCTGAAGTGAGGATGCATCATGACCATAGGCGATAGTAGAGTGGGGGTACACAAATCAAATCAGCGATCAAAAACTGCCCTACAATTCTTGGCGTGTGAGTAAACAGCAGGAGTTGTGAGCAAAAAAACAATTTTATTCCAGTAAATTGCAACTTTAATGCGAATAAACGTGATGAAATATTAGTTTAAAAGTCATTTAAACATGGGTAATATTTTTGCCAAATTTGGGACGGATCGGTTGGAAACTGCGGAAGTTATTGGCAAAAAAGAATTTTTACGCAGATATTCTCGAATTTTTCACAATTAGCACAAAACTTTTAAGCAAAATAATGTCATGAGAAATGTACGCGTCAAATTTGGAGGAAATCGCTCGAATTAACCAAGTTGTGGGCAAAAAACATATATTTTGAACAGTTATTCGCGGTTTTATACAAGGTTGGGGTTTAAAAATTTAAAGTAGATCATGACCACCCTCGGAGCACAAGCCATCCGTGTGTCAAGTTTGAGCGAAATCGGTTGAAAAATGTGGAAATGTATAACGACCATACACAGACAGACATCTCTTGCTTCATATATAAATAAATATATGTATGCGTGTGTGTGTATGTATATATGTATGTATGTATATACACAACACACACATCCATTCGAATCTTAAATTCTTTAGTCCTTTCAGTCATTAGATTGTAAGAGCTTCCTCGAAGTGTATAATCCCTCGAAACGACTCCAGCATATTTTCTGCTATATAATCCCGAGGTCTCCGCTTGCAGAACTACTATGATTCATTGATTCTCACCAACATTACACTTGTCAGTGGTGAGACTGGCACATATACATACACTCGTACATTCACAAAAAAGCACATTTACAAACACACACACACACCTAAAGATATATATATATATATATATTGATAAAACGGTAAGATAACAAAAGAAAGAAAGAGACCTCAATATTATGTAAATAGAGGAAATTTATCTATACAATATGTTACATTACTCGGTAGTCAAGATAAAACTCTGAGTTTCAGATGCTGAAGTGGAAATCCACAACACCATCTCATCGGTTATCTGGCTATTTGAAAACGTTATGAAAAAATACCGTTAAAAATGAAGGGAAATTACTCTGTTATAACTCTGCTTTGCCTGCGTACTTATACATCGCTCGCATTTTTCGTCATAAAAATTATAGAGTTATAACAGAGTAATTTCCCTTCATTTTTAACGGTATTTTTTCATAACGTTTTCAAATAGCCAGATAACCGAAGAGATGGTGTTGTGGATTTCCACTTCGGCATCTGAAACTCAGAGTTTTATCTTGACTACCGAGTAATGTAACATATTTTATAGATAAATTTCCTCTATTTACATAATATTGAGGTCTCTTTCTTTCTTTTGTTATCTTACCGTTTTATCAATATATATATATATATATATATATATATATATATTATATATATATATATATGTGTGTGTGTGTGTGTATATATACGAGGGACGTTCAATAAGTAATGCCTCTGACCCACTTGCAGTTATTTGATCTAGCTGTGCAATTATTCATATCTCTATAGATTAAGGGGCAAATTACAGCTCTGAACTAATTGTAGTTTCTGATTTACAGGTGTTTGAACTGAGTCAAGTGTGAAATGGAGCCTGATGAGTGTCGAGCAGTGATCCGGTTTTTGTATTTGAAAGGACGCACACCACGGGAGACTTTTCATGAAATGAAAGTAACTTATGGTGATGATGCCCCATCATATGACCTTGTAAAACGCTGGCATCGTGAATTCAAACATGGTCGGAACTCTGTGGAAACAGCTCCCAGATCTGGTCGCCCCCTTCTGCTATTGATGAGGCATCTGTCCGTCAAGTTGAGGCTGCCATTTTGGAAGATCGACGCATAACTATTCGCCAAATAGCCCATGAGATCAAGATTAGTATCGGGTCTGTGGAAACTATCATTCATGACCATTTGCATATTCAAAAGGTGTCTGCTAGATGGATTCCCAGGTTGCTCACACCTTTCCAGAAGCAAGAACGCGTCGAGTGCTCGAGGATGAATTTGGAGATGTGCCAAGAAGATGAGTCAAAATTTTTCAAAATACTGATTACACAGGATGAAACCTGGGTCCATCACTATGATCCAGAGACCAAAGCCCAGTCAATGCAGTGGAAGCACCATGACTCACCTCCTCTAAAGAAGGCAAAGGTGCAGCCCTCCGCTGGCAAGGTCATGCTCACAGTCTTCTGGGACCAGGATGGAGTAGTGATGACATATTTCCTGGCAAAGGGTACCACAATTACAGGAGCCTATTATGCTTCACTTTTGAGGAAATTAAGAAAAGCTATCAAAATCAAGAGGCGGGGCAAGATCAGCATAGGCATCGACAACGCTCCGGTCCACAACTCGCGTGTCGCCAGATCAGAAGCACAGGCGTGCGGCTATGAACCCCTCCCCCACACCCTACTCTCCTGACCTTGCACCCTCTGATTTTCTCCTCTTTCCAGCCATGAAGTTGTTTTTGAAAGGAAAGCATTTCCCAGATGATGCAGCCTTGATTTCTGAAGTCACGTCGTGGTTGGAGGACCAAGCTGGGGCCTTCTACAAAAACGGTCTCCAGAGCTGCATCAAATGATGGGAGAAATGCGTACCTCTTGGTGGTTCCTATGTAGAAAACGACTAATAACTGTGCCAAGTTTCGTTGCTCTACTGCTATGGGAAGTAGGTCAGGGGCATTACAGCATTACATATTGAACGTCCCTCGTATATATGCATTGTGACCAGCGATGTGTAGCAACATCTGATAGCCTGGTCGGTCACGGTGATCACGGTGATATATATATATATATAGAGAGAGAGAGAGATAGATAGATAGATAGAGAGCGAGAGAGCGAGAGAGAGAGAGATAGATAGATAGATAGATAGATAGATAGATAGAAGATAGATAGATAGATAGAAGATAGATAGATAGATAGATAGAGAGCGAGAGAGCGAGAGAGAGAGAGAGAGAGAAAGAAATTTAAAATGATGTATCTTTTAAAATATATCGAAAATGTATTAAAACTTTGATATATTTTTGCATTACAACTAAATATATATTATTTTATTCTTTTACTTGTCTCAGTCATTTGGCTGCGGCCATGCTAGAGCACCGCGTTTTAGTCGAACAAATGGACCACAGGACATATTCTGGGTTAGGAAGCACATAAACATACCAGCATCGGCTGTCAAGCAACGGCGGAGGGACAAAAATAGACACAAATACACACACGCACACGCACTCACACACACACACACACAAACACACACACGCACGCACACACACACACATATATATATATATATATATATATAGGACGAGCTTCTTTCAATTTCCGTCTTCCAAATCCATTCACAAGGCTTTGGTCGGCCCGAAGCTATAGTAGAAGTGACTCACCCAAGGTGCCATACAGTGGGACTGAACCCGGAGCCATGTGGTTGGGAAGCAAGTTTCTTACCATACAGTCAAGTCTCTCTCTCTCTCTCTCTATATATATATATATATATATATATATATATCGAGAGAGAGAGAGGGAAAGAGAAAGAGAGAGAGAGAGAGACGCAGCCATAAATGTGTAGGAAGAACCTTGCTTCAGCACCATATGTTCCTGGATTTAGTCCCACTGCGTGGCACATTGGGTAAATGTTTTCTACTATAGTAGAGTGAGTGCATTTGATAGGCACAGACTGAAAGGAACCAACATGGCCGCAGTTAAAAATGGTGAAACAAGTAAAAGATAATATATATATGAACTTGAGCGCAAAAGAATGTAAAAATTGTGATTGCTAAAATGTATTTTTTCCTCAACCAATTCTATTGAGCTATCTTTATGTAAGACCATAGAATTCCTCTTGTCAAAATAGCGTTCGAGATAGAAATCCATCGGGATTTGAAAGGCATCAATTTAATTGATTCAATGATTCTGCAGTGACATTTTGTAAATGTTGTAAATAATATTTTAGATAATATAGTCGGACCATGAAATGAAATACGACAGAAAATAGAAGCTCTAAAAATAACATAGTTGATTCAACAAATGACTTTATTGAAGCAAAGCTGTGTCATGTTTTATTTGTTCATAATTTAGAACAACTTGTATAATGCATGATAACAAACGGAGAATCGATTGACCCCGACTCTGTAAAGTTGTAATAAATCTTTATTTTAATAGCTTTGCATTAATGAATTTTTCTGCTGTGTTGAGATTTTTTTGTTACAAAAGAAAGGAAACGTTGCCATGCAAACAGCAATATATACATATACGTGACAGCAGCAGCTGTAGTGGCAGCAGCAGTAGCAGCAAGAGTAGTAGTAGTAGTAGCAGCAGCAGCAGCAGTGGTAGTAGTAGTAGTAGTAGTAGTAGTAGTAGTAGTAGTAGTAGCAGCTGTAGAAGGAGGAAAAGTGTCTGCAAACCATAGAAATGTACATTACGTTTGCAGGCGTACATTACGGCATAACGTAAAAATATGCTTATTTGCAGGTTTTCATACAACGACGCTGGAAAGTAACGAAATTCATTTCTAAGAATGTGTTACCTAACATATATATATATATATATATATATATATATATATATAATATATATATATATATATATATATATATATATATATATATATATATATATATATATATCACCGTGCTCACCGTGACCGACCAGGCTATCAGATGTTGCTACACATCGCTGGTCCCAATGTGCTTCGCATTGTTTTACCCTTCAAATGACGCCACCCCGCTTGCTAAGCGAACATACCAACAGAAGAAAGAGTGAGAGAAAGTTGTAGCGAAACAGTACAGCAGGGATCGCCACCAACCACTGCCGAAGCCTATTGGAGCTTTAGGTGTTTTCGCTCGATAAACACTCCTACATTCCATCTTCCGTCTTATTTACCATGTATATTGTTGTGATCCGCTTCGGTCATGAATGACAATGGGATTGCAACTAGAAAGTTATCCTCCGAAGCACAAGTCTGGGTAAGATTGTTTATGGAAGACCAGCAGTCGCCCATGCATACAAGACTCCCCTCTCCACGTCACCAATGTTATCCAAGGGAAAGGCAAAGGCCGATGCAGCTTGGCACCAGTGACATCGCAGCTCATTTATTAACGTGCAAATGGCTGAGCACTCCACAGACACGTGTGCCCTTAACATAGCTCACGGGGATATTCAGCGTGACACAGAGTTTGACAAGGCTGGTCCTTTGAAATATAGATACAAGAGAAACAGGAAGAAAGAGTGGGAGAATGTTGTGGTGAAAGAGTACAGCAGCGTTCCCCACCACCCCTGCCGGAGACTTTAGGTGTTTTTGCTCAATAAAATCTCACAATGCCCGGTCCGGGAATCGAAACCGCCATCCTACAACTGCGAGTCCGCTACCCTAACCACTGGACCATTGCGCCTCCTCACCATATATATATGTGATAAAACGAATAGTTTCCATCTGACAGCTTGCTGCTAAACACGGTCACTTTCACAGTGATCGCTATGTATATTCCATTTTCCGTCTTTCATTTGCCATATATGTATATATATATAGTTTAGGACAATCAATAAGTTGTCATTATAGTACTCAAAGTTTCATATGCCCGACCGAAGAGCTAAGATGCATTTTAATAGGCTATTAGTGGCAATAGACGCTATTAAAAATAGTTGAATAAAAGGGAAGTTGCTCTAATAGATATAAAAAAGATGAAAAATAAAAAATACTTGCAACCATATTCTCACACTATATAGACAGAAAACCTCCTGCGTTCATAACGTCTACATACATACATACACACAGACACACACACACATATATATATTATATATATATATATATATATATATATATATATAAATATATATTGTGACAATCACAGTGATCAACAACTGTGATTGTCACACGACGATGACGGATCAATACCCAGAAACTCGAGTCCGTGTGTATCATAAATTGAAGACGGGAAGGAAGGCTTCCCTTTGCAAATACTGATAGGGCACAGAAAGTGTGTCTATAGCCAGCTGGAGGAGGTGTCCTCCTGGGACTACAAACTACAGTAGCATCCACCCTTAGGGGTTAGCCATATTTAAATGGCAAATATACGTCACGATGTGTTGTAGCTACTGTTTATAACTCGCTCTGAGATTTATTATATATATATATATATATATATATATATATATACACACGCATAAACATTTTAAAATAAGAAAATGAAAAAAATGGATAAAAATTTACGCACAGATGTTTTTATTTAAAGGCATTCAAATTCATACATAGAAATTCCTACATACAGCTGTTTCCATGCACATTTCATAAATTTCAGAAATAAAATTCCATATTCGAAATCACTGAATTGTATTCATTTTTATCCATTTTCTTAATTTTTTTTATATTTAAAAAGATGTATTTTAGTACCTATACATTTCGGTGATGAAGTAATATACTCGGTTTTCTCTGAACACTGGTATAAGCTAGGATGCTCACATCCTTTTCAGGGACTTTAGTTCATTGACTAATTAAATGGAATATATACACATTTACATATACATACATACATATATACATACATACATACATCATACATACATACATACATACATACATACATACATACATACATACATACATACAGATCTCGCCAACGGCAAACTGCATCGAGCAGATTCAAAGACCAACTGAAGTCTTCCTTTCTTCAAGCCGGAATCAGCCTTAACGCTTGAGAAGCAGAAGCGCCGACCGTCCATCCTGGTGGGTAACAATTCATTTCGTTTGTTCCACTTTCGGGAAGACGAGAAAGGCTGAAGAAGTAAAAAAACAAGAAAGGCATCGCAAGGCCCGGCAACTCCAGCCAAGACCACTCTCCACGCTGCCATGCGATTAATGCCCGAGTCTGTTCCATTCCTTACTTGGCTGTCCGAGCCATGTCGGCTTTATGCATCATAGAATCATGGCTTGTACCGAACTCGGACGCGACTGGTTCCGACGACGACTACGACTTATGTGCGAGCGTGAAGAGAGAGAGAGAGAGAGAGAGAGAGAGAGAGAGAGAGAGAGAGAGAAAGAGAGAGAGACAGACAGACAGACCATCCGACGGACAGAAAGACAGAGACAGAGAGATCCTTGTAATTGTTGGTGATTGCAGCAGCGGTGGCAGTGTTGTTGACGTTGGACCTTGGTGGATGTTCTTCGGTTTAGATATCCCGGGTAATGAAAACTAAAATAGTGGCAACACATCAGGAAATAATTTTTCAGGTGGAATCATCAGAACTCTGATGCAGTTCGCTGACATATCGCCACGACTTCTGATGACCATTACGACTTACGCGCTGACAAACTTCATCAACATTCGTCACCACCAAGAAAACTGGTGTTGTGAATTAAACAGCGTTGTGAATTATACAGTGTTGTAAATTAAACTTTTATATAATTTCAAATATGATTGATGTGAGCTGTCAGAATCGTTACAACGCCGGACAATATGTTTGGTGGAATATCTTCCGGCTTTACGTCCACATTTCAAATTCTGCAATGGTCGAATTTACCCCCACCCCACCCGTCTTTTCGAGGGCGATAAAATACATATGAGCTGAGCACTAGACTCGATATAATCGACTAACCCTATTCCCCAAAGTGTCGGGCATATATTTGAAAAGATATTAATTGCAGCATGCTTGCGATTTCTTACAAGGAAGCTTTGGCTTCTAAATTCATCTCAGAGTTGAGAGTTTTGTAGTGCCTGGCGATGGTGATAGCATTCTCTAGAAATGCGCTCAATGGTCTATAGAAGATGCTCTCAAATTACATTCAGTGTTTTAACATTGATGCTCAAAAGGAGAACTTTTCACTATGGCAGTGTGCTGGGAAATGGGTTTTTTATATGTCTAATATATCTCCAGCATATTAAATTTGCACTTGGACCTTTCTTTTTAAAACTGAAAACCTACAATTTTTTCAGTAAAGCTCTCACTACAAAGAGCGGAAATAATTGCTTTAATCATTTCATCTTTGTATCTCAAACGAACTGTTTAGAGGGAGAAACATTATTTATCGAAGAGATTATTTTAATGAAAGCAAATTCATATATGTGAATGTGTCTAAGTAGATAGATAGATAGATAGATAGATAGATAGAAGAATGGATAGATAGAGATGTTCATGAGGTATGCAAGTACATACATATATGTGTGTATATATATATATATATATATATATATATATGTATACATATCTCTCTCTGTCTATCTATGTGTATATATATATATGTGCGTGTGTTTGTGTGGATGTGTATGCATATACATATACATGCTTTCGTACACAAGCATTCTCATACATACTTACTTATCTGCATGTACATAGATATACAGAAACACACTAACATACACACACTTCATGTATTTCACGAGTTATGTTATAAAGAATGCAATTTGCTGAATTCCATATATATAGTACGGAATCTCTACGTTTAACTTTACTCATGTTTGAAGATATTTTTTCAATAAACTCCATATGTTGTTCATAACTCAAGCAATGGAACGTAACTAGCATTTTTTATAGGAGTTAAAGTGTTTGTAACATATAACGAAATCACCATTATTTAGTGGCTAAGAAATTTACGCAATCTTCACTTTAAGGATTTAACCTATAATTTATTTCATCTAAAAATCACAGAGAAATGTAATTTTTTTCCTATTTTCTTTTATAAATTTTCGTGTACATATTACGTTATTGAAACCTGTGATGTATGATGCCTTACATACTTATGAGGAAACGTTGCTTCAGAGAAGAGAATGTGAGTTAAAATGGCAACTGGGAGGAAAATATGGAATGACAAAAAAAAAATTGGTTGGCAATATGCGATCTATGTAATATTGGATCGTGAACGTTATAGGTCGGAAATAACAGACAACAAAACATGAATAAAATATATTAAATTTAGGCAAAAACAAAAAATAAATAAAGATACAAATGCACAAAACATATACAAAACGTTCATGTATATATATATATATATATATATATATATATATATATATATGGATATATATCCACAGGTTTATGAGTACGTATGTGTGTGTGTGTGCACACATGTGTATGCATGAATGTAATTATAGGTTCATATATGTGTGTATTTACTGAAATATTAAAATATATTTCTATATAATATATATATATATATATATACACACACGTGTTTTTACTTTCACGGGCAAACACAAGCACACACACATATCATTATATGCAACCTTTTAGGTGTATATACATATAACTTTTACGCAAACATATGCGCATGTTTCGTATATACCTATACTTTTCCACTTTAGGCAAAAGGACCGAAATTTTATGGGGAAGGGGCCAGTCGATTAGGTCGACTCCAGTACGCAACTGGTACATAATTTATCGACCCCGAAAGGATGAAAGGTAAAGTCGACTTCGGCAGAATGATAAGAAGAAGAAGAAGAAGAAGAAGAAGAAGAAGAGAAGAAGAGAAGAAGAAAAGAAGAAGAAAAGAAGAAGAAGAAGAAGAAGAAGAGAAGAAGAAGAAGAAGAAGAAGAAGAAGAAGAAGAAGAAGAAGAAGAAGAAGAAGAAGAAGAAGAAGAATGTATTGGACAAGTAGGAACGTGGCAGCAAAATAGGAGTGGAGTTGTTGGTCAAGGTGAAGTGAGAATTCGTGAAGTTAGTGCCGAGTGGACATTTATCACTAAGATTATGTATGATTGAAAGATCAAAAACATTCAATGAGTCTCGGAGATGTCGCTGGTAATATATCTTGGTGATATGTCACATAATAACTATGCAAAACTATTATATATTCAAATTTCTGCATATGGATGTATGAATCTCTATCTATCTATATCTATCTATCTATCTATCTATCTATCTATCTATCTATCTATCTATCTATCTATCTATCTATCTATCTATCTATCTATCTATCTATCTATCAATCTATCTATGTGTGTATTAGGCGTTGATGTGTGGTAAGGAGTTTGCTTCCATATGGTTGTGAACTCAACCTCACTGCCTGGCATCTTGGATAAATATCTCCTCGTATAGACACGAGCACAACAAAGCCCTGTGAGTCTATTTGGTTGACGGAAACTGAAATATGTGTGTACGTGTGTGTGTGTGTGTTTCTCTATATGTCCGTGTGTGTGAGTGTGTGTGTGTGTGCGGGCGTATTCGTGTGTGTGTGGTGTGTGTGGTCTTGTGTATGTGTTATGAGTGTCCATCTGTGCGCGCTAATTGTAGTCTCTCTATTCGAGAAAGATGATCCTGCAATTTCCTGCCGAATAACATGCACATATTATTGGTTTACAATAACCAAATATTTGTACTGAACATTAGTTCACTTCTTCCATCAAATCAACGTTGCTTGCATTCACTTCAGCATCTGACGTTTGCTACGCGTCATGGCGAAATACCGCAGAACAACGTAGAAGGAACGATTTGGCTCAACAACATAAAGGCATTGATCGGTCCGGGAATCGAATCCCCTGTCAAGCGATCTTAATTGCAACGACCTAATCAGTGATCCACCTCCCGCCTATGTGTGTGTGGTGTGTGTGTGTGTGGTCTTGTGTATGTGTTATGAGTGTCCATCTGTGCGCGCAATTGTAGTCTCTCTATTCGAGAAAGATGATCCTGGCAATTTCCTGCCGAATAACATGCACATATATTGGTTTAAAACAAAAACCAAATATTTGTACTGAACATTAGTTCACTTCTTCCATCAAATCAAAACGTTGCTTGCATTCACTTCAGCATCTGACGTTTGCTACGCGTCATGGCGAAATACCGCAGAACAAGTAGAAGGAACGATTTGCTCAACAAAATAAAGGCATTGATCGGTCCGGGAATCGAATCCCCTGTCAAGCGATCTTAATTGCAACGACCTAATCAGTGATCCACCTCCCGCCTATGTGTGTGTGTGTGTGTGTGTGTGTGTGTACTCATATATATACACATATGTGTGAACATACACTTTGTGTTTGTGGATCAGTTGTGAGAGTTAATATATATATACATATACATATATACATATACGTATACATATATACACACATATATGTATATAAATGTGTGAGCATATGTGAGAGTATTTGTGTATGTGCCTCGTGTGTGTGTGTGCGCTCGTTTGTGTGTGCGTTCGTGTGTGTGCGCGCTCGTGTGTGTGTGAATGTACAAGCAAACCAATACATAATACCTTGGCAAGCATATTAGGCAAGTGAATGTGAAATCATCATATATCTTACATAAACGAAAATATCGAGTAAAAATGAAAATAACATTTACAACAAGATGTCAGAAATAACATAACTACCATGAGACAGGCGAGATTGTATTTTACTATAAATCTCTACATCGTAAATCTATATGTCTTATATACTGACAGACATTCAGCAAAGATTATGAATTCTCGTAAATTAAAGCTGAAATTTTGCAGAAAGCCTCTGACATATATGTAAAATGAACTATATTCTATGTAGGATTGTTCATGCAAAGATACATAGCACCGGACATATATGTTTTACACACATACACACACACATTCATACACATACACAGAGAGGAAATGATAGATGGAGAGATAAAAATGTATACGTGTGTGTGTATACATGCAAATGTTTGTATGTATATAATATATATTATATATATATATATATATATATATATATACATATACTTGCACATGCACATGTATATAAGCATATATATGTGTGTATGTACACATACACACATATCTAGCTATCTCTCTTTCTCTGTATATATATATATATATATATATATATATATATATATATATATATAATCATAATATACATATATAGATATATATATGTATATATATATGTATATATATATGTATATATATATGTATATATTATAATATATATATATATATTATATATAATATATATATATATATATATTATAATATATATATATATATATATATTATATATATATATATATATAATATATATATATGGTTCGATGGATAGATGTAAGTGTATTTATAACACTGAAAGAATGAGTACTCAACGGAAGGGGGTAAAATAATGCTATTTTTTAATAAAATTTCTGTTAAGTCTATGGAACCATGCTATGAGGGGACTGGCATACCGAAGAACAGTCCCAACGTCTCCTAAATGTATCGTAAAAGGTGACACGTATAGGGTTGATGTACTATCTGCACTCCAATCAGCAACATCTTTATCAACAACAAAATCTTTTGTAAACACAAATAATTCTCTCTTCCGGCGAAGTACCTTTACTGCCTACAAGACACCTTGTATGGAGTGGCTTTGGGAAAGCAGTTAGGACCGCCATCCCACGAACGAAAAAAAGCCTGCAGGATAGGATTGTTGGCGGTTGTTGTCTGAATGGTGCAAAGTTATCATCTGCCAGGAGGGGAAAATCTCAGCTGAGCATGAGAAGCCTATGGAATAGTGAACTGAAATATTCTTTCACTGAGTGATCATTGCCGTCTGCACCTGATGTCTTTGGAACTCAGCTGTTTTCACTTTGTGGCCCTATCGGAGATGCATCGGCCTGTGACCGCCGACATTGCAACTGGTGCTTACACCTACTCATGAGCTGGGCGCTCTGATGGCTGGCATACCGGTGGGGTAGCAGTTGTAGTGGTCGAATAGCTGCTTCCAATTGTATTAGATGTAACATCTATCAACGAGTGTATCATGTGGCTGAGGATTCGACATTTTCTGCGTGTCATTTCCTTGGTTGCAAGTGTATGCTCTGCTCTAGAGACTATCCCCAATAGTGACACGTTGTTGGCCATGGGTAATCTCCATGCCCTAAGTGGGGTTGACAGAACTGAATATAAGAGCGTCGTTGGCTCTTTTGGACCCGCACTAGGTACGAAAGGAGTGCGATGCAGCTGGACTTCGCAAAAAGCCATGGAATTCTTATTACTGGCTCCTGGTACCATTTTCCTAGCTGCATTGCTAGACTTGGTATTCTAACACACGCTGTGTGGCAAAGGAGATTGACCGCGTACTTATAGATGGCCTCTAGACATTCCTACGGAATTCTAAGGTTTTTCGGAGTGCTAGTTTATTGAGCATCGACCACAGACAGGTGGGACTGTGATAGAACTCTAAGAGGCTGCAGGTAGTCTCAGACTGGATGTTGACAGGTGCAAAGACAACAGTGTAAGCAAGACGTATTCGCAGCAGTTTGGAACAATACTATTTGGTACTAACTCCTCGTCTGACCTTGTGGTAATATTGGAAACATACAGGGGTACCCTACTGTCGACTGCTAGTGAATACGTTAGTTTGCAACACGGGTCAGTAAACACTTCCTTTCCAGGGTGACCCACGCAATGGCAGATCGTAGCCGCAGGTCGAAATTGGGTGGAACCCATGGGGATTTGCTTCGCAGGCTGAGAAGTGAAGTAGTCAGAGCACTGAGCTCTGATAAAGAAAAGGAAGTCCGACAAATCTGCAAGAGGATAGAGAGTCGGCTTCAATTGTCCGATTCATGTATTGTCTACAGAGGAATCGCTATACTCAGTGGAACGAAACCTCCACTCGGTGTTCTGGAGTCTTGGATTCTGATGGCACACATCTGACAGGGGAACCCCGAGCATCGTATTTGGGCCGTTGTATAAGCTGGAGTCACGATACCTGTTCAGTACTGGTGACCGAGCCGTCAGTCTGCCGTCCGAAGACGAGGTTTGTATGGCAGTAAATCAGCTGAAGTGTGAGAAGCCAGCCAGTGTTTGTGACACCCATAGGGAGACAGCTGGGCCTACTACAGTCTTGTTCTTGCGACAGATCAGCTGCTCAGTTTCGAGTAACGCCATCATACCGTCTGACTGGTGGGGAGACATGATTATCTCGCCCTAAAAATATAAAGATGACCGCCACAACTGCAACAATTAAAGGGCTGTTACACTCTTCTCAATGTACAGTAAGCGTTTTCCCAGGTTCATCCTGAACAGAGTGTGACTGGAGTGTGGTGGATGGAGTGTCAGTGGTGTGAGTGTGATCCATCCATCTAACGAAGAACCTATTTATTAGTCTATCATATATCTGTCCATTTGTCTGTCTGTCCATGAATCTACCTACCTATCAACTGATTAATGTATGTATGTATGTATCTATCTATACATACATATGCATGCATACATAGGTGCATATATAATTGATACATCGGCGTATGTACAAATGAATTTTATAATTGATACACATATATGATATAATGTATAGGTGAATATATATATATATATATATATATATATATATATTCTTAGATGAATATACAATTGCTAATGTTATCAATCACAAGTCTGCACACAAAAAAGAAACTAAAAACCTGTTCAAAATATTGTTTATAGCGTTTGAATAAAATTTTGATAGGGGTTATATCTATGAAAAACTTGTTCGTTTCATTAGCAAAATATTGTGAAATCGTGTGATAAACTGGACAGTATAAGAAATATATAGCAAAATAACACGATGAGAAAAGACGTTGTCCGGGGGGAAATGTCTGACATCGGAGACAGACATGCTAGCTGGAGTGGGTGTTGGAAACCTGTTTTATATATCAGATATACAGTAGGTTTTTAAATCTAAAATTAAAGGCTATGGAAAACCAGTATTGGAAAATAGAGAATAAATTAGAGGGCGTATTGAAGTTTTTAAGCAAAAGATTTTGATGACAAGGAGCATCAGTTGTATTAATAGGTGGGTTAACATTTAATAATGATATAATAATGACATAGAAGAAAAATGATTAGATACTAATAAATTTATTGAAAAATCAAAAGAAGTCAATATAATTATATGAGTAATTTTACCGTAAAATATATCATGTTCATACAGTTTCAAAACTACAAATTTATTTATGTTAAGACCCACTCGATTAGTATTTATCCACATAAAATAGTTTAAAATCTAATGAACTTTTTTAAGGTGACGGTAAAATATAAAGTATATATATTACTAGAAACATTTTATATAAATAATCACGATAGTAAACAGATAAATAAAAGGTTCTAAGAAATCTACATTTATTGGAGTGAACAGGCAGTCTTCTCAAAGACCAAATGTCAAAATTATAATCTGTCTAGCAATATAAAGTGTCATCGGGAGTGGAAAATATAATAGTAATAAAATTGTAAGCTTAATCTGATGTACAGAGTGCGTTATATTGGTGCAAGGCCAAGTAAAATAAATATCATATTACTGACATTGAATATTATATTATGAAAGATCTATCAATTCCAAGTTGCATCGGTCACATAAAGTGGAAGGGTAAATCACGTTAAACGCGTTTAAAGGAATTAAAATTATAATAGAATACAGTACAACAAATTGTACTAAAACAAATGCCTAATGGATAATAAGAGGGAGATTGGTAAGTGAAAATGGGAATAAAGTGAATTATTGAATAGAGAAATGTACTGAAATAGCACTTCGGAACTTTAGAATTCTTGTTCATGTAAGAGTGTATATAAAGAATAATTTAAGACGAAGGAAAATTATAAGCCAATAAACTAAAGTGTGATAGTTAGAAAGTTTCAAACTTTATAATTGGAGGAGTAAATCTAGAAAGAATATTAACACATGAGATATAGGAAAATAGTAAATTAAATATAAATGTGTGTGCGTATATACATATATATATATATATATATATATATATATATATATATATATATATATACATATACATACATATATACATATGTATATATATATATACATATGTGTGTGTGTGTGTGTGTGTGTGTACCTAAAAGTCTAAACTAAATTCTATTAAGAGAAAGGGGCTAAAATTATGATTCTAACAGAAGATACTGAGTTATTCGCTAAGTACCTTTCTTCTGGTGCTTGAAGAAACTGATATTAGTGAAGTAGCGTATTGTCACCGTCGAATGTTAAATAGACTAATAAAGAACATATTCAGTACTAACACGAAAGTGATATACTGGAAGCTGAAACTTCACCAGACCTTACACAGAATTCTTTTCCTTTGGTCTACGGACTATAAGGACTATTTAACGAAAAAAGAAAATTAATCTGTTTGGTAATAACGATAAAGCAAAATACTTGAATAGTAATGAATACTAGTTAGTTTATGTGAAATAACAAAGAGTTCTAATGTCCAACTAAATGGTTATTGTTTAAATATGGGTTAGAAAATTACATCGAGTGATTAAGATAAGAAAAATTTATAGCAAACAACGATATTGACATAAAAGTGAAAATGAGTATATTTTTCTTTTTATGACAGCATGTATTTATATGGGTGTTTGTATGCGGTTATGTGTATGTTAATAATTGCTGCCTGTGTTTGTGTATGTATGTATGTATTTATGTTTACAATTATCCTTTGTAATTAAATATACAAGTCGGTGCTATTAGTTCTTCTTAAATCGGCGGTAAAATAATGAAACTACTGATGGCAGACACCTTTTTGGCCAAGCCCTCATCGACTTTCAGGTTCCACGTGGAACGGGAAGTGACCGAGAATGGGGAGTCGCTGCCCACATCTCCACTGCATTTGTAACAAGGTGTGAATGGAACGATTCAAAGCATGCGCCTATACGATAAAACAATGAAGGAGAGGAGCAGTTACTACGGGGACCCTGGTCAGCAATGTAACTTGATATCTTTGGGATTCCTACGTCACCCCTTAGTGGTGTTTCTTTTCCATTGGATAGTGTTGTTGTTTTCATTTTCCTGTGGTTTACACTTTTTGTAGCTGTGCAGTATGTATGTGTTGGCTGGTGCTTACTTCCTTAATTTTTTATCGTGCAGCATTTAATTGTGTTGTTACAGTAAAAGGCATGTTTACATATACTGTTAGGGAAGAAGGGAAGACAAAAAAATGTTCACACAAAATTGGAGATATTAAATTTTCTAAATTTTTTGAGGTGTTCGTTGTATGTCCGTTCAGAGAAAACTGTTGTGTTTTATTTTTTCTACAATACAAAGGATGTTTACATTTTCGAATATTCAGAGAAAAAGGAACGGAAAGAAAAGGAAGTTAGAATTTTTTTCACAGAAAATTGTAGATATGAAGTTTTAAAAAATTACTGGAGATGATCTTTTGTTTGTGCGAACAAAGAAATTTTAGTGTTCTTGGAATAAAGAGAATGTTTATATTTTCGAATACTCAAGGGGAAAGGTATATTCCCTTGAGGTGTTAGTTGTATGTCCGTTCAAATGTGCGTGACATGGTGATCTCATATCAAGATAAACAGCGCATGACCTAGCAGGTGGGGCCCAGTTAGAATTTTCTTCTGGTCGAGTAGCCCATCTTGGTCAAAAGGTCCCTGAATAAGGATTGTTTAAGGATGTTGAACGAAACACCCATGGTGAATTATCCAAACCTCCAAGAATTCCTTTCAACACACGGCTATGATGCTCCCCCACTACTTCTGCTCGTGGTCAGAGATGTACATATCGTCAGCCACTAAAAGCCATGGCCAACTGGTTAAGGTCAAACAACTGACAAGCAAATATGTGGTATTAAGCAGAATATTTTCTGTAACCCATCTTTTATAGCAAGTCAAAACAATGTACATGACAACACTTCCAACCAGTTAAGATCAGGAGCCATGTGAGCCACGGTCTGGCACTGAATCAGGGCTATTATTATCATTATTATATTATTATTATTATTATTATTATTATTATTATTATTATCATTAATAATAATAATAATAATAATAATAATAATAATAATAATAATAATAATAATAATAATAATAATAATAATAATAATAGCAACATCGAAAAATACTTTAGGAATGAGAACCAAGGTTCGAAATTTCCCCAAGACACCTGATGAAGGCTATAGGGTATATCAGCCGAAACGTTGTGTTAACAACAAACAAGATTAGGACAAATATCCGTTAAATGTAAATCATACAAATAATGTACATAATTCCTCATCTCTTAAGTATAGATCTGTATTTACGTACTGAGTTTAAATTCCGCCGAGGCCAACTTTGTCTTTCCTCCTTTCGAGTTCGATAAACTAGTCAAGTACTGGGATCGATACTATTGACTTATCCCCCTCTCTACAAATTTCAGGCGTGCCTAAAGTAGAAAGTATTATTATTATTATTATTATTATTAGTATAGTAGTAGTAGTAGTAGTAGTAGTAGTATAGTAGTAGTAGTAGTAGGAAGGTGGTGCACTTCGAAGATCATTAATGCGTTGCACAAAGTGTTCAACCTTATTTTCCCGGGCTCCTTACTTTCTGTGTCCGATGAAATATGTATCAGTCAAATACAGAACTCAAAGTAATCGGATAACACTTCCACCATGAATCACTGTTTTTTGTCAAAATTTGAATTGATTAAGGCAGCAACTGATAGAATCGTTATCCCGTCGAGCAAAATGTTTAGCATCATTTCTGCAAGCTCTTTACATTCTAAGTTCAAATACCAACGACGTCGATTCTGCCTTTCATCATTTCATGGATGATAAATTAAGTACCACTGAAACATTGGAGTCGATGTAAAGGATTCAATTGTCTTCAAAACTTGCTGGCCTTGTGCAAAATTTTGAAAATCCTATTATTATGATTATCAACATTTTCAAAATTTCTACATTTAACTTACACAGACCCCCGAATAGAAATACACGCATACATACACACACGCGCACACACCCACTCATACATACACATGATGTGCATATACTCAGGAATGTACGTCCACACACCAACATATCCACAGATATACGGTTACCAGCACACCTGTCAACATTGTTTTTCTCTTCTCATACGTCATGTGGTAAATGGATTAAGAATACAGGTTAGCACATGTATCAGTTATTTCCCCTTTCACGGTATTAATATGGCTGACACGGTCGTCTCTAATGGAACAAAATGATTTATATCGCGATTTGACAAAGTATAATATATTTAATATGTTAGGAACACGCTTTATGTTTTGTAAGGTGATTCAATTGAAAATTTCTTTTCCATTATTTCTTGGGTGTTATTTTTTATTATTTTCAGATTTGACGTTTGGGTACCTACGCCTTCTTACATCTCCGCTTTTCATTTTCATATCTCTCACTACTTTTTATCTATTTTCTCTCAATCCATTTATGTGTGTGTGCGTGTGTGTGAGTGTGTGTGTGTGTGTGTGTGTGTGTGTGTGTGTGCATATGTACACACACATATATATATGTAAAATGTATGTGCTTGCTGTGAATTACGTATGTGGTCGTGTATATAGTTTAATATATGTCGTGCTTTCTCTGCATCATGGGTAGATGCTTCTTGCGATAAAATTAATGTAATTTTAATCCATAAAGGCAAGACATTCCAGTTTGCCAAAAGCAATATATCACGACAAGTGTAGAAGGCGCCACATAGAAACAATGACGGATTCGATAGCTAATATGGAATTCCGGTTTCTATTCTTGCTTCACGCCTTGATTCCATATTACTCATGTCAATTACATTCTAACATGCCTGTATTTCACATGATAACTTTTTACCTTGCTTTCCTCCAAATATACAGCTCTTTAGTCACTTTCCCATGAAGCAAATCCGCCAGGTCTAATCGTTTTAATATGATCTACTGGATAACAGCTAATATTATTTCCAAAGAGTCATATGATGATAAACCTGTGCAGAAGTTTCAGTCGAATGTATATACTTCAGTGCATGATGGGTTCTCATTTCATCGATCCTAGAATTGAGAAGGGTGAAGCTGACATCATTAAAACACTAAGTACCGTCAGATGCTCAACCGATCTCGCATACAAACACAATTGAGACACCGTGTTTCCTATTAAGAACAATATAAATTCAAGCATTAAGATTTTCAAGACTATTAATCGATCGTACCATGGATCTACCTAACAATATCCTAAATATCAAGATTGTTTCATTTCTTTCTTGTCTTCGTGGAAAATCATACACAATTGAAAGTTTTGATCTTATTCACGTATCTGCGATTTTCAACTGGAAAGTATGTAAACTAACCACTACTGGGAAGTTTGAAATGTAAAATATAAGCTAAGATGTGAATTATCCTGTTATGTTAAGAAGAGTTGCCTATCCTTAATATATCGTTCTGTCTTACATAAAAACGTTTTCCTGTGAGAATGACTGACATTTGCATGTGAATCGAGAGATGTATGTAAATGGACGGGACATAGGAGTTTAGAGCATTCTTCAATTTATTTCTTTTTTTTTCACCGAATTGTACCTAGGAATAACATGGGGCATCAATAGAATAAATATAGCTTTAAACCGAACTGACTAACATATACTATATAAAAGTGAGTATATGTGTATATATAGGTCACTGAAAGGTTTCGAAACGATGCATATTCGAGAAAACGGAGTTGATTTTCTAAATTTATGTCTCAATAACAAGGTATTCACTTCTAATTATCTTTTACCTTTTACTTGTTTCAGTTATTAGATAGCGGCCATGCTGGAGCACCACTTTGAATGTTTGCTTCAAAGAATTGACCCCAGTACTTTGTTTTTTTCTAAGCCTAGTACTTAGATCATCGACCTCCTTTACCGACGCTAAGTTACAGGGACGTAAACTCACAAACATCGGTTGTCAAGTGGTGTGGTAGTTCGACATACAATGACGTAAAGATATACACTCACAAATACACACACACGCTCACACACACATATATATATATACCTACACTACAGGCTTCTTTCAGTTTCCGTTTACTAAATCCACTCACTAGGCTTCGGTTGGCCCGAGGCTATAGTAGAGAAGAATTGCTTGTTCTGTGGGACTGGTTGGGAAGGAAGCTTCTTACCACACAACCATACCTGTGCCTAAAAATTATCTAATTTGCTACGGGCAATAACTCACCTTTTAGATCGAAAAAGCACCCACTCTCTATGTTCACGCTGTCTCTTTTTATGCCTTTCCCCTCTCTGTCTATACACTTACGATGCTCTTTAACACTGTATGTATACATCTCTTACACATCTTCTCTGCCTTCTATTCCTCTCTCTCTCTCACACACACACGCACTTGATATGACACGTAACTGCTTTCATTTTGTTTAAAACATCGTGGTTGTAATGTTTAATTTTATTTCAAGATTAGGAGCTATCACACAGTAAATGCTGGCTTCCAAATCCTGTTTTCTGATAGGGTAGAAATTATCAAACTTTAAACACCTGTAATATTTTTCTAAATTTTTTCTATAATAAACGAATCAGAAAATCGCATTCAACGTGGAATAACATTAATTTGAAAATTT